>NC_135444.1:14709274-15309274 GCF_051991255.1 Vanacampus margaritifer | reverse complement strand
GGACTCGAAATGTCACAGTAGTCCTCAGTCTTGTGTGGCGACCTTCTCACAAGCGATCGCGTCACCCCCGGTGCGGCGGCGGCGTACACGCCAGATACGTTCCCTGACCCGCAACGCGGAAGTGGTGGCACGTACGTCACGCACACGCGCTGCCTCGGGCGTGCTCTCAGACTTGAGCGCGATGCCAGCAGAGTGAGTTTATGCACACGCAGGTTTTGTTTTCATGATAAGCCCATTAGTCCACTTTTAATGATGTTCTGTCACTCATGAGGGAAGTGCTAATCAACCAATCAATGGCCAGACTTGTCTTAATGATTCCTTGTTTTTTTATTAGCATAGGCAGAATAGATAAATGGATATAAGGATGGACTTTGGCCAAAAGAGTCTTTGTTAGATTAACACTAGTGTGTCCATAACGTTTTGAATAATGCCATTGTCGTTTTTTTTTTCTTTATTGGAAGGGAGGGAAAATTCAAATCAGATTTTTGGTAGATATTTGACCTTTTTAGGCCGTATGCGCCAGCCCTAGTTTAGCATTAGCAAAAGACCTGACCTAAAAAAAAAAATTAAAAAAAAAAATTAAATTTTTTTTAATTGATTTGTTTGTTTTTTTTTAAAAAAAAAAAAGGAGAGCAATGATGATGTCAAATCGAATGAACAATACTGAGCTCTCCTGGGGAAAAAAAAAAAAAGCAAAAGACCTGGCATGCCATCCTTCAATCAGACAATTACAAATGTGATGATGTCTGTTGTGATGTAAATCTCGTATCGGCGTTAAATATAACAGCTCCGACTTCCCCGACAGGCCGATGTCGCCCCTCCTCAGGTTCACGGCTCTGCTACAAACTCAAGCTTGTAGTTGCCAGTGCGTGGCGGCGTCCACGGCCGTGTCATCGATCCCACGGTCCAGACCTGTGCCCCCGTCCCAAGGTTAGCTCGGTGGAACATTCTGGGATCGGGTCCCACAGAATAGTGGCCATGTCAGCAACCTATTCAAATGAACGAGCTGATGGTAGCACTATGTTTGCGGAGCCGGGAGGGGGGTGGGGTGGGGGGGCTGGAGTGCTAAAACCGGTGCCGAGTCGAGGTTTGACCAAGGAGGGTGGCTCCATGAATGGTCTGGTGTTCCTGGATAGGTTCTTGATGTTCCCACTGGGCTGAGCTTAAGAAGTCCAGGTCATGTTTGTAAATGAGAATTGGTTCGCAAACATTTTTGCTTGGTTAACTCGTTCACTGCCATAAATTCATAATACATTTTTTTTTTAAAAAAACAAGATTAATCAATGAATGAAATTCATTTTTGACGTTTATAGCCGTCAATGGCAATAAATGAATGAATTAATGATTGAATAAAAAAAAGAAGAAACATTCTAAAAAAAAATTGGGGTGTCAGGCGATTAAAATTTGTAATCATAATTAATCGCATGACTTCAAAAATAAAAATAATTTAAAAAAGATTAAAAAAAAAAGATTAATCAATGAATGAAATTAATTTTTGACGTTTATAGCCGTCAATGGCAATAAATGAATGAATTAATCAAATCGGTAAAATTACCGAATGATCAATACTGAGCTCTCCAGGAAAAAAAAAAAAAAAAAAAAAAAAATGAATGAATTAATGATTGAATAAAAAAAAAAAAACATTCTAAAAAATTGGGGTGTCAGGCGATTAAAATTTGTAATCATAATTAATCGCATGACTTCACTAGTTAACTCACAATTAATCACACATTTTATATCTGTTCTAAATTTACAATAAAAAAATCTAGGTTTTCATACTCTTAACAAAAGTGGGGAAAATGTTAAACTAATAGAAGTAGTTTAAATTAATTTTTGACGTCTATAGCCGTCAATGGCAGTGAATGAGTTAAATACAGTACAAATAAAAAAATTAAGTGAAATGGTCTGTTGTTGGAAAAATTCATTATGAGCATGCATTTATTGGAGTGAGCATAGCAAGTTTGATCAAAATTGTGACACAGAATCTACTGTATGTAAAAACGGCCACACAAAAAACAAACACATTTCCCTTTAATGTCTTATACTTTAATTGCATATACTAATTGCAGTGTAGTTTGAAACAAAACTGATTTTTGATCTATGTAAAGGTATTTCTCCAATATACCTTCAACAATATTTGTTTAGATTTTTTTTTTGCATCAAAATTGCCCAAAGCATGAAGAAATCTGTATTTGAAGAGCATGTTTTTTTTTTCCAAATGTTTCAACATAGAAAAATATAACTTCTCTATTCTATGTTGAAGCAAAGTATCGGTTAAAGTTAGCCTAAAACCTGACTTTGGTAATAGTTGTAGTTTTTTTTTTTTTTTTTGAAAACTTCTTGGGTGGTGGCCAGTTTACATGGGTGGGCGGCCCGCCCAAGTATTAACATGTTGTGGGAAACACTGATTTCTGCAAATTCATGCTTTTTTTTTTTTTTGTCTTTGTGCAATCGTGAGTAAGTGAGCTGCTTTACAATTTCCCAGCATTTCCCACCAAATGTTGGGCCATAAATTAATTAATCATGCAGTTCATTTTGTAAGCAAGGTGCCGTCCGAGCAAGAGCTGTCACACGGCCAGCGAGGTTTGCAGAACCAGGCTTCACTTAGTCTGTCAGGAATGTCAGGGCAGGATTTGCACCCAGCTCTCTCTCTCTCTCTCTCTCTCTCTGAATCCAATGACGTGAATACGATTCCTTTTGTTTGGGTGCCCAAAACCGATTTCAGCCAACAGAAGCTCTGAAAATGGACGTTTTGCTGAATTGCACTGATTTCAGCGTCCTAATACCCAGCCGCTCCCGGGTGCAAAATGGGCGGGTTGCCTCGGGATGGAAGGGCCTAAAAAAAAAAAACGGCGCCAAACAAATCATGCGAGTGACTCGCTGATTTTTCAAGTCGAAAGTCGCAATGCCTTGTGACTGCCGTTAAACGAAGCTTTTGTTGCATTTCATGCGTGACCTTAGTTGGTCAACTATACATTCCGGAAAAAGCGGGTTCAAGCTAAAATCATGTGAATTATAGGCTTGGCAGAAGAAAGATTAAGCTTGCCCTCGCGTGAACTTTGATTTCATTCGAACCAACCCGGCGTGGAGGGGGAACAGCCAATTTGACTTCCTCTTTGTGGTGCGCGTGTGTCCTCACTCTTTGCTGGAACGGGAGTCGGATTTCTCATGCTTTCTTCTGCAAAAAGTTGTTTTAATTGGGAGACATGTTATGTGCATTGTTCAAAATTTGTTCCTCCTTCCGTGATGAAGCACAAAATGTCAACAAAATCCTTAATGTACTTTGCAAAGACGGGATGACGTTTTTATTTTAATTTTTTTATTATTTTTTTTAAATGGTCACAAATGATTGCGTGTCACAAATGATTGCGTGTCACCAATGGACCTGACTGAGTCGATTCTGCTGCGTGCGGGGCTGAAAGTATTTGGAAAATGTCAGTGGCTTGCTCCCACTGTTGTCTGCATGAAGGACTCAAATCATCGGTCATGCGTCTCCAGGACGCGGTGATAGCAAACTTGGCTGGCTTATGCTCACACTTTTCGATTAGATTAATTGCAGTTTATAGATGTTATTTGCACATTGATATAAAAGTGTTGGACTGCTGAGCCCATTTGAATTCCGTGCTCTCTTTGTAATCAAGTTATTCAAGTTTAGGACTGGGTATCGATTTTAATTTCCTGAATCGATTCAATTTCAATTCACAAGAGTTAAGTTTGATTCAATTTAGTTTTTTTTTTCCGATTTGATCCACTTCAGTTCACTCTGATATCAATTAATTATGGAACAATAATTCTTCTTAAATGTCAAGGACATGATAAAAACTGTAACAGTAACTGGTCAAATGATTTAGTTTTATTAATGAAAGTAACTCGTTATAATCACTCGAGTGTTACACAAACATTGAAATCAGCAAGGATGAGATGGAAATATTTTGATAATTGTAATTCAATCATTTTAAATATGAACTAAAATGAATCTGAATTGTCCCTAAGTGCAATAAGGGCAGGTCATTCATAAATGTAATAAAATACTTTTAAATTCATGTGAATTTTGAGAAAATATACTTTCTTCTTAAAAAAAAAAATGGGGGGAAAAGAGACTATTTATCGAAATTGGGAACAATAGGCAAATCCATTGAATTTAATTGTTGCAACTCTAGATGTAATTGACATTCATGGAATTATTTAAAGAAATGCATTGTGATGATTGTATAAATTGAAAGTGGTGACATTTGTCTTTTTTTTTTTCTTTCTTATTTTAGGTCCTGTCATCACAACCATTAATCACATTTAATGGAAACCAAGGGGTAAGTCATGCAACCAACCACACACACTCAATGAAACAACCTTTTTTTTTTTTTGTCATTGAGAGTAACCACATGAAGAGAACTCCAATCTGCCTCAATTGCTTCAAGACACCATTTATCAACGATTCGTTGCACAATTGGCAGCGTTATTTATGATCGATTAAACATTTATTATATATATACACACACATGCCTGTATTTGGATGAAATCACTTTGACACGTTGCAATTTCTTTTGACAGGTCAGTCGTTTAAATTTAAGTCGAAAACCAAATTTCAATAAGCTGTCTTTAAGATTAATGCGTTAGCCACTCAGAAATCGAGGGTAGCGTCAAAAAACGGAGCTATCCAACCGTCTTTATGTTAACAAAAAAAAATATATATATTCTTATACATTTATCTGAGTAGTTTCATAGTTGTCATATGCACAAATCAGATGGTTTGACACGTTTGTGATTGGAAGTTGTCATCTATTAATACATCCAATTCCTCCTAAAGGGATGCGGCAGCAGACTCCCTCCATTTGGGAAAAAAATGTGTCGCTGCTCGAGGGTCAGAATGTTCGGCACAAGTGTGAAAGCGGCTAAATGACACAGCAGATGCTTTCGCGACACCATTACAAGCGTTCACTCCCAGCTTTTGACTCAGCTCATGCAAGCCAACGCCAGCATGTTTCCCGCATAAGGAAGGCAAGAATAAAAAAAATAAAAATGGGGGGGGGGGTTAACGTGTGTAACCGCAGATGTTGTCGCATGAATGAAATGATCCGCCTCCCCGGCAGAAATGAGGCAGGTAAATCTGTCTCTAATGCCGCAGCAAAGAATGTTGAAAATTAATTTAACCCTGGAGAACCCACGGGGTCAAATTTGGCCCCTATAAATTCTGCTACTCAAATAACAGACCTTTTTTTTTTTTTTTTTACAAATTTAACTTCAAAAATCCAGAGTGCCACTTCTGACCCCTGCATGGGGCCATCTAGTGGATGAATATTGCACTTACATGAGCCAGAGTGGTGGTGACAAGATGGCTGACATGCTGTTTTGTTGAGCTGGAAATCAATCCAAACAAAACCATCTTCTCAGCAAACCATCAGATGATAAAATTGTGTTTTTTTTGTTAATCTATTTCATATCATGTTGCAGAATGCCTAGGAGTATGTTTTATATATATATTTTGATAAATTAGCAACTCTGAGCTAGTTCAAAAAAACAAGGGTTAAAATTGAAAAAAACATATATTTTGGTGTTCAGTGAACTTATAGCAAATTTTTGAAAAAAATTCCAAATAAGAAAAGGGTTCTTGGGTTCTCCAGGGTTAAGAACCCGACACAGTACGGACGGGTATGCCATAATCTCACACGATCCTGTAAACTGGGAAGGGCCCAAATTTAACTCATTCACTGCCGTTGACGGCTATAGACGTCAGAATTTCATTTTAACCATTTCTATTAGTTTAACATTTTTTCCCCACTTTTCTTAACAAGAGTTTGAAAACCTAAAACTATCAAAGTCATGCGATTAATTACAATTAAATATGTTAATCACCTGATGCAATTAGAAGAAGAAAAAAGAAAAGATTATTAAAAATTAGGGGCGTCGATAATTTTTTTTATTTGTAATTAATCGCATGACTTCACTAGTTAACTCACGATTAATCAAAAAATTTACATCTGTTCTTAATGTACAATAAAAAAAATCTAGATTTTCATACTCTTGTTAATTAAAGTGGGAAAAAATGTTAGACTAATAAAAATAGTTCAAATGGATTTTTGACGTCTATAGCCGTCAATGGCAGTGAATGAGTTAAAAGCCAGTTTTCAGAGATGCTTGCTTACAAATCTCAATGTAACAATAGTCACATTTTGAAATGGTCTACTTCAGTTTCATGATTGATCCCCAAGCGAGTCATGACGGGAAGCGCTAGCGCTTTTACAGGAACATGTCGAGTGTCACTCGGCCATCAGATGTAGCGTTTGCTCCGTAATCCCAACACAATCGTTGGACATTGTTAGCCGGTGTAACCCATTCGTCTTTACCCCATTTGACCTTTTGTCCACATGGCGCATCCATTGTCGCGCTCCCACTTGTGTCTCTTTGGTCGTCTGTGTGGCCATTTGTCCTTTTTCTAATGAGTCCATCCTGAAAAGAGGTATTGTTTTCCTGATGCCGAGCAGAATGAAAAGATGAGCAGACTTGCAGGCACGACAAAGCAGGAGGGGGCGTTTGGACAGCCTGTTTCAATCCACTTGTACCAGTAGCCAAAGCTATAAACAGGGCATTGTTTGTAGACAGGATGTGCCGTCTCATTTAGTGTTTTTAGTCATGTCTTAACACTCACCTCGTCTGTTTTGTGGTTGCCGTGAGTGCATTTTACTTGTACTTCTGCGCTAAATCAAAATTGTTAGCTTACCCCGTTAATGTGTTTTTAGCTGCCGTATACTCTATTCTCTCAAATATGCCTTCTCCTTAACTTACCTTTTATACCTCAAAGTAAATGCAGTAGAATGATGCTGACCAAAGGAGGGTGGCTCCATGAATGGTCTGGTGTTCCTGGATAGGTTCTTGATGTTCCCACTGGGCTGAGCTTAAGAAGTCCAGCTCATGTTTGTAAATGAGAATTGGTTCGCAAACATTTTTGCCTCATTCACTGCCATAAATTCATAATAAAAATATAATTAAAAAAAAAGATTAATCAATGAATGAAATTAATTTTTGACGTTTATAGCCGTCAATGGCAATAAATGAATGAATTAATCAAATCGGTAAAATTACCGAATGGTCAATACTGAGCTCTCCAGAAATTTTTTTTATGAATTATTGATTGAATAAAAAAAAAAAACATTCTAAAAAAATTGGGGTGTCAGGCGATTAAAATTTGTAATCATAATTAATCGCATGACTTCACTAGTTAACTCACAATTAATCACACATTTTATATCTGTTCTAAATTTACAATAAAAAAATCTAGGTTTTCATACTCTTGTTAACAAAAGTGGGGAAAAATGTTAAACTAATAGAAGTAGTTAAAATGAATTGTTGACGTCTATAGCCGTCAATGGCAGTGAATGAGTTACATACAGTACAATTAAAAAAATAAAGTGAAATGGTCTGTTGTTGGAAAAATTCATGTTTGTAAATGAGAATTAGTTCGTAAACATTTTTGCTCAACTCATTCACTGCCATAAATTCATAAAAAAATTATAAATTAATTAATTAATTAAAAAGAAGACATTATTTAAAAAAATAATTGGGGCGTCAGGCGATTAAAATTTGTAATCATAATTAATCGCATGACTTCGCTAGTTAACCCACAATTAATCACTCATCAGTCATTTTATATCTGTTCTAAATGTACAATAAAAAATTCTAGGTTTTCATACTCTTGTTAACAAAAGTGGGAAAAAATGTGAAACTAATAGAAAAAGTTCAAATGAATTTTTGACGTCTATAGCAGTCAATGAGTTAAATACAGTAAAAATAAATTACAAAAAAAACTGTGAAATGGTCTGTTGTTGGGAAAATTCATCATGAGCATGCATTTATTGGAGTGAGCATAGCAAGTTTGATCAAAATTGTGACACAGAATCTACTGTATGTAAAAATGGCCACACAAAAAACAAACATTTCCCTTTAATGTCTTGTACTTTAATTGCATATACTAATTGCAGTGTAGTTTGAAACAAAACTGATTTCTGATCTTTGTAAAAGTATGTTTCCAATATACCCTCAACAATATTTATTTTCATTTTTTTGCATCAAAATTGCCCAAAGCATGAAGAAATCTGTCCCCAATTTGCCATTTTGGCCTCAACAACAACAACTTGGCGCTCTCGTACCATCTCTGAGGACAATTCCAACTCCTCTCTTACGCCCAGCCATATTCTGACTATTCACACTTACAAATTGTACGGAATGTACGCATGTGATGAGTTCGGACCCGGGAGACATTTGGTGTGGGGGAGCCTTCGCTCTCGACTCATTCTTTACAGTGAGTCACCGAGTCAACTGCGTCAGTCCTCTGTGGCTCCGCCTCCCTGCATCACAATCATTCTCGCGTCCATCTCCCCCTGGCTTCTGAGTTCTCCGACTCAAATTGCAGCATTACATTTTATATCCCTGTAATGTATAGCTGCGCGGCCGCCAACCAACACTCTCTGCCAAGAACGCTAACATTTCAAACCTGTGTGATTTACGTCTTTGCACTCACTGGGTCTTGTTTTTCCTCTTTGGTTTGTTGATCAGTTGAATTAATGGAAAAACGACAATGTGCATGCAAAAAGCAAACAGTCTCGGACTCCTTTGTTGCTTTTTATGGTAAGAACCAGCGTGTCATGCACTGCTAGAGTACGGCAGAATGGACAGGAAATAAAGGACATGTATTTATAGTGGACCACATGCTGCCTTCTTCACACGCGTCAAGCCCTTCAGTAAACAGAGTTGAGCCGACTTGCCTTCGGACCGCACGTCGGCACCTTCGAAGGTTGAGGAATATATACTGCACGTAATGCACTTAGTGGAAGATGTCAAACCATGGGCCAAGCTCCCATTTGTTAAGATTAGGACTTTTTCGGTCGGTGCTGGATTTCACTTTTCTTTCTCTTCTTTGGTCCTTCCTCGGGTCTCCCGACGGCCTCACTACTCTGGCTGGAAGTGTTCGGTTTTGGTGATCGGTATGGGATTTTTTTAATAGGTTTTAGGTGAACTAATGAATACGCACACACACATACAAAAAAAGAGAGCAATGATGATGACATGTCAAATCAGTAAAATTACAGAATGAACAATACTGAGTTCTCCAGAAGAAGAAGAAAGAAAAAAAAAAGATTATGACTTTTTGCCCATAGCAAATAATGGGAAAACCGTCGGCAGTTGTTTGAATTACATTTTATTTTATCATACAAGGTTAAACATGAGAATATCCAATTGTAGAAATAATAAAAGGCTTAAATCATGAAGAAAACCTGTTTTTTTTCTCCACACAGATCTACATAGTTAACTCCTGTAAAAGCTCGAGCCTTAATGCTTTTGAATGTGAGGCCACTTAGCATAACAGCCAATGCATATCTTTTTTCATTATGTAGCATTGCACCATTTATACTGCTACTTCTCAGGCTAAAGAAAAAGTGCTTGACATCCACGTATTCACTTTTTCACATGTTTTTTTTTTTTTTTTTTTTGCTACAAATACACTTCATATGGAGCATCACAGATGTGTCATATATAACAAAAAGAAACAGAGACGGATACTTGTCATAGTTTCAAGCCAGAAAACTGGAGAATGGAAAAGCAGTTGTGTAGCTTTAAGAGCCTTTCCTTGTTTTTTCAGTAAGAAGAGTCCTGGAGCACATTTGCCGAGGCCCTGGGGGCGGATCTTATATAGTTAGTTCAACTTCAAATATGACATGTTTTAATTGTAATGAGATGGAAAAGAACAAATATTACATGCATTCCCACGCTGTGTACAAAGCAGACGTTTTCAATTATTTTGCATAGGGAGGAAAAAATGATCCTGCCATATATCCTTCAATAAGTATTATTTTCAGCCTGGAGGTTCTTTCATGCTTAGGCCAAGATGTCAAGATAAAATCCAAATGTTTCCAATTATGAGCTGTATCTCAGCAGTGAATCTTCTTGGATAAGTCACATGTTCATGTCGCCGTTTTCTCCGTTTGCCTCTTGCAGAAAATTTCAATACCACGGTCAGAAAATTCCAATGAACTGCACACGTTTACTTTCTACATGTCCAACGTGGGCCGAGACAACCCGCAGGGCAGCTTCGACTGCATCCAGCAGTACATCACCAGGTGAGGGGGGGGGGGGGCCACAAACGCAACATCATAAAACATGTTCCTAAGTCGCTCCTGGCATATCAACCCAGCAACGGTTAGTAGCGTGTGTGAATCCACTCTACCTGCTGTCATGCAACTTGGGTTGGACAGCGGGCGGAAAGGAGAGACTTTGGAGCAAGTCAGTCATGCGTCAAGACTTCAAGAGGGTGGAAGTGATACAAGGAGACATGATAGTACACTGGAGGAGGTGGAAGGTGGATGTCACATTTTGGGAAGTGGAGCTGGAGTTAGTATTGCGCAATAGATTCGTTTCAGCAGCTGATTTAAAATTGGTGCGGACCAGGAACGTCCTATTGTTTAATTCGGGATGTCACATTTACAAAGCCTACACACCAAAGGTGGGATGATACAGATAGCACACTTTATGGTTCGTATCTCGGGTTTTTGGGTTTTGTGCATAAAAAAAAAAAAAAAAAAAAAATCTTTCTCAAAATGACCTCTCTTTTTTCTGCCTGTCAACCAAAACGGCATTTTGTAGTGTTCTGAATAAAATAACTTGTGTGGTTAATTATTACGACTTCAGCAGCAACTCAGTGGTGGCATCATTCTTTAGGGCTGTTTTTCATCAGCTGGAATTGGGGCTATAGTGAAGGGGGGGGGGGGGGAATTTTCAACAGTTCCAGCTTCCAAATACCTGTCAGGCATCTGCTTGAAATCCATAAAATGTCACGAAAAGTCTACTGGAACTTGAACTTATTTGTGGTTAATCACAAGCACTTTGTGTGCTCGTGTATGCTAACTCCCGTTCAACATGAGTTTGAATGTACTTGGTCAATTTCAAAACACAGCCACATCCCTGGTTGTAAGGGGGGTGCAGACTTATGCAACCACTTTATCGCAGTTTGAGGTCACAAATAACGGCGGAGTTTTTGGGGGATATTTACTCTATTTTATAGTTTTTTTAAATGACACAAAAGCAGCATTTTAGCAGGGGTGTGTAGTTTTATTACGTAAATTGTACATCTACATCACGGCTAGAACATTTGTCGTGTCACCCAGCGCAGTGTCAAGAGCGTGTAAGCGATACCAGGAGACAGGCAAGTGTATTTAAAAAGATGAAGTCAGTAGGACCACTCCTCCTCGAGCCCTACAAATTGACCTCCAGCTGTATGTTGTCAAGTATCCTTGACACTTTTCGCACCAAAGCACCTTGACATGTGCCCTCATTGCTGTCCCACTTTGCAAAAAGGAAAAAAAAAAAAAGCGCTGACTGAATCAAATGAAATTGGAACTGATACCAAAGCTAGTAAAAAAACAGAAAGTCGATTCACTCCACTGAGCGCAAACTCTCTGTCCCTAAGCACGAGGGTCACGTGGCGTTCAACCACATGGATCCTTATCAACGCACCGAGCGTCAATGTGAAACCGTAAAATGACAGCGCTCGGCCTCTCGCTGCCCCCCGGCATCTCATTCGCTGCCAAACTGTCAGAATGGAAGGCGTGAAGGCGGTCAGACAGAAAGGCATTCGGTGTGGAGAAACCCACACACGTGCGGTAATTGGGAAAGTAATGGTTGTCTTTGGTTACAATGTGAAACTTGTCCTTTATTTAAAAGTTTTGTCTGTAATAACATGCTGTACTTTTTCCCCCCCCAATTGAATCTTTGAGTCACCCCACCCTGTTCTTCTTCCTCTCACAGTCGCTCCTCTTTGTTTTGGCAGCGAGGGTAGCATTCAGCTGGATTGTTTGGGCGCCATCCAAGACAAGATTACCGTATGTGCCACGGACGACTCTTACCAGAAGGCCAGAGAAAACATGGCCCAGGTCGAGGAGGAGACGCGGAGCAGGGGGGCCATCGTCATCAAGCCCGGCGGCAGATTCGTCGGTGAGCGGCGTTGCCTTTAGAAAAAAATGCCAGGACGACAAAACGCATCATTAAAAAATGAAAATATCGGAATGCTTGTAGGGAATTAAAAGAGGAAATTGTGCATGCTGCAGCCTCCCAAGCTGTCTTGCTTTATACCACCTACACTGGCCCCCTTTGAGATGTTTTTAGACCACCACCATTGTGTACAAAATGCAAGCCACAGTTTTATCTGGAGCATATCCATATTTGATGTTAGCGTTTGACAACTCAACATGGGAACAAAATGGCACACCTCTCAAAAGTCATAAAATCTAGAGATGAATCAAAAGTTTAAAAAAAACAACAATGATGATGACAATAATAATAATAATAATCTGCCTCAAAAAGCTTAAACCGTCATGTGGCGTCATCAAATCTCATGAGACTTTAGTCAAGATGCACAACATACTGACAATCGTTTTCCCAAATTACGATCAGTCAACAAAGTCCGAATTGTCGGGCATCTCTTGTTTCTCAAGTCATTCTTTTTTTTCCCCCCTGGAGAGCTCAGTATTGTTCATTCGGTAATTTTACCGATTTGACATGTCATCATCATTGCTCTCTTTTTTTTATTTATTTATTTATTTATTTTTTTAATTTTGTATGTGTGTGAGTGTGTATTCATTAGTTCACCAAAAAGCTCAGTATTGTTCATTCGGTAATTTTACCGATTTGACATGTCATCATCATTGCTCTCTCTTTTTTTTAATTTTTTTTTTATTTTGTGTGTGTGAGTGTGTATTCATTAGTTCACCTAAAACCTATTAAAAAGCTCAGTATTGTTCATTCGGTAATTTTACCGATTTGACATGTCATCATCGTTTTTTTTTTGTTTTTTTTTTGTATGTGGGTGTGTATTCATTAGTTCACCTAAAACCTATTAAAAAAAAATCCCATACCGTTCACCTAAACCGAACACTTCCAGCCAGAGTCAAGTCTTTCTTTCTAACTGCAGATCATTCCGAAATGTAACCCAACAATATTGTGGCTCCTCCTCCTCTACTCTTCAGGCAAAAGGGTTCAGATCCGGAAACCGGCATCGGCCCTGTCCGACGTGGCCCCCTCGCGCAGAACCTCTCGGCCGGTCATCATCTCCAGCAGCGCGGTCAAGAAAGCCAGCGCTCAGCACCGGCCGCTCCGAGAGCGCCTGGTCCACCTGCTGGCCCTCAAGCCTTACAAGAAACCCGAGCTGCTCCTGAGGTTGCAGAAAGACGGCCTCTTGCAGTCCGACAAAGACTCCCTGGACAGCCACCTGCAACAGGTCACATGCGCTCGCTCATGGAACGTGCCACAACTTTATTTCTCAGCTACATCCTTACCGGTGATCTCCTTTCATTTAATAGGTGGCAAACTTGAATGGGAAAGATAATACGCTCACTTTAAAAGACTTTTTATATAAGGAAGTTCATAAAGACTGGCCCGGATACACGGAAGGAGACCAGCAGCTTCTCAAGAGAATCTTGTTCAGGTAGGATTGCTTTTATTTGTAACCCAGTTGGCACCATGAATTTGGATTGGATGACAATGTAGTGATTATGATGCACCTGATGTGGTATTCATTTAAAATTGCTGCGTTGGTTTGAATTACCAATCAGTCTGTAATTCATGATTTATTTATTTTATTTTTTTTGCAATTAGCACGTAATGCACCAAAGGTGTATTTGAAATAGAAAATTATTCAAATTAAAATTTGATTTATTAAAATTACAAGAGTAAAGTCGTTATGTTACAAGTAGTATTCTTTATTATTATTATTATTATTATTATTATAAAATTACAGGAAATTATCATAGTGTTGTATTTTCCTCTACGATAAATTTATATATTTTTTTTTTTTAGTTATTATTCAAAGACTGACGTTGTACCATTATAATATGGGTTTAATTTTTTTCTGAGAAAAGTGGTGCTATTACAAGAATAAATGTATCTTTTCATATTAAGGCACACAGGATGCCTGAAGCTGATTTCCTCTGCTGGTTTCACATTGAAATCTATTTTCTGCACAGTTATCAGATGTTCTGTCACAGAATGAACTGTAAGGCTCGAGCAGACGTTCGTCAGAACTGAACTCTCGCTTCAAAGCAAACACTTGTTGCTACCAACCTGTCCTTAAAACAAAAACCTAGGCTTATTGTGTACCGGATGGCAAACGAATGGAAATAATTTACGCAGTGTCATTTTAATAATACGTAATTATGGGTGTTTAAAAAGCACCTTTTGTATTTGTGTCCGCCGAAGAATGACTTGTGACATCAGAGCAAGTTATTATGTTTATTGACATCATGAGCTGTTGGCTTTCTTCCCAGTGGAAAAAATGTAGTTCCTCAGGATCTGCTAGCAAGGAAAGGCTAGCTTCCAGTCGGCTATATATAGACCAGGCAGCAATGCTCAGTTCAGTTGAGAGCAGACCTCTGCAAAAGTCACGAGAATTCGATATCTCCTGCAACCCAAACTATGATCGAAAACCGCTAACTGTCATTCTGAACTCACTTTAATTATTATGACCTGCACTTCACCCTTTACCTGCACAATTATTTATTTTGTTTTTAATGTATATTTTCGCACCAGGTCTGAGAGGACTTGTAATGTCAGTTATGCTGTATGTCCTGTACATCTGACAAATGAATGACCTTAGAACATTACCTTTACAGAGCAACGGCTCACAGATTAATCTGATTTTAAAAAAAAAATGCACCAGAAGTTATGAGTAAAATGGGGGCTTTTGCATTTAGTGTGCCTTTATATTGAATCGAACAGGTGAGCTGTTCACGTCCACTACTGCCTAAAGCAATATGCACCATTTTAGGGGAAAGAAAAAAAAAACAAAAAAAAACACAAATAGGTGTGAAAATATTTGTTTTTCAGTTTCGACTATGTTCTAACATTAGTATCAACATGACCCGTTAAAAAAAAAAAACATTCATCCACATTTCCACCTTTTTCAGATTCCCTGGTAGATTGAACTAGTGTATCAAGTGGATTGTATTTTCATGTATACACTGTTGCCACGCGCGCACACACACACACACTCCTCCAGCAGCTATCAGTCACGTAGGACGAGTACAGCAACTTGACTGTAGTGCACGTGATGCAAGCGAGTTCCAGCACATGCTGATCTCTGTGTTTTGTGTGTGCATGTGCACTGTGCGTGTGTGTTTGTGAGGTGGCAGTAGTCCAAGGTTCAGCCATATGTGTCATTTGACTGCCTCTATTCTGGCCCCAGCACACACAAAACACCCACAACGGGTGGGTCACCACATATTTCTCTGTATATAAAATCCCCCCCAATAATCAGCCGTGGCCCATTTACCGCATTATGTTTTTGTCCGCCTGTAATAATAAGTAGTAAGTCCAAAAGCTCTATTCACAGCAGCGGACTTCCGGTGTCTGTTTGCACAGTTTGGCAACACTAACGCAGCTCTTGTTAGACCAGTCGCAGCCCGTCTGAATCATTGTGGTGGAAATATGGTTGTGAAGACGCAAAGTCAATTATTGGTGACGAATGTGTTTTGTTCTTCCAGGAAGCAGTGCCAGTCTCAAAACAATGCCGCTCCTCTGCCAGAGAGCCCGCCCAAGGAGCTCGCCAGCAGCTCACCATCTCAGGTGAGCGTGCTGCTCACATCCAAGACCTTGCAGGCCGTTTATGCTATGATGTCATGTCATTTTGGACAAACTTTTATCAGAAAACAAACATTGTTGGAGCCTGCAAATGCAAGTAACAGATGATTTTGACACCGAAACCATAGTCATAACTGTAAACGCTGTGCTTATTTACCTGTGGCTTTTATAGACGCAAAGTGTTGCTGTGCTTACTGGGCACACTTTCACGTAGCAACACGACGTCCCAAAATAATAATTTGACGTGTGGTAACGTCGGCATCTGGCGAGTAAAACGAACCCTGCTGCAGGGCTTGGAGACTTCAATGTGTGGGAATGAAGGAGAAGAATCTGTCTCACTATTAGATTACAGTCATTTCTGGACTATAAGGCGCTACTTGTTTTACTTTACCCTGCGGCTAATACAAAGGTGTGGCTTATCCATCAGATCACAAGGGGGCGCACTATAAAGGAAGCACAAGTGAGTCCAAATACAGTAACATTAAAACCCCTGCGGCTTATAGTCAGGTGCGGCTTATAGTCCAGAAATGACTGTATATCAATATCTGGAACTTGTGACATAAAAAAAGACTTGTCAGCCCATCAACAACTGCATTCAAAATAAAATTTGAACAAGCGCTAATAACTGGGGATGTTGTTCAGAATCAACCCATGCAACCGCATTCAGATCTTATTTTAAATGGCAGTAAAGTCGACACACACCTGCCGCCATTTAAAGTGCTTCTGAAATCTCATATGTTTATAAATAACCTTATTATTGACTCGGTTGTTGACATTTAATTTTTCCGCCAGAAACGTCCTGTTGCAGACTTCATTGACCCCCTCGCCAATAAGAAGCCGCGGATATCGCATCTCGCCAGTAAAGCCGCACCAAGTCCCATCAACGGCAAGCTCGGCTCATCCAGCGGCAAAGGCGAGGCCGGCGGAGCGCAGCCAGGACTCGCCGCTCACTTGTCGGACGGCGCGCTGACGTCCGGCTCCCAGCCGCTCGCCATGCTGGATATCCCCCGACCGTTCGAAGCACTGTCCGACGTCAGCAACGACTCGAGCCACAACGGCAGGGACTGCGACGCCCAGGAGACCACGGCGGAGAGGCTCGGCCAAGCGTCGTCGCTTCTTCCGGCGAGCGCCGCGCCGCCCGTCGGCGCCTCCCCCACCGCGCTACCACGCGGCCAGAGTCCGTCAGCCGCCACTGGGAGTAAAAAGCCCAAGAAAAAGTCCAAGAAGCATAAAGACAAGGAGAAGAAGAAAGACAAGGGGAGAGCTCGAGGCCAAGAGGAGAAGGAGCGGAAGAGTCCGCACTCGTTGCCTGAGCCTGATCGAACCTGTGAGATGAGCCCAGAAAACCTCAAAAGCAACAGTATTCCACTCAAAAGCACAAGTGAGTAGCAAGTGTTCTCGTCCTGGAAATGCAGCCTTCTTTTCACATTTGAGCGTGAAAGATCATCGATTTCACTAAAATGGTCAGAAAATAATTTCTTTATGACAAATAAGATAACTTTATTCATCCATCTATGCCAGTGACGTATAGCGTCAGGCAGAACAATAAAATGCACTTCCGTTAATTTACTTGTGTATCCACCTGTTGCTATTCATCCAAAAGAATCACAACTTGCTGTTCAAACAGGCCCAGATAGTAAATATGTGCTCATTATTATTTCAGTATACATATGTGCTTTTTGTGACATTTTCCATAATGTAAACAAACTGAATGTGGCTTGGCCGTGCAGTGTCGAAAACGTGATCGTCACAAAGCAATTGGAATGCAATCAACTTTGACAAGATTGCCGCATCAACACCCCCCCCCCCCAGCCTCCCCCAATATAGTTTTATTTTGGTTTTCCCACTTTGTTGCCATCTCCAACTAGTACAGTAGTATCCCGTTTAACAAATAACTCTTCAGGGGGTGAGTCATTAAAGGGCTGATGCACAAACACAAAAATCCATTGATTCAACCCCATAGTTTGGTCTCATAAGATAATATATTGACACTGTGATAAAGTAACACGAGAGACTCAAAGCCAACCCTCATATGTTGTTTCATTAGTCATCACTGTGAGTGATTCATCTTCAAGTGTGTGACTCACTGATTCAACAGAGACCTCTACTGGAGACTTGTACTTCCTGATTACAGCCAACTTGCTATTGTTAATGATGCAGTAGAGGAAAACCTTCAAAGTTGGACATTTCTAAGCTATGGCTACTGGCATGAAAATTGGTGCATAGCTACAACCCATCTCCATCAAATTATTGGGTGGAGTAACTTGATTTTTTTTTGTCATTTTGCAAGAGAATATGGCAAAGATGACCTCTTTTGGATTGTTTTTACAGAAGTTGTGGTTTTCCTCAGGTGTTTCCTTTTGCTAAATGTAATGATTTTGGACATGGATGATACTGGATATTCGTATTGGATCATACTGTTTGCACTTTAACTCATTCGCTGCCATTGACGGCTATAGACGTCAAAAATTCATTTGAACTATTTCTATTAGTTTAACTTTTCTTTTTCCACTTTTGCTCACAAGAGGATGAAAACCGAGAATTTTTTTTTTATTGTACATTTAGAACAGATATAAAATTTATGAAGTGAAGTCATGTGATTAATAACAATTAAAAAATGTAATCGCCTGACGGGCCTAATTTGTAAAAAAAAGAATTTAAAAAAAAGCTGAGTTTAATCGTAATTAATCGCATGATAATTTTATATCTGTTATAAATGTACAATAATTATTATTTTTTTAAATAAAATGGAAAAAAAATGTTAAACTAATAGAAATAGTTCACATTAATTTTTGACGTCTATAGTCGTCAATGGCAGTGAATGAGTTAATCCACCAGTGAGGTACTGTTATCAATTTCAATGGTTGGATCTTGGGCAGTATCATGTAAATTGAAAGGGAAAAAATAACTGGGATTAGCAAGAATGTTAGTTCAATATCAGTAAATCCAAACACAAGTTAAGTTTATATAATGTTTCATTTTCTCTATTCATTACGTACTAAAATGAGAGGTTGACAAAAAAATATTTGTTCTCGCAGCTAATAGATAATCTAATGTCTATTCTATCACGTGGTTGACGGCCATTTTGTTTGCTTCCATACCGTGAGATTCTTGTGGTCAGACCTCATAAACTCAAGAGCGCCATATTTCCGATTACCCAGCAGTCTTGAATGCAACGTGAGCGTGCGCTTGTTACGGAGTTCCCAGCTCATGTTCATATTACTGTCATTGTCTTTCAGCTCTAAACGGAATGTGCAACAGTTCCAGTATTTCATCATCTCCGGAGGTGACCGACTACTTATTGTAAGTACTTCAACAATGTCACAGTTGCTGTTTTTCGTTTCAAAGTAGCATCGCAATACTTTTCTTGTCAACAAAGAAATCATCCACCAGTCACAAATGTCATTGCATTTCGTGCTGCATGTTTATTCCCTACATAAAAAAAAAAAAGGTCTGCTTGACCATTGTTTGATTGCGTTTGACTTCCACATCGTTTTTTCCCCCGCAATCGTTCTAAGCCTTTCTCTTAATACGCCCGCCTAGGAAGTACACCGTGATCACGTCTCCAGAGCAGCGTCAGAGGTATAAAAACGACTTCAACTCCGAGTACAGCGAGTACCGCGGTCTGCACGCTCGCATCGAAAGCATCACCAGGCACTTCTCCGAGCTGGACAACGAGCTGAAGAAGTTGCAGCAAGGCACAGACAAGTACAAGGTGACCATTCTGTTGGGAAGCGGCTAATATTTGCGTAGCGCCAGCCAACATTCACAAAACAAATGCTATCGTCTGTTCTGTCCTTTACAGACAATCCACAATCAGATACTCCAAGAGTATCATAATATTAAAAAGGTAGGTTTTTGCCGGATGTAATACTTGAATTAATGGGGTTATTAGAAATATAAATACTCTATTGTGTTTTTATAGAGTGCCTTTTGCTGTTTAAAAAACATTTTATTAGGAGGCTGTTGAACCAATTTAAGGCTAAAGAGAGAATTACACTCTAAAAAAAGAAATGACCTACTTAATTGAATTACTTCGAGTGGTAACACAATTTATTTAAGTTAATCCAAGTTACAGGGATGTGATTTTTCCGCTAATTCGCGGAATTCCGCTTTTTTTATCTCCCCCCAAAAAAAAAATTTTTTTTTTGTAGTTCATTGTGTATGCACATGACTCCGACAGATAACATCTTCTGCTATAACAAAGACATTTGTGGTATGCTCTAATATGAGTTACTTTTCATTTGGTCATGATACAATTATTTGTTCATGAAATTTGAACTCTTCAACATTATTTATGTGTTAACTTAGTAATCACATTAGTTAGATATGATGATATTCTCAGTGATAGTTTTTAAAAGCAAAGACAGTCCAATGTTTTTGAATGTGACTGATTTTGAGTTGACTAAATGTTAAAAATAAAAACTAAACTAAAAAATGTTGCCATTTTATATGGGATAGTTCAATATACATTGAAAATTTATGCTGTTGTTTTGTCTATTTCTTTGTCATGTGAGTGCATTGAAAGTACTTAAAAACACGGAAAACCCATGAGCTTCGCCCCCCGTGTCCCCCCACCAGGGCACTGCCCTGGACCTAGCTGGGTGCCAGCGGCCCCCAGACCCCCGGCTAAATTTTCAGATAATTTCACTTTGGTCAAATCACATCCCTGAAGTTAATATATTAAGTTTCATTAATTATGAGGTCATTAAGATTAATTAATTGAGTTCATCTAACTTGATATATTAATTTGGGATAATTAAATTGGTCATTTCTTTTTTTAGAGTGTAGATTAATGGCAATTCCATTGATTTCAGTGCGGAAAGAATATTTCAGATGAGTGTTTTGTGTTATTTGCATGGCCACGGAATGAATTAAACTCTCAAGGTACCACTGTACATACATCTACACTTGTTTTTGACTGTGGTCTTCCTGTGCCTTGCAGATCAATCCCAACTATAGCCAAGAGAAGAACCGCTGTGAATATCTGCACAACAAACTGGCACATATCAAAAGGGTCATCGGCGAGTACGATCAACAGCAACTCTGAAAGTAAAAGTACTTATTGGGATGAGGAAAAAGGAAAAAAAAAAAAACTCTGGAATATTATTTTTTTGCGTTTGGACAAGGATGCTCTCATTTAGGCCAAAGGCTCAACATGAGGACTCGAACAAGGACGCAGAATCTTTGTCCTCTCTTTACTTTTCTTTTCGTTGTGGAAGATGTCGCTGCCAGGCCTAGTGAGGCTTTTTTTTTTCTCAGCTTCTAGTGAGAGAATCAGGGAATTAAAAAAAAAAAACAAAAAAAACTAAACAAAAACACTTCTTTCCAAGGAGATGTCTGTCCTGCTTTTGAGACTGGGAAGTGCAGGTCAAATGTTTAAGTTCGGAAAAAACAAAAGGAAACGGTCTTCCCCGCCTTATATATATTGAGATGTATTTATTTTCACAGCCTCAACGTGATGATGGGGAATATCAGCGCTTTTTCAAGGCCGTCTCTCCTCATTTTGAAATTCAGCCAGTATTTTATTCAGAAGCTGCCTTTTGCCCTTCATTCTTCTTCTCTCTTTAAAAAAGAGAGCACGCACATGTCGATGGAGTTGCACGCCATGTTTTTTCCGGAAGTCTTAAAGTCTCCCGATCCCTTTATTCACCAGCCAGGCTTCACGCTCGAGAAGAGCCGCTCATCCGCTGGTGGCCAACAGAGAACCGGACCCAATTTTAGAAATGGATGAAAGAACCTCCTTTTTTAGAAAACGCATTTAAACCCGCAAAAAATGCACTACTAATAAAAAGTTGCGGCTTTTCAGAGAAATGTCAGGATGAAGCTAAAACGCACCGTAACCTTTTACAAGTCAACTTGACCAAATGTCATCTTGGTCTCATGATGTCAAAATGTGACCGGCATGATGAAGGTGACTGTTTAAATGCCAATTCTGATCCATTCGTGGATCAAAGACCTGTTGGGAATTTTGCCAATCCACTCCCGAGTAGTTCAAAAAGTACTGAAACGGTGCTCGTGCGTTGAAGGTTAAAGGTCATTTCAAGTTACCTTGTAAAGGCTTATAGTGCATTTAAAAATCCATCCAAAAGCCCAGTGACTTTTTTGCGAATATCATCACAATCATGCATTTATAGTATGGCAGATGTCTATTTCCGGTCACGTTGCGTCCGCACGACTGTTAACATGAAGCCATCCATCCTCCTCCGAAACAGACGTTTGGCCCCTTTAACACTTTTTGCCTTTTTCCCACCCCCAAAACTTGATGTCAGACAAGCTCGCAGAAGAGCAAGTCCAGTCCATCAGTCTGCAAACTGCATTGGGAGATCCTTTGTGTCAGGGGTGGGGAAGCCTGCAGTCCATAGGTCAAGAAAACTAGTTGGGGGGGGGGGGGGGGTACAGTGATGAGAAGCCCTCAAAAATGATTTAATATAGTAACCCAAAATGGCCCCCTGATAGGATAAACATCCCCTGCTTTATGTGAATATGACAAATCAGCACTTTTTTCTCCTTCACCTTGCTGTTATCTGTGAGGGTGTTATTTTTTTGTTTTGTTTTTTGTCTACGTGAATATTTTGTCATCGGAGCGCATGCTTTGTGAATGAACAATCTTTGCATCTTTTACCAGGAGCAGAGCATATGGATTTTGAAAAAAAAAAAAAAAAAAAAAATCTAAGTTCCATTCCTATGTGATCTATTGAACTCATAGGATTTTTTTTTTTCTTCTTCCTTCAGTGCTTCTTTCCCCCCATGTGGGGAATTTACAACACTGTTTCTGTTTGCATACTGACCTGTCCTGGACTCTGAAAATCCATTGTGAGTGAATATTCAGCCACGCAGGAGTGATTGTGCCAAAATGGCTCTGTTGTATACATTTTATTTTTCCTGACCCTCTTTTCTTGTCTCGCTGCTGATGTGCAAGCAAAAGCAAAGAAAAAAAAAAGGGGGGGTGGGGGGTTCGCTGAGGGCACACGGGAGGCAGATGTGTCTGGAAATGTCAGCGCTTAAAACCCAAAGCACGCTTTTTGAAAACCATAAGGGACTGGGACTGAAATGAAAATCTTTTGTTCCAATAAAAATGATTTCAAATCCTGATTGGTCAAATTCCCACCCATATTATTGCTGTCTGTCTGATTCTGTAATGCAAACGGGGGCCATTTTATGAATGACGCATACAAACACAGTGTGATACAAAATGGCAGTTCATGAACTGAAATTTGATTTCACTTTTTTTTTTCTCTCTCAAGGAAATAGAACGTACGGTAGCATAGGAAGCAAAAAAACAACTTTGACTGGAGGATTCTGGTTTGTTTTTATAATTTTTGGGGGGTATTAAGACGCAGATGTGCCTTTTTAGATATATTAAAATAGGAATTTGCAATTACAAAAACGTATCATTATGACTCGATATTAGTAGCTGATAAATATGCTCTGGCGAGGGAAAAAAAAAACATACGCCTCAGCCCCATCTTGTGCCTCTAATTTGATATTACAAGAACCCACAACACCCATGATAAAAACAACCGATCAGAAACAGAAAATTGTAACTTATGAGGTGTCTATCACAGCCCTGCCACAGAAAAGCTTCTTCATAATTGAGCATCACTATGACACTAAATGTTATCGGTTTGAAGTTTTTTGCCTTCTGTCTCTGACCTGTTGTATTTTCTAGTGTAGTGAGTTCTTGTAAATTAAATTAGAGCCACAAGATGGGGCCAGAGATTACCTTTATTTTTTTTTTGATGTTTTATTTATCATACTGTCAAATCATAACGACTTAACAAATGTAGGATTTTTTTTTTAAGGTTGCCTGCAATTTATAATAATGTGTACTTAATTTGGAGGCGCATGGTTTTATTATTAATTATTTGGCACCACTATGTCATAGTGGCACTTCGTTCTCACAGTTTTAAGATTCGGGCTTTGAATCTCTACTCCAGCCTTGTTCTCCAAAGTAAGCTTTTCCTCCATTTTCAGTGAAGACTCTAAATGAAAGCGTGATTGATTATGAATGCTTGCCCATCTATATGCACCTTTAGATTGGCTGGTCACTATAACCTCTCACCCAAAACCACAAGCAATTTGCCTCCGTAATATGAGCTACACTTGTGATGCAGTAAAAAAGCCAAACAAATAGTCTTTACGTATTATATTATATTATATGGGTACCATTAGTGTGATAATACCGACCAATGACAGCTGTGCAAACAATGCGGAGAGTCATCGACAAAGATAAAGTGACCCGTAGCGCGGCAATAAATTAGCTTCAATAAATAGCTGACATTTTTATATGTGTCTCTTATTCTAAAGTCGAAGTCTAAATCCTAGTTATGCAGTGCCCCCCCCCCCCCCCCAAAAAAAAACTATTCCCACAAAAGAGGTGTTTTTTTTCCTAGTTATTGTTATTTTTTTGCTTGACCTCTAGGTGGCAGCACACTCCTTTCCACCAACTTGGCCCACTTTCTGACCAGCTTTGTTTTTGTACTCGAAAGCTGCAAACTCCAGCCAATTTTTTTTCCACAACGTGTTGCCACACTTTTCATGGTCCCCTCTGACATGTCAACAACATTTCAAGGCGCATTACACGCACTGATGATTACACTGTCCAGGAGGGGCAGAATCAACTTTTCCTATTAAGTAGTCCAGGCTTATCTTGACAAATATCTTAAATGCATCACATGCCTTTAGTGAGGATCCTTTGGCATTGCACCAGTCAGCAAAAAGACTCCAGATGTAATCTGACACCGTGCTGAAGGATCTCCGAATTCCACATGGCCACTGTTGCTCCACTTGGCCTGGGCCTCGTGTTATGCTGCTACTGGCTCGCATCCCCAAAGTTGGCCTCATGCAGCACCGCTTGGGTGCGGGAGGGGGGTGCGGTCAGGGGGTTCGTTGTGGCATTCCGCCATGTCTCCCCTCGGCATACAGCAGCTATACAGTATATGCTGGCATGTTTATACACATATGGAAGCTCGCTGGAACTCTCCTTCCCCCTCTCTGGGTTTTATTAGGCACACATTCTGACTGGATTTAACTGGCTGTGTCGCCCGCAGGATGCGCAGCGTGTTACTTGATGACGTGTTTGTGTGATGATGTGCATTGTGCTGTTGAAATTGAAAAAGCATGTTTTTTGGCCATTGCGTCATCATATTATGGAGTATTGATAAAATAATGAAACATCGGGGAAGCCGTCATCAAGCACTTTAATTTGAATTGAGACTTCATGTGGTTTGTTGCAATTAGATTGTTGTAATTTCATATGGTGTTATACTGTCAGAATAATTACAGATCTGGGAAGTCATCCCGCACTTCAATTTGAGGTGTGACTCAATGTGGTTTGTTGCAAATAGATTGTTGTAATTTGAATAGGAGGAGAAAGATATTAAAAATAATAATAATAATCTGGTCGTTTTTTTCAGCATGTGATGATATAATACTGACAAAATAATTACATATCTGTCAAGCGCTTTCATTTGAGGTGTGACTCAATGTGGTTTGGTGAAAATTGTTTGTGTCACTTTAACAAGAGGAAATTGATGACATTTCCAGGCTTTTTTTTTAGTCATACTAATATGATGTAATACAGTCACAATTACAGAGAAGTCATCGTTCCACACTTTAATTTGAGCTGTGACTCAGTGTGGTTTGTCGCAAATATATTTGTGTAATTTGAAGAGAGAACATGGCCGACTTTTTTTTTTTTTATGTCAGGAGACATGTTTGTGGTCAGCGTGCCATTGTGTCAACATGTGATGATGTAACACTGGCATAATAAGTAGATATCTACGAAGTCCTCATCAAGCACTTTTATTTGATTCAATTGATGTGTTTTTTTTTTTTGCAAATAGATTTTGGGTGAAAGAATATCTGCTGTAATTTTACATATTGTCCAAGTGCTTGCCTTTCAGCAAAACGGCAAAAATAATGACTTCTCCAGAAGTTTTGGGTTTGATCCCTTGAAAGCTTTTATTATTACTCCTATTAAATAAATGAGTGAATTTCAACGCTGTGAGATCAATAGTCTTATACCCAAACACAGGTTTTAATATGTTTATTTTTATTTTTTTACATTTATTATTATGAATTACGCAATAAGCATCTAGTTGAGCTTTGTGACGTGTTAATTCTTTTACGTGATCGCGTCAATCTCGTCGCTGAGTGACGTTCAGTCATTAATTTTTTTTTACATATTTTATTTATTTACGTTTATATTTAGAATCGCTAAGAACTTGAATGTGGGAATAGTTGCCAGGCAAAAAAAAGAAAAGGAAAAAAAAGGAAAACATTTGTAAAAGTGGCACACCGCCACCCGCCGTCACGGTTCCCCGACCTCAAAGCCCCTCCCTTTCGTTGACGTCACTCTCCCCTGTGTGTGTGGCCTCCTGCCATAGTTTTTCAATGCCGGGCAAGATGGCGGCCACACAGACGAGGTGTTATTGCCAGTGGTCATAAAGGGGGCAATTTTATTGACAATTGGGAACCTAGTCAGACGTCACCTTGTGCTTATTCGACGCCTTGTTTGGGGGCGCTGTTTTTGTTTTTTTCCGGAAAACACGTTTGAACCCGCCTCAACATGCACACGCTGTAGCTCGCGGAGAGCAGTCTACTAGCTAGCCTAGCTCGCTAGCCGCAAACCCAAGCCGCCGTCAAGTGGAGAATGGGAGAAAAGCTGGAGCTCAGGCTCAAATCGCCGGTTGGAGCAGAAGCCGCGGGCTACCCTTGGCCCTTACCGGTTTACGTAAGTGTTATTTGTCAACATGCTGTAGGATATATATTATGCATTGTTGTGTGTGTTTTGGCTTTGTTAGCTAGCCTAGCCACTTCCGAGCTCGGGCACGCTAGTGTGGTTAGGACAGCCCTGGTGTGTCAACTCAGGACTTGGGCACGCGATCACCTTGTGTCACCTTACCTCGCAATGTTGTCACGTTGATTAAAGCAGTGGTTCCGAAACTGGAGACTGAGAGTCGTAACTTATTAATAATTTGCAATCCATGATGTGTTTTCAAGTGTACGTTGCATATAGAGCACTAAGAAAACATACTTGACCAATTACTCCTTTCCTACCTCAGCCAATTAAAAGCTCTGGTATTATGTTGATATTTGCTGTAATTCTGTCGTCCCTTGCATGCGTGCAGCAGTTGTAGTTTTCTGTCACTGTTTTCTCATGTACAGTTGGACAGGTGAGGCAAGGCGGCAAATGTATGCAGCAAAAATGATTCATAAGTTTTGCAAATCAAGTTAATGGGTTCTGGAGGAATTAAGTATTTTGTGTTGTCAAAAAAAAAAAAAAAATACTTTTTGGAGAATATTGTGTGATATCACCTACAGAAAATCTGGTCAATAAGAAGTATTTCTTTATTATTTCCTTGACCGTTTTAATTTCATCTGCTACTTGAGAACCCCTTTCTCCAATTGCCTGACAAGTTTCAGTAAAAATATAAGTTGACATGTCAAAATGAACGGAATGAGGTGAAAGAGAAGGTGGTGAATTTCTGCTTGTCACTTTGATTATGGAGGAGAAAATTCAAAACATGTCACGCTTTAGCAGGGTATGTATATGTATAAACACTGTTGTGGTAAACACTAGAAAATGTAAGAAAAGATTACGCGATTGATGTAAAACGCCACGTTATAAAGTCACAGATGAGTCCGCATCGCTCAAAGCCCGTTTATAAATATTTATTTTGCCATCAAAAACGTTTTCGGAATCTTGTTTTTGTATTTTTTATAATTTGAGGTGTCAAAAAAACAAAAATGGTGTCACGTTTTTCTGTGTTGACATGTTCTCCGCTTCTTGGTCAGAAATCGGTGGTTTTGGAGAAACCAACCCCGTGTTTGACTGCTGATGAACGGTTTGTTTTGATGAAAAAAAAAAGTCTGCTCTTTCCTTTGGTAGTAGGATTGGTGTTTACATCGTCACAGAACGCAATATTTTGCAAGATCAGTCAGCATGCTATGCTTTAAAACGGTTGGCAACTCTGCTTGACTTAGGCTATTTCAATGCAATTTAATTTAAATGTAATTTGTTTGCATTTATATACAGTATATTTTAAAATATTTTGTTTACTTGGTTTGAAGAACCATTGCTGCACTAGACTTGGAGCTGTACATAAAAAAATATATACATGAGACTTTTAGTCAAGTGAATATATGAAAGTGATCAAGACGGTTTGAACGTGTGCTCTTGTTTTCTTTTAATGCTTTGCTGAGGTGTCTGATCGGGACTCTATCGGCAGATACATCAAAATCAAGTGACTCGGGTGCAAAAAATGGACCGGCCCATTCTTATGTTGGTATACTGTACAATAAATGTCAACACAATGGCTAAAATGTTAGACTGACTCTGACTCTTTGGAATACGTTAAAGATGTGAGTGTCTTGTTTGTGTGTGCCCAAATGTACGTTTGCTGCTCCCATGCATTGCATGCAGGGCAAGCATATACGTTTGTTTTTGTTCTCTGAGACTGAACATCTGCTTCGACTTAACACATGCCTTATAGCACATGGCCACAGTGGCTTGGCTGTTTTTGTCTTTAAGGGTGGTTTTCCACTGGTTCAAGTGTTCAAGCCCAATTTAATGCCTATATATATTTCCTTTTTTTTTTTTTTTTTTTTTACTGTATTTCCACATACATATTTAAAGAGACGTTCCAATTATATATTTACTGTACATGCCTATATTTTCTGTACCACTTATCCTATTAGGCGAAAGACGGGCTACACCCAAGACTGGTCGGCAGCCGATCATATGGCATAAATAGACACCCTAGACATTCACAACTATGGAGAATTTTGTCTTTAATGAACCAAAGATGCAAGTTCTTGGAATGTGGGAGGAATCCGGACTCCTAACAACCCTCAGCATTACCCAAGCCATCTGGAATTTTTTAACTTATTTAAACATGAATAAGCCCCTAGTGAGTAGTGACACGTTTAGATCACAATCACCATCATCATGATTTTGTTTTTTGTGCAGGTAGGTGTGTTTATTCGTCACCAACTGATATAATTTGATGACATCGAGCTGACGTTGATGGTATACATCTCATCTGCACCCACAGTTACTTATCAGATGTCTTCCGATTAGAAGATATCCCAGGGTTTTTCCTGCCTAAAAAATGAGGCAGAGCTGGTATCATCCTGATTATAACGGGTGACTTACCGATACCAGGTATCGGTGCCAATACCAGTCTTATTTTAAGTTATCGGTACTCGCGACAGTGACCAATACCATTATCGGCCGCCCTCCTGCAGCCGTTTTACGATCACGGACTAGAAATGAGAAATTATATGAATACAAAGTTGCCATTTTTTAACTACAATCATTAAAAATTCATCCACTAGTACATATTAAATTGTAAATATAGTTTAGCCGCAGCGTTGCTGTAAAACACTGTTATGTTTATTGTATATATTGTGTTTTTATGACTTAGGCGATGGCTGGAGCGCGAAATGGGCGTGTGCAATGGTTGCTCTATGATGTGTTTCTTCTTCCGTACATTAAAGTAAAAAATAAAAAGAAATCTTGTTTGCGGTTGTTGCGTCAGGTCTTTCCGGTAAACTGCTGTTGATATAGCGCCTCCATAATGGCGCAACACTGCAACTGCAGTTAGAATGCGTTGCTGCCGACCTCAATCAACACAGCTGGAGTGCTGTGTTAAGCGATATCAGTGGCTCAGGCTGGAGGGGGGGGGGGGGGGCGCCTCTGAATTTTGTACACAGGAAAAACCCTGTATCCAATCCCATATTTTTTCCCATTCACATTGTCTCGATGACTCCAAGGCTCCAGCTATTGAATATTTTTTAGAGTCAAGCATTTATTGTACCATCGAGGAATCGGATAAGTATTGATTTTGCGTTATTAAACACATTATGTGCATGTGAGGTAATTGTTTTGTTCACATGATCAAATTGAGTTATTCGATTAATGGTTGCAGTCCTACAGTGTAAGACTGTGTTGACATAAAGTGAAAGCTTTCACTGATCATCAAGCGTCTTAACATTAGTTGACGGTAGTTGTTGCACCCGCTGTCTAGGACCGCAGAAGAGACGGGAAAGGAAGTGCTTGTCTTACCGTTTTAGTGAGACTCATGAACTGAACGGTGTTTCTATTCTGTAGTGGTTGCGGTGAGACAGTGACTTAAAAAAAAAAAAACAGTGGAAATTCTCAGAATACTCGAGCGGGGGTTCTTTTCTGAACGTTTCCTCTCCGCCTACGCTGTTGGGTGCGGAAGTCGTCGCAATCAGCCACTCCAGGGTGCGCTTGCGTGTAAACGTTGGCCCCTCCCCTTTTACGCTACTGATAACACTCTCACAACTTGCCTGGACCGTCTCGCCAACTTCCTTTTGTTGTGGCCCGCATGGATGCACGCTCATGAACAAGCATGGCAGGAATTTGAGACACGGTTTTGCGCCTGTGTCATGTCATTGAGGCGCACCCCCAACTGTTTTCAAAGGGGCGAGACTTCCTCTCTCCTCCTCGTGTCCATATGGTCCACACTACAGAGGGCGGGATGGAAGTAGCAGTTGCATTCCCAAGCTCTGTTTTGAATGTCAGCTAAAAGCAATCGATTCCACTCCACGACACGACAGACGATTGCATCACTCTCACCCACGTTGCATGGGCGCAGTGTTGAACGCGTTTTCCACACACACACACACACACACACACACAACAAGACTATTGTGCTGTAGCACAAGGCACGCACTTATCAACCTCTTTGGATGCCCACACACCACGACATCACGTTGACATAATTCATTGTTTGTCACTTTAACTCTTTGACTGCCAATAACGTTAAATAACGTTTAGTAAAATCCTATGGAGGAGTGCCAAAGACGTTTGTTTCAAAACAGAGGTGAAACTAACCATTTTCTATTGTTGATTACTCAAAAACGGAATAAGGTAGAAACAAACTTTTTTTTCTGACGAAAGATGAGAGTCCAATCTTTCATTTGGTGGTATGTGTGTTTCCATAGTCCAAACACATAATTTTCTGTGGACCTTGAAAGATCATTCAAAAGATCAGTCAAAAATGCTTAAATCGGCTGGCACCCACGGCATCCCTTTTCTGAAAACGTCTGGCAGTCAAAGAGTTAACTTATTGAAACAATGAAAATATGAAGACATGGGAGTGGGTTGCTTTCTGGATCCTAAAATCTAGCCAGCCATTTTCCTTAGTGTAGACAAATCTACAGACATCGAGTCTTCAGCTAACCTAACATGCATGTTTTGGAGGATGTGGGAGCCAAGCTTCTAATGGCCCTCAAAGCACTTTTATATTCGATTACTCATTCACCTACTGATCATGCAGTATCAGGAGCCAACTTGGGGGTTCAGTATCTTGCTCAAGGATACTTGGACGTGGTCACAATGGCATGGGATTGAACCCACAACCTCTGGGTGGGGAGATGACCACTACCAGTGAGCCACGCCGCCCCCAATGCTATGGCATGATGGTATTATGTATCATCTTAAAAGAAAAATGGAGTAGAACTTCTAAAGGTACCATCATTTGTTGATCGACGTCGGATTTTGTTTATTTTGAATAAATTATAGGGTCAAAATGGGCACCATAAAAGGCTTGATTTGCATTGTACTGTATCGGTACTAGAAAACTACCACATTGCCTCACAATCAAAATGAAATACTACGTGTTTTGGCTAGGGATGTCACTTCTTTTTTTTTTTTTGCACCTCACTCAGTCCGATTCACTTCTTTTCCACATCTGGTCTTTTTTACGCCACACTACATTTTGTTTGATGTAAAACTAAGCTATTACTGTTCCTTTTGACCATAGCTTTGTCAAATAGGACTTTTTGCCGCTCTGTGCCCCCCCCCCCCCAAAAAAAAAGAGAATCAGCTGAAAGTTATGTCATTGGCCCCGATTTCCAGTCAGACCGGAACAACCCTAGTGTTTAGTTATGGCATGTTAGTTCTCCAAAAAAAAAGGAGCATTGGCCTTGTTGTCCCTTTTTTAGGACAGTTCATCTCAGTGCAGTTAAACACATCGAACTAAAGGTCTTTTCAGGACACGGCATATATTACCGGTCATTGTGGAGATAGCAGCAAATGTGATAAGACTTTATGGCTCCCTGGAGTCGTCAGTTAGTCTGTAGTCCTTAATGCCGCCGTCATCCTCGCACGCCATTGGTTTGTATGGCTGCGCTGACAGTAGACAGTGAGATGGGATCTTTCGCTAGATTATTTTTAGCCTCGGCTCTCTGCTGTTGTGCCGTTCCGTGCGATCATGTGACTTCCCTGGTGTGGTATCCCGCACGCATACGGAACATTTTCGATGTATTTATGTCCCGTCGCAATAGCGTGTCAGCCTATTGGTGTGGTGTAAGTTGCAAGGTAAGCTAGTTGATCATTTACTGCACTGGGCAGGAGTATTCTTTCCTGCACACATTTGAATGTGCGCGCGCAGCTTGTGGAGTGTTGGCGGGCAGTTTTTGCGCGGGAAGCCGCAGCCTGTAAGCTGCTAGCCCAGGCCGCAAGAACAGCTGACAAATGGCAGGTTTTTCCCTTCCTCGCCCACCGCCTTCGTTTCTCCACCGCCTCTCCTTACTTTCGCTTTCCTTTCTTCACCTCTCACTTTCTCCTTCCCCGCGTCGCCTCCGCCAGAGGCACTCCCTTGGACGAGCACCCGCAGTGTGACTGCGGAAAGTGGGTCAGTGGGTCAGCTGGGGCTCACGCTGCCTGCGCTCATCGCTGCAACTTGAGCTTGCAGTTGCTCCCGCGCACTGCAGTCAAGATTACCATCTAGCCCTGCAGATGATACCGTTTTTATGAAGGATGTCTGAGGACAGACACCAGGGCTGTTTTAAACAACTTTGAAGGAAAGATTCGACACACAGAAGGGGGAAATGTTTTGTTCCTACCAAATTTGGCTGGGATAGGCTATACAAGTCATTTTATCCACTAAGACAGGGTTCGAGATAAATTACAGTGGTGCGTCCAACTTTTATTTTTTTGATACACCAGCACAAAAAGTAAGGTGCATCCAAATTTTCCAATGCATCACATTCAACACCAGTTTTATAGGATTACACTTTTTTTCTTCTTTTTTTTAAACATAATTGCTGCCTGTCTTTTTAGGCAATATTGGCTGGTAAACAGAGATGGAAAAATTACTGGCATTCTCTGCTTGAGTAAAAGTACAATTACTAGTGTTAAAAACACAACTATGGTAAAAAAAATAAAGTTCCACAGTCCATTCTTCAAACCTTTTTTTTCATATTGTTAACCGGCAGCATTTATCACATTCAAATTATCTTCTGTAGAGACGGCGTGCATTGCGTTAATGTTTCCGGGTTGTTCTAATCCACCCGATTGATGTAGAGTCAATTCCAAGCTTTGATGTGGGGGGGGGAGGGGGCCGGATGTAACACTACATATGATTGGTGGAAATATCGACGGCTGCTTTTTTCGTCCAGTATTAAAGGGAAAGTCAAGCTTAAACAGTTCTTGTCAATAATATGTTATATGTGATCTCACTAGTCCAAACATGACATTCTGATTAATATTCCATTTGTGGAAATGAGTTATGCAGCACAATCCAGCCCTTTTTATCCATCTCAGGGAGCAGCCATTTTGCCACTTGCTGTCGAGTGAAAATGACATCACAGTTGCTCAGGTCTCATGTAACGACCAATCACAGCTCAGCTTCAGAAAACAGGTGAGCTGCGATTGGTTGTTACCTGAGACCTTAGCATGTCATTTTCAGTCGACGGCAAGTGGCAAAAATGGACGCCTTCTGATATTGATAAAATGCAGAATTTTGCTGCTTAACTCCTATTCCACTAACGCAATATTAACAGATAAAATATACAGAGACAAAATTGCACTTCAAGCAAAATATTAAACATTTGGTGCTCTACAGACGTGAGAGTCACTACTACCTTCTTCTCCCACCCGTTGACTTGCTGGTCAACCTCTTGTGTTTTTTTTTTTTTTTTTTTTTGCGTACAATTGAGAAACTTGGATGCCTGTGTGCCTTCTAGAGCCCGTAATATGACAAGCTGTGTTTGTGTTGGACTCAAAACGCCGCAGCATGCTTCGGTGTGTAATGACTTGAGAAAATTAAGCATGGCGTTTTTTAATCATGAAGTCATTTCCTATTAAGTGCCTCACTCTGCTTATGAGTAATTACATGAGACGTATGAGTGTTCGCATGTGTAATCCTGTTCACTTACAGCTCATTTCTTAAGTGGTTATTCACCATTTGTTGTGTTTTTCTTCCACCTACTACGTTCCAATTCACAGTGACATTCTAGTAAATGTCACTCCTTTCTCTTTCCAGGATAAACACCACGATGCTGCTCATGAGATCATCGAGACCATCCGGTAAGCGTCGCCTCTGCACCCTGACTCATCACGCCGTTTTTTTTTTTTTTATTGCTGTGTCAGGTGCATCACTTTGTGACTAAATCGTGTGCGTGCGTGTTTCCAAGATGGGTGTGCGAGGAGATTCCAGACCTCAAGCTGGCAATGGAAAACTACGTGCTCATCGACTACGACACCAAGAGGTGAGCGTCAGAACTGCACACGCGCGTCACTTCAAAGAATGTAGACTTGATCAGTGAACACCACTGAAGGAGGTATATCATGTAATATGCATTGTAAGCTCAGTGCAGATCTGCTTACCTTTTGGATTAATAATCAATCAATCATAGAAATGCCAGTATGATGTTTCTAATCTTCTGTTGTTTTTTGGTATATCGTTTGTTTGAATTGAAACAGTTTTGAGAGTATGCAGAGACTGTGTGACAAATACAACCGGGCCATTGACAGCATTCACCAGCTGGTAAGCACCAAATTATATGTGAAATGTTCTGTAACCTAATGATGTAACCGTGAACTAACCCAACCCAGCAATTCTTTAAAAAAAAAAAAGGAACATTCCATTGTGATCAGAGGTACAGATGATTATTTTATGTACTGTGCTGAACATAAATCGTCTCCCTCTAGTGGAAAGGGACCACACAGCCCATGAAGTTGAACAAGCGGCCTTCCAACGGGCTGCTGCGACACATCCTCCAACAGGTTTACAACCACTCGGTGACCGACCCGGAGAAGCTCAACAACTACGAGCCCTTCTCGCCCGAGGTTTACGGCGAGACCTCTTTCGACCTGGTGGCGCAGATCATCGACGAGATGGAAATGATGGAGGATGACACCTTCGTGGACCTCGGCAGCGGTAAGCCGACTGCGCGGCGGCGTGAAATGCCAGTGCGGCAGTTCAAAGGTGGTATTGTTTTGTCAATACTAAGTCTAATATTTGTGCTGTGTAGGCGTGGGTCAGGTAGTGCTGCAGGTTGCAGCAGCGACCAACTGTAAACACTACTACGGTGTCGAGAAAGCCGACATTCCAGCAACCTATGCAGAGGTAACACACGCACACAGCTCAAAACATTTGACACTTTATTTTGATTGAGAGTTTTAGATAATCTGCGATTGGCTGGTTACCAGTCCAGGGCGCACCCTAGCGCCATGACTGAATGCTTATGAGTTATGTCGCAGTGTGCCGGAATTTTCATGACCGTCAGCCACTAGTTTTGCTTTGATTCAACATTTTTAATTGCAGGTGAACAGCCAGTCAAGAATGCCATAACATAATAATACTTGACTATGTTTATGATTATAATTTCTAGGGGTGTTTAGAAAAAATCGATTCGGCAATATATCGTGATATTACAGCGCGCAATTCTTGAATCGATTTGATTTGCGGCCGAATCAATTTTTAAACATCCATATTTTATGGGAATATTCAACAAAACGTCTTACTTAGGGTTAGGATTTACATTAAGCATGGAAGAATGTTATATTAATGGAACATTAAGCCTTAATATTTTATTTTCAGAAACATGAAACAGACCTGTTTGTTAAATGCAGTGGCTCAGTTATAAGCCAGAATTTTCAGATAAATAAATATTTTTTTCATACAAATCTTACAGTGTACATGTAAAAGTTTACTGATTAGTATTTTCTAAATTTGAGTTTTAAAAAAAATCGCAATAATCAATTTATAGATTCGAAACGGGATTAATTGGTATCGAATCGAATCACCAGGCACTAGGCAATTCACACCCCTAATAATTTCATATGTACCTGTGGCTAAAAAAAGCGAAGCATGGAGAGTCACTGAAATAGAAGACTGGTCAATGAATAAATGGGCATTGCCAAGAGCCACTTTAATATCCGCTCTCTCCTTTATTTCGCATTTGTTAGCTTTCTTTGTATTCTCAACAAAAATGCCTTTCTACTTTATTTGTGTAGTGATGTTGACCTTATTTCTTACAGAGCATGGACAAAGAGTTTAAAAAGTGGATGAAGTGGTATGGGAAGAAACACGGGGAGTACACTGTAAGTAGTGTTTTCTAAGACGTCATTCTTAGAGGTGAAAACACTCATCAATTCTTCCTTGTCTTGCATTTCCAGCTGGAGAGAGGAGATTTTCTGTCTGAAGAATGGAAAGAAAGAATCGCCACCACAAGGTTGACGTGAACAAAAAATTGGAAACGCCGTACGGCATTCTTAAAGTGACAGACATTTTCTGACTGGTCCTTCTTTCTTCTGTTTTGCAGTATTATATTTGTGAATAATTTTGCCTTTGGTCCAGAGGTAGATCACCAGCTGAAGGAACGTTTTGCTAACATGAAGGAAGGTTAGTAACAAAACTTTGCTTTGCACTCACTACAAATAGATTACATAAAAAAAAAAACATGTATTTTTTAGCATATTTTCTTAAATGCTGGCTTTCCCTCCAATGCTTCATTCACAATAATTGCCTCCCTTTTCCAGTCAGGATTAAAAAAACAACTTAATTTTAGATTTGTTTAGGTTATTTTATATTTTATTTTAAACTCTACTTTCACTTGTCATAAATTGTAATACTGGCTCCCCCAGACTGCAATATTTTCATTTGACTAATTCTCATCATATTGGAGCATAAGATTTACTTTTGGAGTGTCTTGCTTTGTGCCGTCATTATGACGGTCACTGTCCATCTTGCACTGCACAATATTTAAATTCTAAAATGTTATTTTTCAGGTGGAAAAATTGTATCCTCCAAACCATTTGCACCTTTGAACTTTCGAATAAACAGCCGAAACTTGAGTGGTAAGTGGCACACTTTTATTTTGGACGGTACCTTTTCATCTCTCTACTCGCCGGTGATTTGTACGATCGCCTTGACGGTCATCTCTGTCATCTGCAGATATAGGCACAATAATGCGTGTGGTAGAGCTCTCGCCACTGAGGGGCTCCGTGTCCTGGACTGGGAAGCCGGTCTCCTATTACCTGCACACCATAGACCGCACCATAGTAAGGAGAACTGTTTTACCCTTTGAACGGAATGATTATTCAGTCAACATCCTGCCCTTGTTCAAATTGTAACACTAAAGCCAGTGTGTCGCAAACTCCTCATTTCAATTTATGGTCAGTTTATGAATATATGCATATATCAAATTGTGGATTATTCCTTTTGGGCTGACATTCGGGGACAATTATTTGGCAGCTAAATATTCACTCAGGGCTCCTTCTCAAACAGCAAAAATAGATCTGTTGTGTTTTAGGTTAAAAAAAATAATGATTTTTTTTTTGTCCCATTTTCAGCTTGAAAACTACTTTGCCAGTCTCAAAAATCCTAAACTCAGGGTAAGTCCCGATATTGGTCCTCTGTGTGATTACATGTACTCCAGTAATTAGTGAAGTTTCTGTGTCAAAGTCTTATAACATCTCAATGCAGGAAGAGCAAGAGGCAGCTCGGCGACGTCAGCAGAAAGATACTAAGGACAGCAAAAGCAATAGCACCACGCCCACCAAAACTAAGGAACTAAACAAGGTAGACTGTGCTATCATTATTGTCGCAGTACTCAACGTTTTTGTGCCATGGAATGGTTTCGTATAAAGCAATATTTTTGACACAAACTATAACTCACAATTACACTAAATGAAATTGTTTCAAAACAAAATTTCCTTCAGATTGATCAATAAAAAAAAAAAAATTAATTCTCTCTGCTCAGCCTGGTACGTTGGGATCACAGATACGAGATAACCAACACGGCAAGTGATATGTTTGACCACTATTTTGCTATTACAGCAGGATTCCTGTGGGGAGGAGGAGCGCCCCCCGTTGGTGACTGTGGTCAAGCCCGCCGCCAAGCAGCGTCAAACAAAACTGCTGGCCAAGGGTCGCAAGCTGAACAACAAGAAGAGGGGTCGGCCCAAGAAGGCGGCGCCGGCTGTCGGCAAGAAAAAGAACCAGAGCGCGTTGGATTTGCTGCATGCCAAGACCCTTTCTGCAGCGCCCCCTCAGGGTCAGAGGAGCACGCAACGCTGCACACAATTTGCTGGGGATGATATCGTCATCTGTGCGTGTGGCTTTAAAACTCATCCAACCCGTTCTTGTTGTGTGTGCGCAGATGCATACCTGCAACCGCGGAGTCCCTTTTACCAGCTACCTCCTAAGGTTCAGCACTATCCAGCCAATCAACTGCTGCTGAGCCCAACCCCTCCCGGTCTGCAACAACTGCTAGGTAAGCCGAGGACAGCTGTGAATCCACTCCAGTATTTTTGGGAAACTGATTGTGTCACCGCTCTGTCACCAGATAACATCAAAGTTCAATACCTCCAGTTTATGGCCTACATGAAGACTCCTCAGTATCAATCCAATCTTCAGCAGCTTTTAGAGCAGGAGAAGGTAATATATGTCTGTACTTTTTTTCCCATCTTGTATAAAGGTCTTAAATCTGACCGGATACAGATGTCTATTTTTAGCTGCAAATGCTACATTGTTCATGCTAGTGGGTTAGAAATGTGCAAAGTAGTTAAATATTATTGCCATTTTTCTAAAATTGAGTCGGTGTGTACCAACCATAAAGTAGGCAGGTACTACATCACATTGACACCTAAATCTGATATGCTCGTTTTTGATTTGCATTTCATATGGGCTATTGCAATCGGTGAACAAATCGCATATTGGGCAAACTTATACCAGACCAAATAAATTGGATTTTGATCTTTGGTAGTTCTTCAGTTAACTGTCCATTTTAAGTCTAATGTCTTATTGCCTGTGCTATGGCTTTTTGTCTTTAGCAAAAACACAGGGATTTGTCCATGCAGGCAGAGCAGCTTCATTCCATCTGTCAGTCTCACAAGGACAAGATCAAAGGTCTCTTTCAGACCAAACTGGATGAGGTGAGTGCCGCCCAAATTTAAAACGGCAGAAAAAAAAAAAAAAAGCAAAAATGTGTCGTTAGTGGAATACTGTGCTTTGTGTTTCGCTATGTTGTGTTTTCATTTAGTGCCTTCTAAGGCGCATCTAATTTTTCATAACAAATTTTGCCTTTGAGACCGATTTATATTTGGAAATATTTGTCCCAGACGCCAAACTGTCATCATAAAACCAGACTTTTTTTCTTCCCATACTGCATGCAAGAACGCTCTTGTCTGCCATGTTGAAAAGTAATAGTGTTTTTCTGTGTGTGGGGTTTAGCTGGGAGTGAAAGCTCTCACTGTGGAGGACGTGCTGCAGGCCCAGAAGGAGATATCTGCCCACAACCATCAGCTGAAAGAGCAGACCAAACAGCTTGAGAGAGACATGGCTTCACTGCGAGATCACAGCGTGCTGCTGGTGAGAGACGCCCATGCCGCTGCCAAGTTGCTTTCAATTCCTAATTTGGGTACAAGTTGGCAATTAAAGGCTGGATTTTTAATTTATATTTTGCTCTCAACTGACACGATCAGGATTTGCATCATAGCAGTATAAAGTGAAGAAAACTCATGTAATTGGAATCTGTCCTTTTTCAAATGTGTTTCAAATTTTGTATTAGATATTGATCAATATGAGCTTGATGCCATATTTGGGCCTCTGCGCATGCAGGCTTCCTTTTTTTCCCATCAGTTTAAACAGAGCCATATGTGTCACTTGAGATGTATCTGGAAATAGACAGTCTAAAGAAATCGTATATAGACATTTGATCATAATTGGTCACTTTGGCCTGTAGTTGAAAGCCATCCTTAAAGTAGTGTATTGTTTTTGGCATGGAGTTGAATTTAAACTGAGTTTGGGATGCAGCTAAAATCTCGATGTGACGAGCTGAAGTTGGATTGGGGCTCTTTGTGTCTGGAGAGTCTGCTGAAAGAGAAGCTGGCCCTGCGACGACAGATCTCTGAGAAGCAGAGACACTGCTTGGAGTTGCAGGTTAGGACATCAATTGTCTCCTCTTTTTTTTTTTATCACTGCCTGTTCAGTGGATAATGTTCTCTCTGACATGATGTAGTGGCTCCTTCTGGTGATTATAGATCAGCATTGTGGAGTTGGAGAAAAGTCAAAGGCAACAGGAGCTTCTTCAGCTCAAATCTTACAGCCCTCATGAGGGCTCCCCTTACCGAAAGAACCTGGAATCCCGTTCCTCCGCTGACCTGGACCCCTCCAAGTTCGGCCTGTCCTCAGTCCCAGCTCTCAACGGCATCAGCCCAGAACGCCCCATCAACGGTATCGGCTCGCCCTCTTTCGAGCGCGGCAACAACAAGGCGGAGCTTCTTTCTCGCTACCTGCCCATCTCTCCCGACCACGACGTTGCCATGCCCGAGGCTCGACAGAGGCAGCACGTCTCCCACGCTCTTCCCGACTACACGCGCTTCTCCCCTGCCAAAATTGCCTTGCGCAGGCACCTCAACCAGGAACCCGCAGCCGCTAGCCATTTTAGAGGCCCTGGCTTGCCCACACACAGGTGCGTATAGCTGCTAAAAGCTCCTGAAGCTTGACGATTTTGTTTTAACAGTATCCATTTGTTCTGTTTCAGAGGGGAAATGGGTGGCCTTAACTTTCCTCTTGGAGCCAAGCAGGGTAGTCCATCCCCTCATGCATTCGATGCCCAGAATACTCCAAAAAGCTCTGAGAGGGTAATTGATTTTTTAGTTGTGTGCATGTGGGATGTTCCGTTTCTAAGCAGTCATTTCCCCTTCAGGGCGGAAAGGAGAAGAGTCCATCTGTTCAGGCAGACAGCAGTATCACAAGCCTTCCAATAAGTATCCCGCTGAGCACTGTTCACCCAAGCAAACTTCCAGTCAGCATTCCGCTGGCCAGCGTGGTGCTGCCCAGTCGGGCTGAGAGATTGGTCAGTATTCTCAAACACATTGAAAGGCGTCACTTTTTATTTGGCATCACAATATGCTGTTGTTTCCATTGCAGAGAAGTACTCCTAGTCCTGTGTCTCAGGCCAGTCAAATCAATGGTAAGGAAAATCTGTTGGCTTCTGAATACATTTATGGAAATAAATCTTGATGAATTGTATCCCACTGTGTTATTGTATACAAGGGTTTAGTTCAGTTTAAAACGTACCCGACATACGATGTTTCGAGATTGCGAATGGCTCGCTGTGAACTCGTTTGTCACAGTACAAAAAGGCCCTAGATGTATTTTCATATAAATATTTACTATAATTACAGGGATGTGATTTTTCCGCTAATTCGCGGAATTCCGCTTTTTTTTATCCCCCCCAAAAAAAAAACGATTTTTTTTTTTGTTTGTTTTGTTTTTTGTTTTTCATTGTGTATGCACATGACTCCGACAGATAACATCTTCTGCTATAACAAAGACATTTGTGGTATGCTCTAATATGAGTTACTTTTCATTTGGTCATATAATTATTATTAACAATTATTTGTTCATGAAATTTGAACTCTTCAACATTATTTATGTGTTAACTTAGTAATCACATTAGTTAGATGTGATAGTTTTTAAAAGCAAAGGCAGTCCAATGTTTTTGAATGTGACTGATTTTGAGTTGACTAAAACTGCCATTTTATATGGGATAGTTCAATATACATTGAAAATTTATGCTGTTGTTTTGTCTATTTCTTTGTCATGTGAGTGCATTGAAAGTACTTAAAAACACGGAAAACCCATGAGCGAGTGCCAGCGGCCCCCAGACCCCCGGCTAAATTTTCAGATAATTTCACTTTGGTCAAATCACATCCCTGTATAATTATTACTTCAGTCGGTTGTATTTGTTACATATTCACATCTTAGAGCGTTTAAAAGCACTTGAGATTACTCCATCAATTACCTGTGTAATTGATGAAATAATTGATTATTTAAAAATATTTTGTGGCAGCCCTACTTTAAATAATATATGATAAAAATAAAGTGCAATATATAAGTGCACTACATGTGCTGTCATAATCAATTTGGAATTTTGGGGGTTGACTGATGTGTTTTTTGGCAAAAGTACAATTAGTAACTCACATATTCGGGACTTGTTTCTTAATGTCAAAACAAAACATCATATGCGTATTTTGGGCAAGTGTCCCAAAACCTGTTGTTTGTGGGTTCAATCTTGAGCCCCTTGGCCAGGTCGAACTGAGGAAATTTTTTTAATTTTTTCCACTTTGGAAACAGAAAGGCTGCAATGTAAAATGTGGAAAAAAGGTTGTGAATATTTTCTTATGTGTTTCTTGATCATTTTTTTTTTATGTAAAGCAAGTGCACTGTAATTGTTTCATTATCGTTGTTGTTCACTGCAGGATATTCATCTAGCTCAGGGCTCATGAATGGAGGTCCCCACCCAGAGGAACAAAATGGTGCTTCTCCATCGCCTCCACACACAAACACGCCTCTGGCGGGACCCATGAGCAGAAGAGGTCCAATCCAGAGCCCCTCACTCAGCACCGGAGGGGTTCTTCATTATGCAGACGGACCGCAGAGGATTCTTCCAGAAGACGGCCAGGAACGTCAGGAGACCGAGTCCGACACGGAACCCCAGGACAATGAACTGCGGAGGAGAATCTTTTTCTCCTCCTCCTCTTCCTCATCATCGGGCAGTGGAGGCGGCTTGGCCGGAGGATCGCGCCTCCACCACCACGCCGGCAGTTCGACCAAGCAGGGATACCACAGTAACCATGGAAACCACAACCACCAGTCTCCCGGCACGCAGCGCGCACACACGCCCCCCACGCACACGCCGCCATCGACGCACTCCGCGCACGGCCTCGCTCCTCAAGAAGGACGCAAGCGGGGGAGGCGGAAGCGCGGCTCCACGGGGGCCGTCACTGCCAGCGGCTCACCAAAGAGAAGGTCCTTCCCCGGGGTCAGTGCTAACAACCACTCCTCTGGATCCCCACTCAACATCAATTCCATGGTGAGTCACCCACTAACAAGCAGTCCACCCTGTCGCTTCAAGTGTGAGCTCATGATGGTCATCAACAGGTAAACAACATTAACCAGCCTCTGGACATTGCCGCCATCTCTTCGCCGGAGCAGTCGAGCCGCAGCCCCGGCGCGCCAACCCCTGACCAACCCCCAGTTCTGAAGAGGGAGCGTCCCCTGGAGATGAACGGCTCTGGCCGTTACTCCTCTGCCGCCAGTACTGATGATGAGGACTCAGGATACCCAGCTGACAGCACCAGCTCACGGTAATTCAGCTCAAAGCAGCCAAGTCCATTGTACCAAATACTGTATCGGTTTGTCATTTAATTTGTGTTATTAATTTGTGTTTTTAGTGACAATTCGAAAAATTCACGGTGCGGCGCACTTAAAATCGGCACAGTCACATATTCACCAACGTTAAAAAATTAGTACATTTCTTCGCACCAGCCAAATTGGCTTTGGGAACGGACTGCAAAATCACACACGGCGTCCTGTACATATCTGTAGTCACCCGGAGATAGTGGTAAGTGTTTACTTGTTTAAAACTGTTAATAGCAATAATTTTCCTTGACCTCCATAACATCAATACTGAAATCAATTTGCAGAGCTTTATAAAAAAAAAAAATTAAATAACCCCCTTTATTGATTGTCCCTTTGAATATAATATGAACAACTCCTCAACTTTAGTTGGTTCCTTGCATATTTTCTCCCATTCACTATGTCTCTGGAGGTAATGTCTTAGTTGCAAATATTTGTAAAAATCATTCTTAGACAGATCAAATTCTTGTTAACGTTGTTCAAAGCATTTCAATACCTGTCGTTCGAACACCTGGGAAATAAACGTCAGTCCTTTTCGTATCCATTTTTTCAAATCCGGCATTCATAGTCCCCGGTGTCAAATCTGGGTTTTTCGCTATTTTCGTAACCCTACTCACAGACCTTGATATTTGTCATTTATTTTGTGTTGTTGACCACACTTTAATAGATCCCTTAGAAAAGTTGTTTTTAATGTGGATTTTTCTGTGCATGTTTTCTTTGTAGGATTGAAAGGAAAATTGCTACGATATCCTTGGAGAGCAGAGATGGACACAGTAGACTTGGTGAATGTGAAAGAGGTAATAAACAATTTAATAATAATATATATATTTTTTTTTTTATGTGTTTTAATAGCATGCCTGTTAGAAGCTTTTGTGAAAATACCCCAAAATTAGCTCAACTGTTTCTTAACAGTAGGGCAGAATTGCAGAACGGCTTGCTCAAAGGCACATTTTCAGAAATAGACGGCTAACAAGATTAATTTAGCTATTAAACTTGGCATTCCTGAGACTTGACTATTTATGTAAAAGTAATTTAAAGAAAATCTATATTTTATATATCCCTATTCAAATTTTATTCCTTGTGTGTGTTTACTAGGCAGGAAGTCGGGTAGCAGCAGCGGCAACAGCACAGGCAGTGAGGCCTCCTCCTCCTCATCATCATCATTGTCCTCTACAAGCAAATGGAAGTCAACCTTTTCACCCATTTCTGACCCTAAGCAACCCAACTCTGACCTGAGACAAGGAGGCTCTCCATTTGGTATGGCTGGGTCAAACTCAGATGCCGATTACAAACAACATCACAGGAAGGGAAGCGATGGCGATTTATCCAGCTACACAAATCCCAACCCTTTCCTGAGCCAAGAGCCTGGCAACCGAAGCAATGGTAGCGCAGGAGGCCAAGCGGCCAGCAGTTCCGACCCCCGCCAAGGTTTACAGAAGCAGAAGGCCCCTCGGGATTGGGAGCTGAAAACAAGCAGCGGCCATTCCAGTCAGAACATCTTCATAGCTGCTGCCGCCAGCAACGGCGCAGGCATTCTGAGCGGCAAAGTCGGCGGCAGCCCGGTCACAGTTTCAACAGGATCTTCAGTGGGTCAGTACCTGGGCTCTCAGTTCCCACTCGGAGGGACCTCGGTCTTACAGTCGCTCTTCGGGGCCCAGACAGGAAGCTCCGGGGCGAGCGCCAGCACACGGCTGGTCAACGGACACTCTGGTCTGGGCAGCTTTTCTAGCGCTGGGCTTGCAGGTGGAGCAGCAGGAGGTGAGTAAATAGCGTTGATTTCTTTACTTCTTTTTTTTTTTTTTTTTTTGCCCTCCCAGTCTCAACATCATTAAACAGTCAGAGTGAGGGATAGTATTAGCCTTCCTGTGAAAGGGAACAGGACAGTTCCACTAACAGGGAGGTAAGTGGAGGAGTTCCAAGCTGTTGCCGCTACCTCTGGCTGTCTGTGCTGCCGCGCTTTGACTGGCTGCTTGGCTGCAGTTGCAAACACCCTTGGAAAATGCTGCATGTAAACAATTGGAAATTAGAATCAATTTAATCAGAAAGTTGTTGGATATTTTGTCATTTTCTGTGGGTGTATGTTTTGGTAGTGTCAGAGTCATTTCACTTGTACACTAAAATCAAATCAGCAACCGATCATGGTTTTAAAGGAGATATATTATAGATTTTTTTTCTTCTTCACAATTTAGGAGTTCTAATCCTAATTAGAGATGACGGAAAGCAGCAATATTGCGATCTTAAAATTGCCGCTATATCGTTATCATGTCATGATGATTAAAAAGGCAAGGTTGTATTCCATTTCTGCTGTTCTAGCACCATCTGGTGGTTAGTTTATTAGTGCAGTTTAATTTTAAGCAGGAATGTTTTGGCCACTGCGGTGGTTATAATTCCCATAATCAGTCGTACCATAAAATGCTTTGCAACATCTCCGTAAAAAACAACAACTCTTTGCCCGTTTAAGCCGAACACAACATTGTGAACTACATAGACCATGATGCTTTGCGCCACTGAGTTGATAGGCGCACATGACGATGACATGTGACATGACATGGCCAAGCCTGTTTTTGTCACTGCTGTTACGTACAAAAACACACTATTGTGTTTTTTTTTCTCTCAATATTGTGAGTTTTTTTTTTTTTTTATTCTTATCCCCAGCCTCTCTCCATGATATTGTGATAATTATCGTATTGTGAGCTTCATATCGTGACGTTTGGATATCGTTACATCCCTAGTGCTAATAAAAGCACCTGACTTTCAACGGCCAATTTTCATACGATAAACTGTCATCTTTAAAGCTAACCCAGTCCTTGTTTAAAAAGAAATAGTGGTCTGACTCTGTTTTGCTTTGTGTGTGCTTGTCTGGAGACTCGCTTAGCGCTACCTGGCTCAGCCCCCGCTTCTCTCTTCCCCCCCCCCCCCCTGCTCCCTATTCATTTTCTTTGCTCCTTGTATCTGCTTCCCTGCTTTCTTGCCCCCCCCCTGCTCCCTCCATTTCTGCTATATGATTTGCAGGTACCTTTCACCACGCGGTTCCCTCAGTATCCTCCCATCAGTTCGGGGCGTCGCTGCCCACATCCGGAGGCCTCGGCTCTCTGCTCAGTCTCTCCTCCCCCCAACCCGCTTCCTCGCCTCTCCCTCCCTCCCCGTCGTCACAAGCCCAGCATAGTCGCACCCAGTCGGTGCTGCACAGCCCCTCCCATCCCACGCTCACTCTGCCCCCTCCACTGCCCCTGCACAGCGGCCCTTCCTCCTCCACGTCGGCGCCCACGCCCGCCCACGCCCCGCCGCCACCCCACGCGTCCCGTCTCCCGCACTCCTCGCTTCTTCACCAGAGGGTGCAAACCCTCACTGTCTCCTCCTCGTCTTCCTCCTCTGTCGTTTTCTCTGCCACCTCTTCTTCCTCTTTGCCGTCCTCCACGTCACGTCCATACGCTGTGCACTACTCCCCCCGCTTGCCCCCGCCCCCGCCGCCTCCCGCCAGCATCTCAGGTGCTGGTGGGAACATGCGGAGGACTATGGGTACACATGGCACCTTCACCACCACCACCCCGCTCCCTGGCTCCCGACCGAGATAGGTTTTGGGGGTGAGGGAATGGGGCAGGTGGTGTGTTGCGGGCAATCAGAGAGAGAGCAAGAGAGACTTATAAGGGAGTTCATTGTTCTAAATGGACAAGGTAAGTTTCTCCTACAATATTACTGTACAATAAAAATCTGTTTTGAGTACGACTGCAGGTCTTTGCAGTGCACAGTCCGGGTTTGGGTAGATTTACTGGCCTTTTCTTATGGGTTCGGAAAAAATAATTCTAAGTGTGTTTTTTGTTTTGTTTCACCTTTCAGGTAATTGCTGAAAACTACCTCAACATTAAAAAAAAAAAAAAAACTATGCAAATGTCCAGGTGTGGACCCAAGGCACTCTGCTCCTCACTTATTGGTGCTTTAATACGTCTGTACTACCGGACCGCCTCCAAGACCGGCTTCTGTACTGGGACACACACACACATAAACACAAACATGTGATCACTATGAGTAGAATTCAAAGGAACCGGTCGTGTTTAGATGTCAATTGTTGTTTGATGCATCTTTTTTAGAGAGCAGTAAGAAATGGATTAATACAACAAGCACACAACTTCCTCTTTTGGAGGAGTCACATCCTGTTTGACCCGCTCTTTGATTTCTACCCAGATGTCACAAAGCGTGTCTTTTATATTGTTTTTTTCTTACATCTGAACTATGAAATAAGATGAGGAAATTCATGTTTTAAGTTCACACTGGATAACAACATACAGTTGCATTTGTAGCATAATTGTTTTTTAGGAACCACCCGTCGTTTCATTCAAAAGTAAACTTCATTGGAACTCATCCGGCTGCTTTAAGCTCACAGAGTTCTAATGTCCTAACTCACTGAATCAAAGCAATTCCGCGTTTCCTTTTCTCTAAATAACATCAGACTTGTAACATATCAGCGGAGGTTCCTGTCCTGTTTCATCAGACGTCTGAAAGAGCGTTTACTCCAAAAGCCGTTCATTCCTGCCTAGTCGGGCGGGGCGTGAACATGACTCAATATTCTGCTACAAAATGGTGCTCTGTGTTCGTTCTCTCTGGCACTGCTGTCGAGTTAAGTGAAGCTAAATCCAGGTAGATAATATCAATAATAATAATAACAGGAAAAAAATACATAGAAGCGCCGCACGCGCTTCTGTGTTATTTATTATTATTATTTTTATTACGTTTTTCCAAGTGGCACTACTTTTGAGATCTTCTCAAAGCAGGATGTTTTTTAACCTCTTCTTAAGATGAACGTTGTATATTTATTTGAGCTGCTGGGCGCCGCGGATGTACACCGAGGTTTTACGACTCTAAAATGTGTTCAACAAACACGCACGCATCCTCTCACACTGGGAAAATCGTTTTACCATTTGCCACAACAAACTACTGGACTACTTCACACCTTTGTTTTTGTGTTGGCGTTTTTGTGTTTGTACTGTGAATATGATTCATTCTCTTGACTGTACAGTTGTGTTAGATTTATATATTTATGTCCCCCTATTTCCCTTTTCTTTCTTTTCTTAAAAAAAAAAAAAATCCTGTTGTATGTGTTGTACAATGCAATATAGTTTGTGACTCGCTGTCAGAAAACAATGGTGCTAAATTTGGACCGTGCCTGATTTTATTTATTCTTCTAGTGGACAAACATCCAAAATACAAAGGCAACACATTGTGCTGTACACAGGGATTATTATTATTTGTCTTTATTTGTTAACTTTCCCCTTTTTTGGCCTTTAATTTCTTTTATTTAATATTGTATTGGGGTGTACAACACTTTTGGATAAAAAAAAAACATTCAGTGAAAAAACAACACTGTTTTGTACAAATGCACCAACGCAAAGCTATATTTAATATGTAATTATATATGTCTAAATATATATGAGAAAAAAAAATCTATCGGTGCTGCATTGTGATTCCCACATTCAGTCTTCAGCCACCACATGACCTTAACAAACATGGCGGCACACGCAGCTACAGCGTGCCGAGGTGCTGTGGCGGAGCGAACACGACGGGGATGTTCTCCTGTCTTTTTGTTTTGTTTTTGTTTTCTTAAACTCTGCAGGAATAAAACAGACAAACAAACGGTGCTTCTGTTTTAAACATGAAATTGAACAATTAATGGTGCAAACAAAGCGACGTGTCTTTACGGATGAATCTCTTTTGATGATTTTGTGGGTACTGCAAGAGCCGCACTGATGTAAAACACTTGTTTTGTGTATGTGTATGTGTGTGTGTGTGAGAGACTCCTCTAATGCTGACGGTAGGGTGAGGAACCGTGGGCCACCTGCATTGAAATTCAAACACCTATAAAATTTCAGTGAAGCTGATATAAAAATCCCCCACAAACGTTCATAGCACATTGCTCACTAAAAGCTTGAGATATTGGACTTTCGATTGAAATTTCAAGATGAAGTTAGCCACGGCTGCTACGTTGTTAGCATCATCTATCCGTGAAATTTCGAGGTACTCAGTCAGAATGTGAACAGCAAGATGAAGAAGACTGTTTAAATACCAATTACAGTATAATGGGGAATATGCCACGGAGGAGGCGGGACTTCCTGGTTTTCACACATCAGCTTTGTTTCCTGTTTGCGACGTGTGGGCCGCGTCCCAGTTCTTTCGTTTCCGCCTTTGTGCCCCTCGTCGACGAACATAGTGTGTCTGTCTCAGTTGTCCGAAGCATTTCAGATGGTTGGGTGCGAGTGTTGGAACGCGGCCATCAGTGGCCGGAAACGACGCTGATGTGTGAAAGCCGAAAGTCCGTGGCATCGACCCCATTGAACCAGGATATGTATTGGCTTGTTTTGAATTTGCCATTCAGCTCGTTTTTATAGAGCAGCAAATTGTGCAAAAAGTACTGAAATATTGAAGAGTTGAACATGCGCATTGAAACATTTGGTTTAGTGCATTTTAGGTTCATCTTGAAATTGCCCAATATGTTGAGCTTTGAGTGGTGTGTATCTCAAATCTGACGTGATGTTCCCCACCCCACTGTAGTCTCTCTGTAGCCAACACTTCTTTGTTTTTCTAATCATTGGCGTCATATCTCTGCGGTTTAATTTTGTCTTACAGATTCCTGTCCTGTTTGTAGAACTGCTAGTCAGACGAGACAGCTCGGTGCTCTCCTGCACGTAAAACCAGGACGTTTGCAGCTAATGGTTCAAAACGCGACTTCTGCCGTGGTTTTCGCTCTCGGGAAACCTTCCACGTCAGGCAGCTTTTCGGGATGTGCAAGTGAGAACCTTTTGTAGCTTAGTGTGATCAAAGGGATGCAGTGTTTTAAACGCAGTACATTGTTGTCGCTTTCGAGGTGCAATGTCTGGTCAAAATATTCAATAAATGTACACAGGAGCCGTAATTGAAAACAATTGCAGTTCAGTGTTAGATTTGTTTGGGTTTCAGATGGAAATGGATTTGAATGTGATCTATTGGACATTGACAGCATAAAACCGCTACTGTTTATTGATGCTGTGGTGCTCGTTTCTATATCGTTTTGCCCGTTAGGCATTCAATTTTGTATTTTTTTAGTTTTGCAAAAAAAAAAAAAAAAAAGATTCAAATATATATTAACGTTAATGTATTTGACATTGAATCCAACAGTTTCCCAGTATGTTCTCTACTTTGAACCTGATGTAATAAGCCAAGCTTAACAATATAGACACTAAATTAAAATATATATTTAAAAAATATATAATTTTAATAATAAAAAAGTGAAATTTTAAGTTGATTTTTTTTTCATAGTAGGACTGTTTTTCCTATTAATATTATATATTTACATCTTAAATGGTGCATTTCATCTGAAACAAAAGGCCTGCATTGTATGTCGCCCTGCACTTAAAATGTTTAATCGCCTTTCACTCAATATGTAGCTGAAATGGACTACTTTTTTTTCCCCATATATATCATGCTGCTGCACCTCCCCAAGCATACCTAAAAGTAGTCATTGGGTTTTAGCAGCACAATTTAAAAAGGGGATAAAAAAAAAGCCGACCCGTGTGTGTGTGAAAATAAATTTTGATCCGTTTAGTTCTGTTTTTGAAATCGGTGTAGCTCGAGCCCCCCCCCTATTATTATTATTATTATTTTTAAAATCCTATTCTGTCCAACTCTTGGACGGGTAGTGTCTCTTAAGTTGTTCTGTTGCTCTGCATGTGCGATGACAATAAAAGATCCATTCCATTTTGGGGGCTGGAGATGAACCCCCTGTTGATGGGTTTGATGACGCTTCCATCCTGTCGCTCAGTCCTGCCTAAGGTCTTAACTCAGGAACTTTTTTAACGCATCTCCACACTTGTTCTGTGGCATAAACTCGGTCCCTCTCTGTCTTAAAGGACAATCGTCCTTTAAAAAAAAAAAAGTGCCAATTGGGCACACTTGCGTTCTCACTGGCACATCCATTCAGCCTTGCGAAGCTCTGTGAATCAGCATTATCTTTTCAAACTATGACATGGCCGTGACTTTTCCTGCATTTGGTGCTCCTGCACCGTTATGTGTGTTGACTGTTTAAGGGAGGGGGGAGGGGGGCAGCTTTGAGGAGGGGCAATTACAGCAAAGTCCGGCTTGTCGTGGAATCGTGTGTTACTACAGTGTGGTGATGGTGCTTTTATCCTAAGATGTAATCATGACAAATGAAATATTAGTGTTGCTTTTTTTTCCCTCTGCATTTTATGAATAGTAATAAAATGTTTCATAAGATGTTTGAAATTTGCTGTCACGTTTTTTGTTGCCCGTACAGTAATTCTATTTTACAGGATTTCTTGAGCCAAACTAACAGATGTCAAAGGTAAAATCTCAAATTCCAACTGGTCTTGTTAATGTTTCCTCAAATAGTACACAACCGTGATAGTTAATGAATGAGCTGTATTAAATTAATTAACATGGCATTAAAAAAAAACATTTTAAAATTGATATATTTTTTAAGATGAACATTCTATTAATGGTATTTAAACCTCCTGTTTTCTTAGGGTGGAAAACAAAGGGCGAGGCATTTGTTTACAAGTCCAGCTGAGGTGAGGAGTTTCTTCATTAGATAACTATTTGAGGTTGGGCATTTATTTTGTCATGTGGCATCTAAAGTGACACATTTGTTCACGAGGTCACTATTTGAAGTGAGGAAATTTGCTCTTGAACCGCCTACTTGTGGTGAAGCTTTTGTCAATGAGGTGTCTGAGTTAGGCACTTGTTTTTGCGGGGATGTATTTGAGTCATCTATTTGAGGAAAGGTATGTTCACAGGGTGAGTTATTTTGAACAAGGTTTCTATTTAAGGTTGGGCATCAATTTAAAGTGAGTTTTTATTTACTTATTCCACTGTGATTATTTGAGGTAAGGCATTTTGTACATGAGACATCTGTTTGAACTGGGGCATTTTTCCTAAATTCCCTTTTATTTTTTTATTTTATTTTTCTTCAATTCCTATATTTGAGGATGAGGCCGTTTTTTGACATGTATTTGAGGTCAGGCATTTGATTTTTCCATTTTAGGAAGAATTTGTTTACGAGGCATATATTAGTTAACAAGGGCAACAATTTAAAGTGACTTTGTTTTTTTATTCTACTGATTGTTTGAGGTAAGGCATTTTGTACATGAGACATCTGTTTGAGCTGGGGCATTTTTCCTCAATTCCTTTTTATTTATTTTTTCTTTTTTTCTTCAATTCCTATATTTGAGGATGAGGCAGTTTTTTGACATTTATTTGAGGTCAGGCATTTGATTTTTCCATTTTAGGAAGAATTTGTTTACGAGGCGTATATTAGTTAACAAGGGCATCAATTTAAAGTGACTTTGTTTTTTTATTCCACTGTGATTAATTGAGGTAAGGCACTTTGTACATGAGACATCTGTTTGAGCTGGTGCATTTTTCCTCAATTAACTTTTATTTTTTTTATTTAATTTTTCTTCAATTGCTATATTTGAGGATGAGGTAGTTTTTTGACATGTATTTGAGGTCAGGCATTTGGTTTTTCCATTTTAGGAAGAATTTGTTTACGAGGCGTATATTAGTTAACAAGGGCATCAATTTAAAGTGACTTTGTTTTTTTATTCCACTGTGATTATTTGAGGTAAGGCATTTTGTACATGAGACATCTGTTTGAGCTGGGGCATTTTTCCTCAATTCCCTTTTATTTATTTATTTTTTCTTTTTTTTCTTCAATTCCTATATTTGAGGATGAGGCAGTTTTTTGACATGTATTTGAGGTCAGGCATTTGATTTTTCCATTTTAGGAAGAATTTGTTTACGAGGCGTATATTAGTTAACAAGGGCATCAATTTAAAGTGACTTTGTTTTTTTATTCCACTGTGATTATTTGAGGTAAGGCACTTTGTACATGAGACATCTGTTTGAGCTGGTGCATTTTTCCTCAATTAACTTTTATTTTTTTTTATTAAATTTTTCTTCAATTGCTATATTTGAGGATGAGGCAGTTTTTTGACATGTATTTGAGGTCAGGCATTTGATTTTTCCATTTTAGGAAGAATTTGTTTACGAGGCGTAGATTCGTTAACAAGGCATCTGTTGAAGTGAGACATTTGTTCACGAAACATTGATTTGAGGTAAGGCCTTTATTTATATCTTCAGGGGATGTTTAGTTGAGGTGAGGCATTTATTTGTGCAGATGTAGATGAGTGTAATTCTTTTGTATATGAGGCATTCATGTGATTTCAAGGTTGTCTATTGAGATGAGGCTATTTTTTTTTCTAGTCGCAACATCAATTTGAGCAGAAGCATTGCTATGAAGATGAAGGACAAATTGACGCTTGCCCAGGCACAATTTTTAACCAACACATCCAATCGATCCAATTCAGAAAAACGAGCCACTGCAATCACTCATGATCGTTACCACAACTTCATGGGACTTGTTTGGTCTGGCCAAGTTCAAACTTCCCGATTTTAGTGGTATCCTTTGCAGCAATGCGAAGCCAGGCCGACGTGTGTCTGGAGCAGACCTCCCAACGAGCTTCCTCGGAAGTCGGACCTCAGTGCAAGGGAGGTCTACCACCTGTGCTCACGATAACGGTATGTTTTAATGGTAGCCCCCAAAATTCCAGACTACAGTAGATCATGTAGCGGATACACAAATACGGAGCGTCGGCCCAGCGAAGAGAAGCTTTATGGTGATGCTTGATGACATCCAAGAATGAGCTTTGGCTGATTGTGTTGGAATTGTCGACCTTGACTGTCTGCATAACTGCACTGCAGCTGTGAGAGCATCAACACCTCCGAGGAAACAATCTAGATCTTTTTTGTTGACACTTTGAGGAGCAAACACGACTTTTATAACCACTTCAAAAACACATTTGCCTTTATATGTTCTATGCACACCCCCAGGTCTAAAAAAACAACGGTGTTCTGATTAATATGAATCAGAATCCCATCAGTTGTCGTCCATCAAATGATGCAGCCATTTTGAAATTCTGCCCTCAGCAATGCACTGGAATTAATTGAATTGTGGTGGCTCACCTGTTTTCTGGGTTCACGCACGTGACGTTCCCAGAGTAAACTTGGACTTGAGGTCGGATCGACAGCAGAGGGGCAGTAGAATCTCAAAATGGCTGTGCTGATAGATGAAAATACCTGTTTGGTGAGCTGTGATTGGTCGTTCCCTGAGCAACTTTGATGTCATTTTCATTTGACAGCAAGTAACGAGTAGATTTTGCTGCTTAACTCATATTCCACAAAAATAATATTAATCAGAATGTTGTGTTTAGCCTAGTGGGGCTGCATAGAACATAACTTTAATTTTTTTGTTTTTGGTTGACTTCCACTTTAAAATATGAATGGTAATGGCACTCGCCCATCCCTATTCAATTTTATAAAAATGTGCTTACTGTATTCATATTTTTTATTAATTTGTCTAATTCAAGAAGTTGTTTATTTATTGTAAACAAATTATATCTAAATCTAGTAGTTGTATTTAATAATTGGTAAAATAAGTAATTATACATACTTTAAAAATGAGAAATAATCATCTTATTTTTTATTTATTTAAATATTTTATTAAATTTAAGTCTCATCTGCAGATGGTAATCTAGAATGTTTTCCAGTATTTTTAAATTCAAGAAACGCCATACACTTTGTGAAAATAGCTGTCAGTCTACTAAATGTGTTTCGTTCCCTTATTCCCAATATGACCTTCTCTCCCCCGCGACCACCCACCCCCAGCCCCTTCACTGGATTCCTAGTGAATCAAGGACACAATATCTTCCTATTTTGGCAAGGATGGTTGTTTTGTGAGGAGGGGGTGGAAATCCCGCCCTTTTGACGCCTCACCCCTTGATAAGACTTGGTTGCACATGCAGATGGCAGAGTGTGTCCGAGTGCATGACAGCATGTCGCCGTGCATCTTCCTCCGTGGTCTGCTGATGTTCTGCTGGATCGGCTGCTGCCGCTCCGTGGTCCTGACCGACTCTCCTGGACGGCAGGCGGAAGCCGCGATGACAGGTCAGACTCACAGGATACTTCGCTTGGTACACTTGGAAAATGTCTACACACCCCTGTTGAAATGCTAGGTTTTCATGTTTAGAAATGAGACTAGGATAAGTCCTGTGTGATGTCTTAAATTTGTATAACTCAATTAAAAAAAAAAAAAAAAAATCTCTTCAAATTCTTAAATCAACTTTCATTTTTCAAATGCTTGGAGGAATCCTATTAATTTATAAATTATTACTAATAATTACAATAATAAGCAATCTATTTCAAGGCCATAGCCAACTTAAAACAACTTTTTTTTCATCCATGTTTTTAGAAGTCATACATGTAGCTACTTTTTTTTTTGTAGAGGAGAACATGTTATAAAATACCTTTTTTTTTTTTTTTTTTAATGAAAGCAATCCTATAATTATAATGTAAGTATACTACTATATGGCTGAAAGTGCTGGATCGTGTGAGGGGACAATTTTTTTTTATTTTTTTAAAGCAGAAAGTATTGTAAGAATTTTTGTTTTATGTGCTTTTTGAACAGCAGTCCTATGATTAGTTTATAACATTAATAAACAGTTATGTTAATGAAAGTGTATTTTATACAGACTTGTATATAATATTAATAATACTGTCAATATTATTGTTTCACAATTATTTAATTAATGATGGGCACTATATATTTTAATGCAGATTGCAATTTAAACATTCATGCTTATATATATTTTATAATAAACAAAAAATTGTATTATATTTATTATACACAGTGAATATAGTAGTCCAGATCCAAGATTATTTTACATTAAACATATTTTTTTCAATTAAAAAAAAACCCTCTAAGCATAATACAAATATAATATTTTATGTTATTAGTATTTAGACATATCTGTGTAGTTCGACAATATTAATGCAGGTCAAAAATAATGTTAGTTTATTGTCCTAACTTTAAAGTATTACATTATACTATGTTTATATATTTAAAAAAAAATATATATATATAGATAATACAATTATTATAACACGTTTTGGCAGAGATCCAAGTATATTCAAATATATTCTAAAAAAAAATATTACTAAACTTCATAGCTATATTACTATAGCTTTATTATAATCTATGTATCCAGCCCACCATTTCTCTCTAAAATCAACTAAAACATCTCAATTAACCAAAACCAGTTCGTCCATGTATTATAATGGCTTAAAAATGACCCTTGATGGAGGAAAAAGGTTCCTCACCCAGGGGCATACAAAGGGGTGGGCGTGAGGGGTCTGGCCACCCCACCATACCCCATTGATGACCAATTTTCAATTGAGACTTTTGTATCCATAGCTACTATGAGGCCGGTGGCCGCCGAGGAGGCCGGAGAAAGGATTCCGACTCCGTTGCCGACACGTGCCACCGCGGTGGCCTCCCTTGTGACCTCCCGGAGCAGCACAGCGTGCTTCCTGGACGACGTGCTGGCCGCCATGCGAGAGGCTCTCCGGGACGACGGCCAGTTGACGCCAGGCGGCGCCACCTTATTCGGAATGTGCCCGTCATCTGGGAGTCCCGCGGCCTTGTTGGACCTGGCGAAGCACGCAAAGAGGAAGCGAGGAGGTGGACTGGAGCTCCTGCATCCCACTGAAGGTAATGTGGGACATAGAAAGGTCATTCTAACATTTTTATTAACTTTTTAAAAAAAATATATATATATTTTAAGTGTTTTTAGTGGAGGGGGAGGAGGATCGGGACGCACTGGTGCTCAACTTTCACATCCCACAATCCTCTTTGCCGCAACACAAGCTGGTGCTGCTCTTGGCCTTGGAAAGTCCCGTCAGAGGCGGCGACTTGGACCAGATCACCTTCACCAGTCGCTCGCTACAGCCCAACACGCAGGTTGACTTCATTGCACTTGGGTCAATTCAATGTTAAATGTTCACCATGTTTCAGTGTTTTTGTTTTGTTTTTGCAGGCTGTGTGCATGTCAGAAGGAACGCAATACGTTCTTCTAACAGGACAAGCATCTACGGAACACCAAAGATGGATGCTCTCCATTGACTCAAAATCATCTGATATGAGTATGTCTTTTCCTTTTCTTTCTTTATTGTTTGGGTTGTACAATAACACTATTTGGTCCATTTCTCATATTTTTTTCAAGAAAAAAGGACTCGATACCATAACTTTTCTTAGGCGAAAAGACATCAAATGCAACATTTTTCTTAGGATGAAAGTGTTCTTGGAAAGAATAAGGCATACTGCTTGCAATAAATAAATGAATGCAATTAACTTTTCTTGGTGGTGGGGGTGACATTTTTGGGGGAAAATATACAACTTTTTTTTAGGGGTGGAAGGCATTGTTAAATAATTGGAAAAAAATGCTACCTGTACCTCCTTCCAAAAATTTGCGTTTTTATTGGGGGGGAAATTTTTAACATTTATTTGAATTTTTTTTTACCCCCCCAAAAAAAATGTTTTGAAAATAATTTTATTAATTGTTACTATATAATTTAATGCAGATAATTATATTAAAAAATAAAAGGCTTAAATTGTGTTTATTTGAATAATTAATTAAATAAAATGTATTCTTGTATTGTTTATTAACCATCCATCAATTTTGTTTGTGCTCTACTGCCCCCTAGTGACCAGAATGAGGAAAATGTAGGGTTAGAACGGAATAATGCCCTTTTCATTCATCTTAATATTATTTTCACTTCACTATTATTCTTTGATATAATTTCACATCATTCCATATCTTTCAATATCATTCAATAATCAAGCCACATTTGTTCACCATCTTATTGCACATTTTTCACCAATATCATTCTACGCAAAAGTAATTCTATATCATTTCCACATCATTCCAAAATATTGCACATAATTTCACCAGCATCATTTCATTTAGTCCCACATGATTCCGAAACGAGCGTGGTCTCATAAATTACATTACAGCTGTATTTTTAAAAATCATAAATAATAATAATAATAATAATAATACACTAGTACCGGTATTTTTATTATTATTATTTTTTCTTCCGTGCGCACGCTCATCCAAGTGTACTTGACACAGAGACAAAGATGAAAGAACTCCTTACGGGCGGAAATACAAGCAGCAGCAACGTGACTCCAGTTCTTCTTTTCTCTCGTGAAGACGATATCAGGTTGTTCCACATTTTGTTTTTCCCGTTTAATGCAAACCAATGTTTCTATCATTCTGAAGTCTAAATTTCATCTCTCAAAAGCACCAAAGTCTCCGGCTCATCCCAGCCGCTCTCCTTCCTGTGTGAGCTTCGCCGCTTCCTGAGTGACGTCCTTCCTCACAATCATCCCCACGTGCCTTCGCTGAGATTGGACTCCCTTCAGGCTCCGCCCCCCATCACGCTGGGTCTGTCCTCCAGCGAGTCCATGCTGGCGGAACTCATCAACTCGTCGGCCCCCACCATCTTTTCCTTCACGGGCTCTACGTACCACGTCCACCGGGGGGAGCTGGCCATGCCCCTCGGGCTGCTGGACGAGCTCAAACACGCTTTGGAGCAGAACCTTGTGCAGACGATGGAAGTTCTACGAAACAAGGAGGATGGCCTGAGGAGCATCAAGAGGCTTCAGAGACTCTGGGAACTCTGCGCCTTTCCCATGGTGGACCTGCCATCAGGTAATGTGCACAAAAAAATAGAAAACGAGAATTTGGGGAAATGGCAAAAATGATCATGGGGACGTCAAGATGTTTGGAACAAGGATTGTAGGATTTGTGGAATAAATCAGGATATTAGGTTGTGGGATTGAGTTCTGTTACTGCCTACAAAATAGAGAGGATCATAAACACCATGAATCTATAGATGCACAGGGGTCTGCAACATGTGGCTCCCTGTGGATCTCTTTAAAATAGTAGAAAATAAATAATAACATTTTTACATGTATTATTTTTTTAGATTAAATATACTACAAATGAATTGATTTAGTTTAAATATATTTTTTTCTTTTTTAATGCAAGAGTCCAAATGTATACGTTTTAAAAATGAGAAAGTTTTAAAAATTGCCTAAAAATGTCCAAAAATGAACCATAAAATGTCCAGAAGGAAGAGTAAAAGCAGAAAATTATCATAACATGCCTTTCGAATTGCCAAAAATGGCAGAGTATTTAATTGAAAGGCAGAAAAGAAAACTTTCAAAAAGTAGCCATAAAATGTTCAAAAACAAAAGAAAAAGGGCAGAAAATCACCATAAAATGTCTTTAGAATTGGCTCACAAAAAAGGTAGAAAAAAGTCAGAAAAGAAAATGTTCCAAAAGTAACTATAGTGTCAAAAGCAAAGGACGAAATTCCCCAAATTACCATAAATTGATTTAAGAAAATGCAGGAAAGAGTATGCTCCAAAAGTAATCATAAAATGTCCAAAAACAAAAGAAAAAGGGCAGAAAATCACCATAAGATGTCTTTATAATTGGTTAAAAAATCAAACAAAATAAAAATCTCTGTGTGTTGGATGCTGCATGTTTTAGTGTTGTGGTGCAGCTCGAAATAGCTTCTGGGCCCTCAGTACATTAGACTAACACTAACACACAGTTTCCTTCGTCCCAGTCTTCAAACCTTTTTCCACTCCAGACACATTTTGGGTGATTTATTTGGCCTAAAATGGCTCTTTTTCTCAAAAAAGGTTGCTGACCCCTGACCTAGCGCGTACACAATTGCGAACCAATGTCACATAAATGATTGTTGTCACTAATTGCCGATGTGTCTTCCTGCTCCCAGGAGAAAGCCAGTACTGCGCGTTCCTCCTGTTGAAAGCCTTGAAGACGGTGGGTCGCGAGATGTTGCCGCAACTGCGAGCCACCCGTGCGAATCCGAGCCCCACGGCCAGGGAAGCCACATGCCGCCTGAAGAGCCTCACCGTGTCCCTGGAGCGTTTCCTGGTACTTCCCAACACGGCCAACATCAAAAACTGCCACGGCCGCTGCACCATCCCGCTGATGAACACCGTCAACCACGCCGTGTTGCTCAACTCGCACATCGAGAGTGGAAACGTCCACGAGCGGTCGCTGTGCTGCGTGCCACTCGAATACCAGCCCCTGATGGTGGTGGACTTAAACAAGCACGGCACGCTTCTCTACACGCACCCGGATATGGTGGCGAAGAAGTGTGGCTGTCGCTAACGCTAAGGCTAATATACGGGTAGTGGTGTGTGAGGGTCCACTTCACTCATTGACCACGAAAACTATTTTCTTAGGGGTTTCTTTTATTTACATGTATTTGTTCACAAGTGCATATAGGAACATGCTGTAGCTGTCTAACAAATATTTATAGTACACACTACTCTTATGTATTTATAATAATTGTTCGAAAATACAGTGTGTATATACTGTATGCGTGTTTCACCAGAACATCATGTTTTTTTTACAATAATTCTATGAAATTATCATCTTCATTTGTAGTCATTAACTCAAGTGCACCCAAAAACGTATAAATACGTTCTATTTTAAATATTTTTGGTGTACCAAAGATATATTTGTTTTTATGTTTTTTTTATATGCTAGAGCATATTTGATGCAGCCTCAACTGCAAACAACGGTTGAAGAAATGGTACACAAACGGGCAGCAGAGTATAAGAGATCAACCAGGGCCAGATTGCAAAAATATGTTTTCCCTAGTTTTAAACAAATTTGCGAATGATGAAACTTAGCTATATTTTAATGGTAATTTCTGCAAAATGGAAACAAATAGAAAGATGCTTTTTTTCCTGATGAAAGAAGAGTTTTAATTTTTCTTTTGGTAGGTTCCATGTTTTTATAGCAAAAGAACAAAACATTCTGTGGACCTTGCAAAATCAGTCAAACAGCTGTGAGTGAAGGGGGTTGCTTCTGTGAAAATGGCTGTGAGTGAATGAGCTAAAATGGAAAATCTAAAGTACGCTACATTGTTAAAATGGGTCGTTTGCCTTTTGAACTTTTTTTTTTTTTGCTGAAATTTTCAGTCCGTCATTGTTTAGCAGTTTTAGGTTTCAGGACGGCTTTACTGCCGATGGGCTTTTTCCGTCTCCTTATCGCTCCGAGTTCTTCAGATCCCCACCATGACATGAACTTGTCCCACAAGGAGATCTAGAGAACAAAGACATATAAAAACTCCTAAATTCCATTTGTAGTTATATAATCATCATCGACTCAACGATTAGTTTGACTTGTTGTCAAAAGGCATGTTTTTCAGATCGTATCACTTTTGGCACGTTTCAATCTGTGCTAAAACGTTCACTTTCCGATGTGTACACTTTGAGTAAATGAGGTGAAAAATAACGTCATCGTATCACTGAACTGACTACACTTTTGCATTACTGACCCTGCAACAGGATTTAAGTGTCTCAACTCACATATCGGAAAATGAAAGTAGGTCAAAACAAACCACAAAAAGCCAAAATACACTTTGATAGTCATGAAACAAGTAAACAGCTTCTGTAAAATGTAATATTAACTTATTTTGGGGGGGGGGGATTTCACTGTATTGAAAGTTGACAAAAATCTGAAACTTTCTTAAGATGTTTTTGTATTGTTTGTGCTAAAAATTGTCCCTGCCGTAAAAAATATTTACTATAAATATGAATATGATGAATTATTATTTTTCACATTAACAAATATTCATACATATGCGCAAAATATTCCAAACAATAAGTATAAAAAAAATAATAATTTACATTTTGTATTATATTATATGTTATATTGATAATTGGTATTTATTTTATAGAACATAATGTTACAAAGATCCTGTGCAATATTTTAATAGACAACGAATGTGGTAGTCATAGTAGTAGAAAGCCTAAAAAGTTGTCAAGCTGGATCCCAAAAAGCTGCAAGTATTTAATAAGCGGACAATAAACACCTGAGTTATGGAACCATCTTGAATGCTTCCGATGAAAGATCTTATCCCCGTCTCCTCTACAAACACATCAACAGCATCTATGGGACACAAAGTTGAGGAAAAATATGTAAAGTGGAGTTCAATGCCCCGCCCAAATGCCGCGTTTTGTGATAAAATAGTTTGTGCTGTAAAATGTGACAGCAAAAATGTTAGGAAAAGCCTTCTGGAACATCTGGATTTTATTTGGGATGAATTAGAGGCAGTTAAAATGGTGGCCGGCGTGTGCCGACTCATTCAAGATGGCTGTGCATGTGATCAAATTTAAAAGCAGACGCATCCACACTATTGCGGGGTGTGCACACTTGTGCAACAAGCCACACTATTCCATTTGTTTCTTTTTTTCAATTGAGTTGTACAATTTATGGCTTACATTAGTGGTGGAGAAAATTTTGAAATAGTTTATCTTGGTCACAAAAACCTTGCATTTGAACAGGGGTGTGGACACTTTTTATATCCACAATACAATATGTTACTCACTGTGAAATTGATGGACCCCCGCGCCCACAAGCAGCACGATCAGCGCCAGCGCCAGGCAGCGGTTCATGGTGAAGCCCTTCCATGGGTTTGAAACCTCGTTCAGATTTTGGATGGACAAAATCCTGTCATATGACACTGAGCGAGACGCCGTTCATATTAAGTTAGCTTTGAAAGCGGCATGTGATATGATCAAACAGTGGATGACTTCAATTGTAGCCAAGTCTTACTTATCAACGCTTGTTTGTGAACTTGGAGCTTAACCTGCAAATGAGAATGCTTGATATAACGTTTGTACTGCTTTGAGCACACGTGGCATAAAATAGGACGCTGCAATAGTTTCAATGAGCTTGTTGTCAAATTCACAAAAGAGGAAGTAGTAGAGGAACATACCTTGAGTCAAAAAAAAGCCTTCAGTTGTGCGTCCACAGTCAGTACACTTGTTACTGGTTAATACTATTCTGCACAGGGAGGGCAGAGGTGAACGCACCCTGCTTGTTGGCAGCTTGATTGACAGGCACAGGTGAGAACGGTTTCCGATGAGGAAAAAAACATCAGCATTGACACAGTTTGACCTGTAGGTGGAGCTATTATTCACCTGTAGATATGTGTTTTGATTCTAATGAAACAGAAGAGCTTGGGTGTCCACAATATTTACACTCAATTATTTATCTTGAAAACTGTAACATAAAAAAGTGCAGTATGAGAGAGAGAGAGAGAGAGATGGGGTGTTAATCTATTAATTTTAACGTCGCGAAACGATTGCTGTGTTATTTCTTTAACGGGGGAAAAAATAAACATTTATACTGTATTCGCCTCAGCTAGTTTTATTGATACATTTATAGTTACGTTTGCTGTTAGGGTGATTATAATTAACGAAAACTAACATTGAAAAACAATTTTGGTTGAAAAATAAATAATAAAACGATAGTGTGTATATATTAAAAATATATCAATAACAACAGCAACAAAAACTACATATTACATTTATAAAACTCGTTAATCTTTGGTATTATATATTTATATATGTATCATATATTTAATTTTTAATGTATTCATTACATTAATAATAATTTAGTGTACTGTCGCTGTGTATGTACTGTATATAAAAGTAGATTGTTATTTTTTTTTTTTTTTAACGACTGTACGGAAGAAGGACGGTTGAACAGTCGTTTGGGAATTGTAGTTTACTTGCTTACACAATACGTACTTAATATTGACCTTTCTTATTATCTTTCTCTTTATCTGTCTTTACAAATATTCCATATCCATCCATCCATCATCCAAACCTCTTATGCTGTGTATATAAAACATTATTTTTTTTAAACCAAAGCATTTTTGAAAAACTAACAAACCCGCTCCAAAAAACGAATTAAAACTAAATTTAAAAACTAGATAAATAAACAAATAAAAATAAAAGTCAAGATGAAATAAAAACTGCTAATTTTTTTTAAATATTTAAGGTTCAGTTCACATGATGAAACAAGCTCAAAGCATTCGTCACTGTATCATAAAAATTAACAGGTGCATGATTATTGTCGTTATGTACGTTTTCTTATCACGTCTCGCACGAGTCTCGTCACATGGGACACCCCCGCTCTCCCCCCCCCCTCCCCCCTCTCCCCCCGAGCCCAGCAGCAGCAGCCTGCTGGCCGCCTGTCAGCGCCTCTAAGCTGCCAGAGCAGAGGTGGGAGGACGAGCGAGCGGCACGCAAGTGTGGACGCAGTCCGGATGGTTAAATCGAACCTACAGACGATTTTGAATAGTCACTGTTTTGCTAGAGAAAAAGAAAGACATTTATCCAAGATGCCCGTCATCGAACAGACCAGTAATAAACCGGAAAGTGAAAGGTACGTTGTTATTGTTTATTGTGTCGTCATCGGGATCATAAGAAGAGCTAAAGCTAAGCTAACGGGGCCTGGCGAAAAGAGGCCGTCTATTTCCTGGAGCGGCTCCGGCTATAACGTGTGTTTATTGTTTACTTTTATTTCCTCAACACTTATGTAGCATTTATGTAAAATGACAACTAAATCAATTTGAAATATAACGTAATAGTGAATAATGTTGCTTAAAAGTGGACATTATATTTACTTAACAAGCTGCTCGTAACTGGCTATGATAATTTAGTTGGCTGCAGCTACTGTACGTCACAAATGCTAAAGCTATATTGCAAAGTGTGACATAGTTCATTAAAAAAATATATAAAAATAAACCCTGCCATCGCTTTAAAGTTTAAATGTCTCATTTGAATACAATTCCCCAATGTGTTGACGTCAATGTCATGAGTACAAATAGCGTTAGCTCATAGCTACGGCCTCGGTGTGATTACGTCACAATACTTGTTTGTTTGTTTTTGCCTTCACCGCTCAATAATACTAATAATAATTAATACAATATTTTCATTTTGTATGCGTTTTATTGCGCCCGAGACTACTATAGACGGTTGCTTTTGTTGCTATGGTTAATCTATACATGACTTGTACTTGCTTGTGTTGTACTGTACAGTATTTTTCCGTCAGACGACCGGCTAGGGAGCTCATTAGCACACATTAAATCGCCGCGAGGGATTCATTTAATCTCCTTTTCAGCAGGGAATCGATATAGGAGCTTGGGTTGCAAGTTTCCACTGTTTTCATTGTGTTTCCCACTTTTTATCTTTTTTTTTCTTCTTCTTGTTATTGACATGGGGTGGGGCGGGGTGGGAGACTCTCGACCCAGGTATAGCTTGCGTTGGTCGGGTCGAATTCTGACAGGAGTCGGCTGGGGGCGTTGGATGTTGTCTTTCTGGTTTCACGTTGTTGAGAAAGACTCTGGAAATTTCCACTGCACTGCGACTGCAAGGGAGAAGAGGGGGGGGGGTTGATTTAGTGATGTCATATTAAACATAGAGGCCTGTTATTCTCTTCTGGTACACTTTGGTCGTTTGTAAACAGCCCTAATTTAGTTGAGTGTCTCATACAAAGAGTGGTGTGTAATGTTTACAACGCAAACTACCATCTTAAACGTGCAAAAGGTAGATTTGGTTGTGTCAGTGTATTTAAAGTGTGATTGTCGAATGAATATAATTGAGACTTTTGGAGCAAGTCAAAAGGTCCATAGTCCGTCCATAGAAACTAACCAACCTCCATTTTGTTTGTTGTCGTTCAAATGATGATGACTCAATGATAAACATTTGGGGCTGCATCAATTATGCAAATCCCTGTAAATTTACCTAAAAATGTTTACCTCAATATGAGCTTGATGTCATTACGGCTGCTGTAAATGAATGTAAATTGCAAAAATAGAATAGACAATTAAATATAGTCTAAATATGATTCATTAGATTTGCGTCCATCATTAAGTGAGCAAAATAATTGTCATAGGTGGCAAGTTACTTCTGTGGAGATATTTATGTACAATTTTGTCTCATCTGCATATAGGAGTTGTTTTATGTGTTCCATCAATAGTCAGGTTTCTATCCAATTGTCTCAAATTTTTTAAGCAAATTTACTGAAAATGCGCAAAACGGGCATGCGACTTATGCCTGTTTCCATCTGTTCTTGTTTTGCGAATATTGAGAGGAGACTCGGCGGTATACACCATAGAGATGTAATCCAGCAGTATTTTAAAAGAAGAAGAAGAAGAACAGAAAGTGACTGCGCCGTGCGATGACATTCTATTAGTTTGCTTTTGTAATTCTTGATGAGCCGTAGCATTTCTTTGCTGTTTTCCATCTAAATTCTTTAATTAATTCCCAAATAAAAATAGGTGGATGGAAACCCAACTAATGTAACTAAACACAGCCATATCAGATGGGTCGCTTAGTAGTAGTGCACATGGAAATAGATGGTCCCAAAAAAATCGGATACCACTACGTTGACTCAGTGTCCAAGTAATATGTATTTTTTTTTAAACTTATGAATTGAAAGGTCGATTTATAGTTTAAATTTGAATGGCAAGCATAAGTGGGGAAAAAAGGCAGTCTGTGATCCAGCTGTTTATTAAACAGGACAAACAGTCAGACTCTGAAATACAAAATGAAAACACTCTTAAGGAGCATGGAGATGCTCACACTGTTGTGGTAAAGGGCCAACCAGAGCTGGAGTCCGAGCTCCTTATGCCACTCAATAGGCCACGCCCTTTGAAGGCACACTACAACACCCAATTCCTATTTTGCATGGACTTTGGGCTTAATTGCACTTTATAAAACCCGTTTATTTCTTTAGATTCTCTTTTATTGCAGTTTATTATGTTTTATATTTTACATTAGAGGGCTACTTGGCTTTATTGAAAATGTAATAAAAAGGGGGCGAACGGATCAATAATGTTTCAGTTCATTTCAATGGGGGAAAATGTATTTCACATTCAAGTCAATTGAGTTACTAGTGTGGTGACGGACAGTATGCGACTATTTCAGTGTTGCGCAAGACATGGAACATTTTGGGGATAAACACACACACGCAAACGATCAAGGCGCTCCAAGCTGTCAGTAACTATATGAATAGCCTCAAATCAGTTTGACTTAGCCTAACCTTGCACACATACTTAAAGTCAATAGCATTAAATCCTAATTGGAATGCTCAACCTGCTGTGGAACGCCAGCCCCATAACATTCTTTACCGTTACACAAGTGTTAGTATCCGTTGCATTTGGATTTCACGCCTCTGCACCACATATAGCGCGCCGGCGTCATTTACGTAAGCGCGGACGAGCCAAGGGCACGGCAGCCGTTTACCCGATAGTGCGCGAGCACTTAACAGTGTGCACGCATGCAGCGACGCTCGCACTGCATTTGTAGTTGTGCAAGTGTTGCGTGTCACAGCTGCAGGCAGAAACATGGCCGCCATAAAGCCCACGTTAGTGCTCCACTAAAACGGGCTAATGTTTACACAAAGACTTTTTGTGTGTATGTCAGCAGTGATGGGAAAATGTCTGCCTTGCCAAGACACACAAGGATTTTTAAGGAGTGTGCGTTTTGCGCATTATGTAGAAAAATAGCCCCCCCAAAAATGTTTAATTCATTGATCACTCACTATGCTGCCACACAATTGCTGTTAGTTATTTTTCGTTCATGTACAGTACATTATATATTTATGCTGAGGTAATGTGCTAATAAAATAATTATATACATAAAATATTAAAATATGCTAATTTTTAAAAATAATAATAATAATAAATCAGAATATAATATTGTCGCTTTTATGTGCAAATTTTTTTTTTCCAATTTAAAAAAAAAATATTATTTACTTATACGTTTTGGGGATAAAACTGAATGACATCCCAAAAATGTAAAAAAAAAATAAAATAAAAAATGGACATAGGTGTTTTTCAAATAGCATAATAAACATTTTTATACATAGAAAGAAAAAAATTTGTGTGTTTAATAAATACGAGTCCAAATAAAAATGTCCTTGGGTCACATTAAAACAAAAATAACATTTCAGTAATATAAATACAAAAAAACAACATAAGAATAATAATAAAAGCAAGCTTGTATTGAAAATTAATAAAATAAATAAAGTTATAGCTTAGACATTGTATGAATATACAATTGAAGTGTAAATCTAAAAAACTAAATATCTAAATAACTAAAATCCTAAAAAGCATACCGATACCAGTATCTGATACTGTAAGTTTGCTTCTTCCTTTATTTTTGTAGTTAACACACAGATAAAATGGCGTCCGTATTCCTATATCCATCATGTTTTTTTTTCTTACTCTTATTTTGCTGTTAGTCACAAGCTCCACAATGTGCTAACAACACCCCCCCCCCCCCCTCCTTCCTGCCTGTTCAAAGTTCCTCATCACATTACTGCAATGTCTCTTACACGGTCACTCATTAAAGTCTTTTGCCACAGATGACTGACTAGGCCGTAAAATGGCTGCCAAGTCTGTTCTTTAAATAAGGTGGCGTGTGTAGTCAGGCAACAGAACCTCCAGAACTTTTCCACTGGCCCATGGCGTCGTGTTCACACGTGCTGATGTTTTCCCGCAGTATCTCCAATCCGAGGAGGTGCTCCCGCTGTTGCAGTAACCCGTGTCCGGGGCCTCTGTGGTGCTCCTGATGCCCCTCACCCACCCCTGAAGATCCCAGGTGGGCGAGGGAATGACCAGCGGGATCGCAATCTTTCAGCTAAGCTATTCTATTCCGTAAGTCCATTTTGGTTTCTTACGAATTTTGTTTGTGCTCTGCCTTAGTCTCCACTTTGCTGCAGCGGTCTGTTTTCTTAACTGCGTCCTTTTGGACAACGCACGCTTTTTTTTTTTTAACTGCTTATTCCTCACAAGGGTTGCAGGGGTGCTGGAGCCTAACCCAGTTGGCTTCGGGCACTAAGTGGGGTACACCCTGAACTGGTTGCCAGTCAATGCAGGCATTTTATTTTTTGGTGCCCTTATTCTCCTCCTGAATAACGCTCGGTTTTCTTACCCAGTTGCTATTATTTAGCTTCAGACACTGCTGTATTATACTCCATAGTCTTAATTTTTCCACAGCAGTCTGTTTTCCTGCTGCCCTTAGTCTCTTCTTGGATAACATATACACTCATGTTAGCATACCCTGTTGTTCTGCCTTAACTGGAGACACTGAAGTATGCATTATACTTCACCAATTCGATTTTTTTAGGTCAATTATGATCATTCAGATAACCGATTAATTGGCCATTTTACAGTACCGGGTACTTTAATTTGTCAGATTTTTATTTATTTATTTATTTACTTGGGGGGGGGGGGGGATTTGAACGTCACCATCTTTGTTCTTATGGTGTATTAAAGTGTACGAAAAAAATAATACAACAAAAAAATGGTCTGGTATTTGCTGATTTGGGCCCTACTTCACAGTCTCCAGTCTTGCTTTTTATTTTCTGCCCTTAGTGTCCGCTGTTGCCTGCCTTATTTCTGGAGTCTGTTTATGCGTCGCATTGTGACAGATTTTCAAGTGTTTCTTCTTGTATCTTTTTTTTTTTTTTTTTTTTTTTTTTTTCAAGCCTCATGTCAAATGTCCACGTTTTGGTCTTTTCCTTCCATCAGGATGCTCAGTTGCTGGTTCTTGAGGAGCCGGCCCCCGCCAACAGCAGAGTGCGCTTCCTGCTCTTTGAGCCGCGCTTCTCCGAAGGCAAGAAGTGCGTTTGGAGGGCGGCGCTCAAAGCGGGCAACCTCTACATCGAAATCCCCCCGGGAGCGTTGCCCGAGGGGAGCAAAGACAGGTCAGTTGGAAAATAGGCTTTTATTTAAATACGTTATATTTACGTCACAACGGCGCATTTAACATTTGCGCACACAGTTTTGCTCTGATGCTGGAGTTTGCCGAGGAGCAGCTGCAGGGCGAGCACGTGTTCATCTGTTTCCACAAGAGCCGTGACGATCGAGGTGAGAGATAAAGTCTCGCTCTACCGGTTTTCTTTGAGCCGGACTCGTGAGCTCATGTTTATGGTTTGCTGTTCCTCCTCAGCATCCCTGCTGCGCACATTCAGTTTCCTGGGCTTTGAGATTGTGAGACCGGGCCATCCCCTTGTCCCCGCCCGCCCCGACGCTTTCTTCATGGCTTACAGAATCGAGCGAGACTCCTCCTCCTCCTCCTCCTCCTCCGACGACGACTAGAACGAGCAACCTTCTTTTCTCATCCGCGTCAACGTATTATAATCAAAGAGGAAATATAAGTCTCCTTTAGTCACCAATGTATTAGCATTTTACTTCCTTTAATGTTTAGTGATGACTTCCTGTTCACCCCATCGTCATCATCCGCACAAGCTGATATTTATGATTAAATTTGAATTCATCGTACTCCTCCAGGTAGATTTGTTTGCATAGTCATCGTGAGTTGATCCTCCTGTTTATATTGATTGTTGTTGTTTTCTATGTGTGCATGATTTTCATTGGATGTTCCTATTCACTTGATAGAAATCTGCATGTTGAAACTGAACCGATTAAAAGTGCTCACCTCATACTCACGCCGATCTCTTTTCCTGACATTTGCTCCCTCAGTACACGATGGAGTTCCGTTTACGACGGTGCGATGTAACCTCTATTTGTACGTAAGTATAATAGTCAGAATTAAAGTTTATTGATTTAAAAAAACACTTGGCCATAAATAAACATTCCAATGAAAATGTATAAGTACATCTGTAAGTGAGCAAACAAAGTTGTACCAAAAATGTTTAAAAACAGTTCTTAAAGATGAAATGCAAATGTATTGAACTTAAAAGCAAGTGAACCTTTTACATTGAGTTACAATATTTGACGGAACGTGCTTATTACTTGAAAATCCCTGTTATTGACCAAATGTATCCATGTATAGAAAATAGCTACGTATATAGAAATACAATAATAGATTAAAAATATAAATGGAAAATCTAGCTTCTTCTTTTTTTAACGAATTGAGTAGGAGTTAGTCTAAAAATGGTTACATTATATCAAATTTGGCTCAAATATTTTGCGTAAATGTGCTCAAATTGAAGTGAACTCTGCTGCTCATTGCATTCAAAGAGAAATCCCTCATTTTGCAGCAAAAACGCTTACGTCACGCTCATAAACAAATGTGGCGACTGTTTATACATCCACTTGTCTCGCCCCCTCTTGTCATGGAGGGCTCCTTCAGGCCCACCACGGACAATCGTGGTGACAGCCGCGTGGCCGGCGCAGGTGCATCATTAGCGTAAGAGACTCTTCACTCCAGCCTTACATAATGCTAAAACTGACGCAAGAAAACGGAGACCTAAGCCTGACATTTAAAAGATAGAAATATTAACATAAAACACTGTCCATTGAGGAGGCTTACTCTAAAAATGACCAACCTGTGTGTTAATGCTGAGGGATTACATCAGCCTAAATGGCAAAAAAATAAAATTAAAATCATCGCATGATGGTAATCCCCGGATGAACAACTATGCCCCCTAGAGGACGTGAGTTGTACATGGGATGACATCATAGCAATGACAGAATTGATTCTCGGCATTTGCACGTCGATTAGTATTGTCTCTCAGCATTCACAGCTGGTTCTCGTCACAAAAAAAGCATTAGCCTCAATGATCATCCCTCAGCTTTCATGCAACATTCCAAATACAAAATTAGTGTAAATGTTTGTCTCTCAGCATTCACTCGATTTGAATGCACAAATGCTCGTCTCAGCGTGCTTACAATTCATTTTGACACACAATAGCAAAATTCTAAATGTTGGCCTGCAGCGTTAACTCGATATTGATACTATGATCATTAGTGTGAGTGCATATCTCTCAGCATCCCTCAGCTTTCATGCAACATTCATAAAATGTAATTAGTGTGAATGTTTGTCTCCCAGCATTTACATATTTAGTTCCTGATGTAAAATAGCATTACTCTGAATGACTGTCTCTTGGCATTCACTCATGTGAATGTTCATCTCACAGCACAATTCGTTTTAAATGACACAAATATAAAAATTTGTGTGAATGCATATCTCTCAGCATTCACACAATATTAATGTACTTTTGTGGGCATAGCTGTCTCAGCATTAAGACAGCACAAGTGTAAATGCAAATGTCTCTGCATTCACTCAACATTTTTCAATGCACAATAACATTTGTTGGAATGCTCATCTCTCAGCATTTCAAATGTGTATTTTGTGATTCATAAACAAAGTGAGAATGCTTGATTGCAGGATACCGTTTTTTAAATGCACAGTAACATTTGTCGGAATGCTTGTATCTCAGCATTTCCACAGTTTTAGTGACAAGTGATGCACACAACAACAATGCTGCTCAGATGATGCTGGTTTCTCATTTTTATTTGACACAAGAATTCTACAAAGGCACTCATTGGTGGAGTCAGTTAATGGCAGAAGAGGATGCGTTTCTTTATGGCCATGCGGAGGCGCCGTCTAAGCTTGTCTTGTCTGATTGAGGAGGTTGAAACCGAATCGGTCCGGCAGACGTCCGCCCTCGTCTCCGAGTCCGGGGTCTCCTCGTCTTTGTTACCCCGCCGCATCCCGGATTGACAGAGCAGCTCCTCCTCGTTGGCCATCTGCGGGCTCTGGCTCAAGGTGATAAAGCCGTATGGGGTGGTCACCTTGGCCAGGTGGGGCAGGGACAGCGCCGCCCTACTGGCCGGGTCCAAACAGTGCTGAGCATCGGCGGGGCACCAGGGGTAGGACGCTTCCCTCTGCAGCTGTCTTCTCCTGTGTCGCAACGGAACCGAGTCGCTACGCTCGGCCTTGCGCGCCGACAGCTCCAGTCGGGACCCGGACGAGGACGAGGAAGACTCCGTCCGCTCCATCCCAGAACTCCGTGACCCTTCCCAGCCTTCTTCGGGCTCCGCGTGGCTTTCCTGCGTCCTGAGGCCGTTCTGCACCAGCAGGCTGGGGATGGTGAACGGCGGGATGCTGTCCGGGGTCAGGACCTTGGGGCAGATGTTCTCGCGGCTGGATCCCAGAGAGCGACCGAAAGATCTGGCATTGCTTGTGGCCCAGAGAAGCGCACGCGCCCCCGCACTGCTGTGCCTGCGCGCCGCCGTGTAATCATCCGCCTTGACTTTGCTGCTAATGGCCCTGATGCTGAACGTCCTCGTTACGGCGTCCCTCGACATCCTGTGAGACTTCCTTCCCTTTTCGCCAGCACACACCACTCTTATATTCTCGTCCCCCAACCCCCGCCATATTTTACCCAGCACTTGCGCAAATGTGACGAAAGTCGGCAACGGAAATGTTGTCCAATTAGGGAGCCCGCTGTCAACAATGGAAGCGTTCCTCGAAAGCTCTTCATATGCTAAGAACGCTCTTTGACGAATACATGAATTTATTAAGTTCTACTTGTTTGTTTTTTGCTATCCAAGCATAAAAAGGGGGAGTTTGTCAGAGACAGAAGGCGTGACTGACGTATTTTTCCAAGTAAGTGACGAAAACAGTTCAGGTTCCTGGAATAAGATTACTGGATTCTGAATTAGTGCTGTCACTATCGAATGTTTTTAGAATCGATTAATCTATTTAAATACTGTACAGGGTGTACATATTTAAAACATTTTTTTTTTTACATAAACAGAAATTAGAATAGGATTTTTCTGTTTTTGGAGCTTGGGGACGGATTAATTGTATTTATATTATTTCCCATGGGAAAAAATGTTTTGGAGGTTGAACAATTCAGACTTTGAACATTTCACAGGAACGAATTGTGTTCAAACTCCGAGGTACCACTGTAATTTGTTTTTTTTAAAAAAAGTAATTGTGAATATTGTGGAATTTTTGGTTGTTAACATGACTATTGTGATGAAATTGTGTGGATTTTTTGCCTTTTAATGAATATTTAGGTTATATCTATCTATCTATCTATCTATCTATCTATCTATCTATCTATCTATCTATCTATCTATCTATCTATCTGTCTGTCTGTCTGTCTGTCTGTCTGTCTGTCTGTCTGTCTATCTAGCTATCTAGCTATCTAACTATCTATCTCATATCTTTAAAATGGCGCCTTTAACATCACTACTTCCTGGTACTGCGAGCCTGGCTGAGTCACGTGCCTGGCGTTAATTGTTGCCTAGTGCCGATTGGCTAGCTCTGATTACTACCGGTGCACCTGTGCGCTGTGATTGGCTTAACTCAACAATCTTGAGAGTACATTTGTGTCTACTTGTTAGCGTGGGTCAAGCCCCTTTTCCTTGTCGCCAGGCGGTCGCCGTGGTCTTCAGCGCATGTTCGACCAGCAAGCTTGATGGCCATGCAGGATGAGCCCCGCAGTGAGACAGTGGCGCTCCCCGATAGTACCGAGGTAACATAACGTAACGTTTTGGTTCCGTTTTTCTTTTCTTTTATATATATATATATTTAGGTGTGCCGTGTTTGCTGGTGTTTCACTTGTTTGCTCGTCTGAACAGGGTGATGTGTTGGTGAAGCGACATGGGGTGCTTCGCTCCGTGCTGCGGGGGCTCTTCTGGCCGTTTGGCATCGTGGTACGTCACGTGCGCACATTTTCCTACATTTAACTTTAAGACATAACTTAACATTAATGTTTTTTTGTGTGTGTATCCACACGACTCCAATGTGTGTCAGATAGCCTTACTTTATATCTTCAAAGCTGTTTTTTCCCGTCGCTTCTTAATGACGTTATTGCAGGCGACGTTGCTTTGTCACGTGACAAGCGTCTTTCATTTTATTGCCAGTTTGTAAGCCGCAAACAACCTTTGTTTGAATTACGGTAAAGCTTTGTTTGGCCTAGTATGTTAGCATTGAAAATTTATTTTATTAAATGGTATTTTATGACTATGGAAAATAGTATTTCTGGAGTTTAAAATACTTATTTGCCATTTGTTGCTCTCTTTGATTAGACAATGGTTTAACCAAAGTGCAGTTTTTTGGGGTCTCCTGTAAAGTGCTGATTTTGGAGTTATGACAATTCAGCTAGACGTATGTGTCTCTTTATGTAACCTTCCACTCAACCACTTTTGGTAAGCATAGCCTTGGTGGAGCTCCCCATTTAAAATGCCTTCCAGGATTGAGTGGTTTCTTTCATGTCACATGTAATTTTGGTACACATGTGTTGGTTAAAATATCAAATTTCTGTCTTTCTTCCCAGGTCCATGCATATCATGGCTTCTGGTGGGTATTGGGGTTCAGGCGACCCAAGCAGCAGCAGCTGCAGGTTGTGACTAGTGCCTCCAGTCCTGTCCGCCAGTGCCTTATCGGGCGCAAGCGGCTACACCCGGTCACCCGCCTGCTGCTCACCATCCTGCCGCGCTGGGTGCAGGGTGCCCTGGGCTACCCTCTGTCCACTGCCATTGGCTGCTCCCTCTCACCAGGTATATACTAGTTTCTCACAGGGTCAGATTATGAAATGAAAGAAGAAATGACATTTGTTCACATGATCGTCTTTCAACTCACCTTTTTAACTCATTCACTGCCATTGATGGTTTTGACAGGTAATCTAACAACGGCTATAGACATCAAAAATTCATTTAAACTTTTTTGATTAGTTTCACATTTTTTTCCACTTTTGTTAACAAGAGTATGAAAACCTAGAATTTGTTTATTGTATATTTAGAACAGATATAAAATTTGTCATTAATTGTGAGTTAACTAGTGATGTCATGTGATTGATTAAAATTAAAAATGTTAATCTGACGCCCCTAATTTTTAATAATCTGTTTTTTTAATTAAGGGCATCAGGTGATTCAAATTTTTTTATTGTAATCAATCACATGACTTCACTAGTTAACTCACGATTAATCACACATTTTATATCTGTTCCAAATATACATTTTTTTTCCTAGGGTTTCATACTTGTTAAAAAGTGGAAAAAATGTGAAACTAATAGAAATGGTTCAAATGAATTTGACGTCTATAGCCGTCAATGGAAATGGTTCAATGAAGTTTTGACGTCTATAGCCGTCAATGGCAGTGAATGAGTTAATAGTGCTTAACATTATCAATGATACAATAAATCCCATTCCTACATACGCTTCCTACATGCAGAATACGCCAACTTTTATTCATCTACAGTAGTCGTACCAAGACAGTCAAACATCACCGCCGCTGCTGGTGGATTTAAGTTTTATGTATCAGAAATACTAGTGGAATCGGTCTGAAAATGTATCGGACGTTCCTAATTGTTGACCCCCTAAAAAGCACACAAAAATGGATGAACTGATGTCTGTCAGTGATGCACGTATGGGGACCGCTTTGTTGATCCTAACGAGGCCAGTTTCCCCGCAACAGAAATTCGAGTCTCTCCCACTAAACCTTGTGGGAAGGGTAGCAAGAGGAAGCAGGATGACTTGGATGATGATGATGAAGATGAGGAGCACCAGACCTGGGTGGAGGTGCTCACGCAGGAGGAGATCGTTGATGAAGGCTCCGAGGACGATCCGGACTATGAGGTTTGTTGATTTTTATCACTTTAAAAAAAAAAAAAATCTGAATAGATGAGTGACCCCCCAACACACACACACACACACACACTACTCCCTTGGGTATATTTGAATGTATACAGTTTGAAGTTTTGTGTAGCAAGGCGTAAATACGCCTTGTTCAACATTGATTCCAATGAAGTGATTTAAGTGACAATTAACCACTTCATGCTGACGGTTCTTCAGCCCAGTTCTGAAGAGACGGACAGTGAAGAGTTTCACTTTCACAACACTGAGAGCGACCCCGAGGGTCACGACGATAAAGGCATGGTCGTTATAGAAGATGTGGAGATGGTATGGTTTGCTTTTGCTGATTCACGTCGATTTGATGTGCGTTTTGAATCGAAATCCACCCTAATACGGTTTATCCACCTTTTTGAACCTTTAGGGTGTCCAGTTGCCCACACCTTCTCAAGCCCCTTGCCCTGCTCTTTAACATGTTTTGTATATTGTCATTTTCTAAGTCACAATAAAATGTCTTGAATTTAACACTGGCTCGCCTTAATTGGGTCTCTTTATTGTTCATGCTTCTAAGTCAGCAAGCATAATTAAGTCAATTCAATTGGGTAAGTAGAAAAGTCCCACGCAAACAAAACTTCAATGGGTGCCTCATGACAGTCAAATAACCAAAGAAAGTTTGACACATCAAGTTACTCTTGGAAGTCCTGTAGAGTTGGATGCAATGCTTGGTTGCGTTTGGCGTCTATGAAGGTTGAAAGCTTGGCTGACATTACCTCTCCTTCCTTCCATGAGCCAGTACCATCTGCCTTGAGTTCACTGCTGTTTACGTAACCGCCCACTAGATGGCAGTAATGCCTTGGTGTCTCCCAACAAAATCTGCAAATGGCCCTCGAACTTGATGAGCAGCTTTGTACACTATTACTTTAATTTTTCATTTCTTTTTAAAATCTGTCCATGGCCATGACTAACAGAAGAATTAAATGTGCTTCCATTATATGGTGGAAGGTACAATGTAGATGTTTACACTCAACTCGCATGATTAACATAAGTCATGACAACAGTAGGCTATCAGCTTGGCATCCATGAAACAAACGTAGCATTAGTTGAAGGAATTGAAGAAGCTAGGCTAACTGTTAGCTCATCTGCTAGCTAAGTTGCAGGGTTAGACCTTTGGCTATACTTTTTATTGGGAGAAATGCAAACAGCTGCTTTGTCAGGCTTCCATTCTGGGTGATTTGAAATTGTAAATGAACAGAAAAAGATTCCCCCGCACCACAGAAACGATCTTTCAGAGACTTATGAGAATCGGGCCTATGCTGAATTCCATCGGGAGGGAGAGAAAATGCTCAAATGTGGTGCAGTTGTCTGTCAGTATGTACAGTGTACCCCACTTAAGCCATAATGTACTGACCAACTAGGATGTCTATGTAATAGAACTGTACTTTAGCTCTTTACTATGGAGGTCCAAAACTCAAAATAAATGACAAGGGAGAAAAAAAAAAAAATTGAAAACAAAAAAAGTATAAATGGAAAAAATGTGTGTATATATGTTTATGTTCACTTTTAGCCATTTATTTATTTTTAATTTTGGGCTGCTCGCTCGACCAATGAAAGGCAGGAGTCCAACCCAAGACATGCTTAGGACAGCCCTCTCATTTGAATAACATTTCACCCTGGCAGTATGGACCAAAACTAACAAAATTTAAAATAAATGACCTAAATGTATAAGTAAATGACTATAATAAAACCTGATATTAAATATAATTTAAAAAATTAAATACAAATGTATTGTGTGTATATATATATATATATATATTTTTTATTTCCCTTTGTTTATTTTTTTGGATTACATTTTTGAATTATATATTTTTATATTAATTTTTATTTTCACTTTTAGTCCTTTATTTATTTTGTCATTTATTTTGAATTTTGGCAGTTTTGGTCCTCCCATAATATAACGGCCGGTGAATTTATTGTTCCCTCATAAATTCAAAACGGTCTGTAATCATAAATAGGTAAACTCCTCGCAACAAAAGTGAGAACACCCCTAAGTGAAAACGTCAAAATGAAATATCTGCAGAGATGTGAGGGGTGCACTTGCTTTGGTGAGATGCTATACAGTATATACATCAGTCTCCTGTACTGTAGGCTACAGTCTGCTGAGTGCAGAGCTGTATTTACAGTGGGTGGGTAGGATTAGTATAAGGGTTCGGTGAACCTCTTGACAGAGGCTGTACGTACCAACAACCCACTCCGCAGTTGAATCGTCAAAATGGAATCTCTTATGTAGACTTGAGCTATCCATACCGGAGATGTCGAAGGAAGCTTCTGGCTGATCTGCTCTAATCCAGCATGCTTAATGGAGAACTCAAACATTTCAAGTTCTGCTTTGCTCGTGACTGAGACTAAGCCTGTGAAATTAGCAGCTCCTTAGCATCATTTAACCTCAAGTTTTTTTTTTTTTTTAGGATCCTACATAGAGATGTTTCATTATTATAATTTTTTTTATAGTGGTTGGTTGTGGAAGTTAAGTTGAATCTTTGCCAATTTGTTTGCACTCCTGTTGCATTTGTTCCATTAAAAAAAAAAAAAAAGTGGGTGTCAAATCCTCACAATTTTTCACTACTTGCAGCAGAGCTCAGTCTCTATCCTCCGTGAATATCGGGGGATTACTGTGATGTGTTTGCACTTTAAGCGAACTTTATTCAAACCTCGGGTTTTTGAGACCTGCAACTTTTTGACTTCCTTCAATCTTCGCAGATGTTTTCTCATCTTCTGACGTTGAGTTGCAAAGGAATCCGTCACTCTAGCCCCATGTGGCGCAGTAGTCTGTGTGTGGATCCGGCAAAGGCACTGGGTGGGCTCTGGGGGCCTTCTGTCGCCGTCTGAAGCGCTTTTGAAGGTTAGCCTGCTCAGTTGAAGCAGTCGTTGACCTCCATCTCTGCTGTTTGTTGCCAGCTGGAGGCCGCTTTTTAAAGCCAAACTTTTTTTCTTTTCTTTTTTTCCCTAAGCCCTTTTTAAAGTGCGAGGTGAAGATGGTGGCGTCTGGTCGGGGGCTGTAAATGTAATGCTCGGCATCAGGTGAGTCGTTAAGGATTAGGCAGTTTAGAGTTTGTGGCGTTATAAAAAGATGCAGAGTGATTTGGTTGGGAAGTAACAGGAGTGCAGCACCTTGAAAAAAAAAAAAAGGTCACTCTTATATACAGTGTATGTGAGCACCAAAACCTGCTGACAACCTGAATGAGTGGCAGCAGGTGCCGACTCTACCCCAAGGCTATTATCTGCTGCATGACAATGTGACACTGTATCATCAGCCAGCAGAAGAACTCTTCACCTGCTGTGCGCACGCACGCACGCACGTGCGTTTTGACTTCACGGCCCATCTCCTTAAAACGTGCTCGTTCAGCATGTCTCGCTTTACCTCCAGCCTGATTACCGGCTGGCCCCGCTCATCCGGAGCATTCATCATTGTCTGAAGCAGAAAAAAAAAAAAAGGACATGACATAGTCAGGCATTTTGTTCTCTTCCGCTGGAGTTGTGTGCTTTTTAAAGGCTTTTTCGAGATAAGAGTTGTTTGGCCATTTTTAATTGCTGAGTCATTACAAAGCATTAAAATTCATTAAATGGATTTTGCTGAAATTAAGGCATTAAATAGAATTAAAAAAGCAATAAATGTGATGGCCAGAGGCATTAAAAATTTTAATGCAATGGGATACAAACATTATTTTACAGTACTGTTTAAGTCACAATGTTCAACATGTACCACAAATGCCATCTAGTGGCAGAACATTGCATCAACACAAATAAATGACTCAATGTTAGGGTTAGGGTTAGGCTAACCCTAACCCTAACCCAAATTACTTTATCAATGAGCTGAAAGATGCACTCTAAAAACAATTGGGTCAAAATTAACCCAATGATGGATAAAAAATGGACTGATCCACTTTATGGGTCAATTTGACCCAACTTTGAGTCAAGAAATATTGGTCAGATCCTTTACTTGGATCAAAAAATTTGCTCATTTTGTATAAAACAACCCAGAAAGTTGGATCAAATTGACCCAAGTAGAGGACCGGTCCATTTTTGACCCAACTGTTTTTAGAGTGTACAGTCACATTTGTATTTGTTAAACATTTGTCCACTTTCATGTGAATTAACAAGTATGAAAAATACATTTAGAACAGAAATGACGTGATTAATTGTGAGTTAACTATGAATAAAACCATGCTTAGATTAAAAATCATAATTGACTGACAGCTTTAACATATAAAGAGTATAATATACTGTATGTATGTGTGCAGTACAACATTATGTACAATTCTGTGGCTTTATCACTTAAACGTTTCATGAAACGGTATGTAAACATGCGGTATGATGTGTCTTTAATGATCAGTGAAATCGATTCAATGTTGTGGCATGATGGAGGAGCAAGAGTCGAGCGAGAAGCTCCGGTCAAGGATTATTGGTTTCCTTCACATGCTGTGAGCTGCTGGTCAGCAACCCTTCAGCTTCTTATCCCAACTTTATTTCATGTCTCTCGTCAGACCGGCGGGACTCAAAAGCTTTGCCGCTCGCTATCTCCGCCGCGTTTGCCGCCGTCCGTCCTTTGCTGAGGTCAGCGGCACTTTGGATTCACGGAAAGTGAGCGGCTCCCGCAAACGGTTCGATTTTATGCCCCCCCCCCCCCACCCCTCACGAATCCATTCGCACATTTATGATTCTATTCTGAGGCTGACCGTTAACGACACGCTAGGGAGGACAGCGAGGCGGCTGCAGACAAGGACGGCGTGAGGTTTTAAATGTTTATTTATAAGACAGAAGCAACTTTTATTAGAGGCGTTTGGATGATTTAGGAGCACAGTGAAGGCAATTTAACCGAGCAGGCTGCTACATGGGATTGATTGTCAATGTTTTTTTTTTGTCTTGAGATGAGGTGAAGCAGCATGTGGCTTAGGGGATCAAAGGTTATTCTTGTCTCCTTTTGTGTTATAGCAATTTTAGTCAGACGTTGGATACTGCAAGTGATAAGTTACTCTAAAAAGAAGGCAATATATACTAAAGTGGAATTTCGCTAAAATGAATTACTCCTAAATATGTTTTGAAATATTATTAGAAAAATAAAGTAATCATGGATTTATAAAAAGATGCAAAATCTGAGTTTTTGTTTTAATGTATGAAGCCCAGAGGAATTAAGGCAACCACAAATGATCGAAGTAGGGCATTAAATGCAAACTAAAGGCAATAAAGGATGAACGAAGGAATACATCAAATTGTAAAAGAGAGTCACATAAAAACAAGGCCGATTATTAAGTGATACGCTCAGTAATCCGTTTTGTTGTCATCTTACTGCCATTACCAGCAAAAGGAAATGAAAATGTTGTTGTTCTATGGCATTTTTCTTCCCTTTCCGTGCATACCAATTTCAATTAAACTAAATAAAAGTGCAATAAATGTTTTCTTACTAGTTGAAAGAAAGCATCAAAGCACAAATCTAATCGGCAAAAAGTCAATCTTGTGAAAGTCCGGGTTCACCTCCACACTTTCCGACCTTTATCATCCTCCCAAATCTTCATTCCTCAGCAGTTTTTCAAGCCAAACATTGACTCCATCAGCTGACTTAACACATTTGTTTGACCTGTTCGCAGGCTCGTCTTTGAGGGTTTGAACAAGTGGAACCGCTAAGCTATCCCTTGCATGATCCCAGCCGAGTGCTGCCAGGCAACCGTTACATGGGAGTCTTTTTTTTTTGGTGGGGGGGGGGGTGGAAGTATCCCTTTTATTTCTTTCATGTTGCTCACACAGATTTGTAACTTTCAGCTTGTTTCATCACATGACGTCCTCATTAGCATGCAGCAAATGACCTCTAAATAGCGGGAAAGCGCAAAGGCGTGTTGTGTTGATTGCCTTCTGTTTACCAGATGAGGCAAAAGCTATTTTCAAAATACTTAATAGATTGGTGGTGCGCTCCCAACTAAAAAGGTGGTGAAGCGGAGGAATTGATTTGCTCTTTTTGCTGCTTGAAGTCTGATGGAGTGGGAAGTGAGCATCTACCTCGCAGTTGGGAGGTTCGGGGTTTGAATCTGTCATCCAAAATCAGCCATGTTAGCTTAATTGAAAATCCTAAATTAACTCATTTGCTGTACGTTCTAGTTTAAATATTACCATGCTCCCAAAGACGTATTTATACGTTTACATTTTACCCCCTTTTTTTTCTGGAGAGCTCAGTATTGTTCATTCAGTAATTTTACCGATTTGACATGTCTTCATCATTGCTCTCTTTTTATTATTATTTTTATTTAATATATATATTTTTTGTAATTAATTTTTATTTTGTATGTGCGTGCGTGTGAGTGTATATTCATTAGTTCACCTAAAACCTATTTAAAAAATCCCATACCGTTCACCTAAACCGAAAACTTCAGAACCCTTGTTTTTTTTATTATGCTGCTAGAGCATACAGAAGGCTTTGATGCAGCCACTGAACTGAAGAGTGTTTGCAGCAATGGTAGTTATTACATAAACGGCCAGCAGGTGGAAGCAGAGTTTAAGAGATCAACCAGGGCCTTGTTGAAAACAAGCTGATTTACTCACAGTTCTAAACAGATTTGTGAATAATGATTAAATTTAGCTATATTCTAATGCTAATTGCTGCAAAACAGAAACAGGTAGAAATATAAAAAAAAATCCCTGAAGAAAGAAGAGACTCTAATATTTCTTTTGGTATAGCAATAGAACACGATATTCTGTGGGCCTTGCAAAATCAGTCCAAATCCAGTAAAACAGCTGGGAGCGAAGGAGGTTGCTTCAGTGAAAATGGCTGGGAGTGAATGAGTTAAGGGTATTCTAAGTTAAAGTTAAATACAAGATGCTTTGACTGCCACTTTATGTATAATAAAGTCTTGAGTTGCAATTTTCTGCACGTTGCGGACTTTGCGGCACGGCATAAGAGGCAAAAAATCCTCCCAATGAATTGATATGATGCTGCAGTACAGTGTTGTTGGAGTGCATTTTGTTGCCTCGATGCTAAACAAGACGGCCAATTAGACGGCAGTTAAAGTGGTGATGACTCCACCCTAAGTGAGAAAACAACTCTCAAATTGTTGAGAGATGGGTTTGATGTTGCAAATGTTGCACAGTAAACGTGCAATTTATTCAGTGTCATTGCCGTTTGAAATGTTATTGCCTTACACTGAGAAAAACCATGATAAATATTTACTAAGTGGTACATTGCTGCTATAAAGTCCAAGTGTTATTGCAGCATCCTGGAGTTGTAGACGGAATTGGAGTCACTCACTTAAGACTAGTTAAAGCGTCCCTCAAATAGATGCCGCCCTTTTCCCATCAGGAAAAAATAAATAAAAATAAATAAAAATGGGTAGTAAGTTTAACGACCTTAAACGCAGAGAGTTTTGTCTTTTGAGCACATTTGAACTCTGTTGCTAACCCTCGACAGCAAGTGGCAAAATGGCCGCCGCCTTATTTGGATAAAAACTTCTAAATTTCGCTGCTTAACTCATATTCCAACATATTTGGCGTTTTCGGTTCGAGTGAACTGGACACTATTTTATGACCATCGAATCCAGGGTTTAAAGCTACTGAATACAGAAAATTGAATTTCGAATCGCTACTGCCACCTGTGGCTGAAAAATGAAACTGCATTTTCCTACAGAAAGAGGGCGGGAAATTCGAACTCGAATCCTATCTGAAAACTATTGTCCAGAAGCTTGCAGGAAGTTCCCGTTATGAACAGCTAAGTGGTAATCTACTGATTAACATTTTTTAAATCATAAATGGTCAAATATAAAGGCTATTGTAAAGATATTTATGGGGACATTTTTACAAAGTGCATCTTTAAATCAACTTAAGTATAAAATAGATGCCTAAAAAGTATACTCAATTACAGTTACTTACCATCACTGATAACGCATGATAAACAAAAACACAAATTTATTGTTAACTTGTACACAACTTTTTTTTAATTATTTTTTTTTTATTGATTACTCAAACTCCTCTGCCCATTTTCAAAGACATCTTTTCTTGTACTCTTCATCACACCAGAGTGTTCTTAGGCCAATTTGAGATGATTAGCCCCTTCCTAAAATTCTCCCCAAGTTAGCGCATCCGCCTTCCCGCTCTAATTACCAGCTGTCTAATTAACTGGCTTGTTGGGGCTGTTTATTGCTCCAGAGGAGTTTGCGCTTCTCGGGCTGTTGATGTTGCTCGCACAATGTAGGCCAGAGACATGAAAGGATGGGAGGATGGGATGTTTAGGACTCTGGTGCATCCGCCGGATGTTTTTGGGCTCTGTTGGGATGTGGTTTTGTGTTTTCTTAGCTGCTGCTTTTCATTTCATAGTGTTTGGTTGCCCCGCAGCCCCGCGTCATCTGCCGTTTTCTGTCAACGGGCCAGCTGCTGCGTTGTCAGCGGCAGAGGCGATGTTAGGTCTTTGGATTTCAATGTTGCATTTTTAAGCTTTGGAAAGTGGCCACGTTTCACATAAAAGAGTGTCAAGTTTGAAGCAATTTGTCTTTATGTTTAGATCAGGGGTGTCCAAACATGAAGGGCCACATACATCCATCCATCCATCCATCCATTTTCTTGACCGCTTTTCCTCACAAGGGTCGCGGGGGTGCTGGAGCCTATCCCAGCTGGCTTCAGGTAGTAGGCAGGGTACACCCTGAACTAGTTGCCAGCCAATCACAGGGCACACAGAGACAAACAACCATACTCACAATCACACCTATGGACAATTTGGAGTGTTCAATTAACCTGCCATGCATGTCTTTGGAATGTGGGAGGAAACCGGAGTACCCGGTGAAAACCCACGCAAGCACGGGGAGAACATGCAAACTCCACCCAGGAAGGCCGAAGCCTGGACTCGATCTCACGTCCTCTGCACTGGGAGGCGGACGTGCTAACCAGTCAGCCACCGTGCTGCGGGCCACATACAGTAAAATAAATTTTTAACTTTAATTTATCGAGCTTAAACAAATCAGTCAATCAAGCAATAGCCTATTGTTTGTATATAAGTGTTTTTGTGTGTGTGGGGGTGATTGAGACCCTATAATCCAACAGAAAATATCAGCCCTTGCACTTAACCGCAGCCATCTCTACATTCAGAATCGAAACAGACGCAATCTGTCACAAGCTAACACTATTATCGTTATTCACCGCAGTGTAATGGAGAAACATTGTTACTTGTTTAATTTGACATAGTTAATTTGCATCTTTGCACATTTAGAAAAGCGCTACAGTCTTTTAAAAGAATTGTATTAGTAGCAGATGTCATTTTTAGTATATGTTGCGGGCCGCTTAAAAATGGACGGCGGGCCACAAATAGCCCCCGGGCCATAGTTTGGGTGCCGCTGTATTAGCTTGTAATGTAGCACGTTAAAAAAAACAACACAATTGCAAATTATTGTAATTTGGGTTATTTATTTATTAATTTCCCCCAAATCCTTGATTTGTTTTTATTTCAATTATGTTATTGAACAATCATGGTTTTATTTTGGTCACTTCCTGTGTTGCTGTCAGTTTGAAGACGTCCGACTTTCCACCGTCCTCGAATACAACATTAGCTCGGTGAAAGGAAGCTCCTCGTACATTGAAAAGCAGTGAACATTGGATCCTTGTAATTGAATTATTGAGGGTTATTTTAAATTTCAAAATGTGATGAAATGTCATTTGACCATTATAACAATCGGCCTTGTTTGAATGCTAGTCACAGACAAAAGCAATACAAATATGGCGTTTGTTTTCCCCGTGTAAGGTGCGGAAATATCAGAAATTCCCAGATGTTCGGAACTCCTACCGTCCAAACTCAATTCACAACATTTTGGTTGATGTACCATAAATGCTGTGAGACTTACGCTTACGCTGGCATACACAGCCAAATCCCAGAGTTGCATATTTCATGTGCCCAGTGGCAGTAATATCATCCTTGCAGACTGCAGTGCTTCTTCAGCTCAAATCAAAGGTACATTCCATTCCAGGCACTCTAATTCATTCTTATTTATAAAGCAGCAGCTCACAGCTAAGGATTAAACTGTCACCATCATATAGGTCAAGTTAAGTCGGTTTTATTTATATAGCTTCAATTCACAACATAAGTTATCAATGCTCCATATATATATATATATATATATATATATAACCGACACTCCAGAGATAATCCTTTGATGCAACATTTCCTTCAGAAATTTGTTGAAATGCTTAAAAATAAATAAATACTTTCAAGTAGAAGTCAAGTCAGAAATTTTCTTGGCAAGATATGTGCCCCCCCCCCCCCCCCCGCTTGTCTGAACACATCATTCTGATTAATATTGCATTTGTGGAAAACAAATTAACGAATTCACTGTCTTTGACGGCTATAGACGTAAAAAATTTGTTTTGAACTATTTCTATTAGTTTAACATTTTTTTCCCACTTTTGTTAAGAGTGTAAAAACCTAGAATTTGTTTTATTGTACATTTAGAACAGATATAAAATTTGTGATTAATTGTGAGTTAACTAGTGAAGTCATGCGATTAATTACAATTAAAAAAATTGTATTGCCTATAGGCGATTAAAATTTTCAATTGTAATAAATTACATGACTTCAATAATCAACTCACGATTAATCACAAATTTTTATATCTGTTCTAAATGTACAATAATTTTTTTTTTGCAGGTTTTCATACTCTTATTAGAAAAAGTGTAAAATTAATAGAAATAGTTAAAATTAATTTTTGACGTCTATAGCCGTCAATGGCAGTGAATGAGTTAAGTATCAATACCCACCCATTTATATCCGTCTCAGAGGGCGGCCATTTTGCCACTTGCTGTCGACTTAAAATGACATCACAGTTGCTCAAGCAACAACCAATCACAGCTCACCTGTTTCCTGAATCTGAGCTGTGATTGGTTGTTGTAACTGTGATGTCATCTTAAGTCGACAGCAAGTGGCAAAATGGCCGCCTTCTGACATTGATAAAAACTGCTGGATTACACACAACGCAATATCAACCAATCATGGCTGTTTTCCGGGTTTGGTCATGTGACGTTCACAAGCTGAGCTTTCCAAAGAACAACACAAATTGTTAGAATGTGTTTTTTGATGAGGAAAATCCAGTCATATCGCAGCGTGGCATGTCCTGCCACACTCGTCAGGCAAACAGGAAATGAAACGAGAGCCGCACCTCGCAGCTTGGACGGCGAGGTCGCCGTATCTCGACGAGGACATTTCCGCCGTTGTCACATATTTCCTACGGGTGTCTGGAGATGTTTAATCGCTTTTCATTTCGTCTCGCCTTGGACTGTGTACTTTCGCTTCTTCGCCGGCAGTGTGATTGATTCACGCGCGAGGTCGCAGAGGGCAGACGCTTATTGAGCGTTCATGTTGTGCGTGTTTGGGTCTGCCTTGTTGTGCTTATTATTTGCAGTTGACTCAGGAAATGATTTCAGTGGGTAGAAGCTCGTTCGGGGCCAGCGAGGACTTCTCAAAAAATCACCCGCGGTGAGCAATCGGGGGCTTTATTGACTGAGCCTGGCTGGCTCAGGCACAGCTTTATCCCTTACATTAGATAACGAGCACTGACCTCTGCCACGGGTTTAACATGCCGGCTGCTCAATCGATGAGAGAACGGATTCAATGTGAGATCTGAATAGCGGGAAGGAGATAAGGTTTCATTCGGAGCTAGAATTTTTTATAAAGCTAAGAAGTTGCAGGAAGAGCAATAACCCCACCAGGATTAGCAGTCGGTGTTCGTTCAAGTGTGGATTTTATATTTGATACGGGGTCGAAAAATTGTACAGCAATGCTCCGCTATTTGCAAGGGTTCGGGATCGCGCCCTACAGTGAATAACTTAAAAATGTGAGTTAAATGATTTTTTTTTTTGTAGTTCCAGGTCAAAACCAATTTTTATTTAGGGTATCCTAAATTAATGCAGTATAAATTATTTAAAGTAGGGATGGGCGAGTACCAATACCAGGTATCAGTATTGGGCCGATACCAGGCCTTATTTAAAGGTATTGGTACTCATGATGAACAGGAACTAGAAATTAAAAGAATAAGAGTAAATTTGACTCTATTTAAAGTGGGAGCAAAACGACTCAGTTTTAGAGTAATATTTACACTTGAAAGAGAGTAAAATAAAGAATTGGGGGGGGAAAAAGTCACTCAAGGGTTGAGGAACGCACTCATGACCTTCAGCTTGGGAGACTGCCACTGAACTACTTGAGCTATGCCACTCCTACTGTTTGCTTATATCCAAGAGGAGATATGTTGTTTGATATTGTTAGATATTATTAACATTTAAATTCTTTATTTTCATATATTAACCATTGTTATACATTATTAACATTTTAATTCTTTATATTAACCATGTCGAAATGTTTTGTAGATGTGAGGTAGTGTTGAACTCAGTATAATTTGACCTTAACCTAAGCTGGTAAATTGTTTGGTCTAAAAAAAATTCCTTCTCAGCGTTCTGTGCGAAAACACATTTAGTCCTTGAGAACAAAATCTGCTTCGAACACACACACACCCCTGACTCCGTTTTCGCCATCGCTCACGGAAAAGTACCCAGATAGTATGTTTTGTCTACAAATGAAAGAGAGGCGGTCTGTTTAACTATAAGAAGCCATTTTACACGCGGAAGAGACACATTCGGCACTCTGAAATTCCACCTGTTATGTGATGTTTGGAGTCTGTCACGATGTCCAGAGATCTCTGTTTTTTTTTTTTTAAATCATTTTTGCAAAGGTGTTTTTTCTTACATTAAATCTGTCTTCAAATTTTGGAACACGCAAAGAGGACAAATAATTTTATTCCTCTTCAATATGTATGTTGTTGGTCATTTAGGAGCTCGGAAGATTCCAGCTGGCACACACAGAAAAGAGCTGCTTGATTCAGGGAGTAGATAGGCAGTCTCCCAAGCTGAAGGTTGTGGGTTGATTCCTCAACCCTTGAGTGACTTTTATTCCCCCCAATTCTTTATTTTACTCTCTTCCAAGTGTAAATATTTCTCTAAAATGGAGTCAAATTTACAGTATTTACTGTGTAGAAAAGTGTTAAGGTCATACAAGTTAAATGAAAAAACAACAACTATATTGTGATATAGGTCTATCTTTAATTTTTTTTTCTGGTGGGGTGGATTTTTTGTGTTAAAATTACTCGGGGTATTGGTATTGGTGAGGAGTTGAGTACTTGTATTGCTCGGTCTGGGGGGAAAGAAAGTGGTATCGAACATCCTCAATTAAGATCCTAATTTGGGGGAAAGAAATACCTGAAATGATTGAAAAGAGCTCTTCTGCAACTTATTGCAAAACAGAAAATAATTTAGCAGTATAAGTCCAAATATTTTGGATGGATGAGTAGAATTGCCTAGCGACAAATGGAACGACTTATGCACATACATGCATGGCCTTATGACAAAAAATATGAACAAGTCAGTGTTTTTGTTTATTTTGTATTTCTTTGTTCTAAAATTGCATTTCCGTTGTTGTGAGACATTAATTCAGAGTCACACCTGTGTCCCAACCATCCATAACATTGTTGCTGAAATGGTTTTAAAAGACTACCCGGTTCAAAACCAACGTACTTTAAGTGGTTGTTGCCCCACTATTTTTTTTTGTTTTGTTACCAGCCCTTGATTGAACGCAAGCAAATGCAAAAGCATCAAGTCCAATCCTACAAGAAAACAAATCACAACCTGATCTAGTTAGATGTGTGACACACATCTAAGCATCTGAACGAAAACGTTCCATGCAATTTCATATTAAAAGTCTGTCAACTGTAGCAGATCCTTAATGAGCCTTTGTTTCACGCCGCTGCTTCTGCATACGCGCAGCCAAATTCATTCCAAACTGCTTTGACAGTAATAAGTTGTAACATCGTTTTTTTTTTTAAAGCAAAATAAAAGTTGTCTCTTTAAAAAAAAAAAAAAAAATAATAATAATAATAATAAAAAATATATATATATATATATATATATATATATATATATATATAAAATAATAATAAAAAAATAATAATAAAAAAAGTAAAATAATAAAATAAAAAAGACTCTCACCCTAATCTATAGAAGGTATTCATTCAAGAGCGAAACATCACCTAACTACTGCAGACAGGACAGGACAGAAAGAAAAATGAAGAAACCCACGCAGAAGACGAGGTAAAAATAGTGAGCAGCCCGAAGCGTGTTGAAGTGCTGAGAGGAGGACAATAGAATTTGGTGTCTTGCTGAAATGCATTCATGCACCAAACAATGCTTGCACCCACTAAACGTGCAGTGTGATGTGGACGAATACAAAGAATTAAGGACTCCAAAATGAATTTGATGCAACAATCACATAAAAAGGTCAGACAATCAAGTTTGTGCCACCTGCAATTATAAACACGAGTGGGTTACACTTTAGACGTTTTTGTTTGGAAGAAAATGCTCTTGCCCACCCCACATTTTTTTAGGCACAGACCCCCCCCCCCCCCCCCATCATTTTCCACTCTGTAATCCAGCCCTCACATGACCCGGTCTCCCTACGGCCTCTTGACATTTGCTGGAGATGTTTATGTGCATGGCGGGCCGCGCTCAGCTTAACTGGAGCGGCCACCCATCCTAATCGGCTCTCCTGGCCCGCGCTGTTAACGAGCTTACAGCAAAGTGGAGCAGTGGTCAGCAAAAAAAAAAAAAAAAAGAAGATATTTGGGGATTGGTGCTTTGTGTTACGGAGATGAACTGAATAGTTTCCTAATCGGCATATAAATAAAGCAGGCCCGTATCGTTGGCGGTATTGTGTCGTTAAGCTTGTGGAAAAACTTTCAAACATTCCAATTTGTCGCTGTGGCCAGGGCCACATAAAAGTCTCGCTTTTGTGTACAAGTTATTGCTTTTTATTGTACGGTGCTGTCTCCCAGGTCTAATGCCTAAAACTCATAACATGTGGGAGTCCATCCAGGAAAAATGTGTTGTACGATTTTCACTCTATATATAAGCAGGTTGGGCAAACTTGAGTGATTACTTGATTTTTAAATTGGACCGATGAGCCCAGGTCAGCCATAGATGAGGTTGAACAAAAATAGTTTATTTTTAATAAAATAATTCATTTTTTATGTACAATTATATAATCAAATACATGTTATTAAAAAAATATATATATAATATTTTAGTTATTTACAACTAATACAAAAATAAGTAACCTTAAGATAAATGAATCAAATGTGAATTAAAAAATAAATACAAACAAAAATGGCTAAATTAATGCAACAATCACAGGACTCGCCATAGAAGGGCTAACGAGTAGCAGCAGTGTTGAATAAACCGTTAACCAATGGATATTTGAACACAAAGGGTGGAGCAACATGTAGACAGATAAATTTGAGGAAGTTTTTCTCTAGCACATCAAGTTTTTGAGCTATAGGATTCCGGTTTTCTTAAAAAAATATGAAATAATCGCATATGTATGTGAAGACACACTAAGATGGAATAGAATACAAGCTTTCAAAAACAAAAAGAAACACCTTAAAAAAACTAACTAGAACTTAGACCAGTATGCCCAAGGTTGCAAGGTTAAGAGAACAGCCAGCACTAATCATCTTCATTGCTTCTATGCTAGCTTTCTTTGCAGATATTGATAGCACTGACCAATTGGGAGCTTACTACAGTCTTACTACAGGAATCTTGCTTAGCTGTGAAGAAAAAAACGTGAGGGAAATGGCTGTCATTTTGGAACCAATGGCAATTTACGTCTTAATTAGCATAAAAATGTAACTTATTTCCCCTCCAAAATTATCCCCCAGTGTAATTCTTTATCCTTTGCGAAGAGCCTGCCGCTAACTCGCACACAAGGAGCAGCACAATGTCTATTGAACTGATGAAAAAAAATGTGGCGGAATTTATTTATTTTTTTTATGTTCTGACTAGTTATGTAAATATTCTTTATTTTTTTTATAAATAATAATTTAACATGTTTTTTTTTTTTATAAAATAGAATTACACTTTTTGGGGGTTATTTCTTTGCTGAATTTCCAATATTTGCCATTTTGCTGCAGTGATATGGATTTAGCCGTTTTTTTTGTTTTTCATAGGATACACTAAAAAGCGCTTCCTAATCCACCCACAGTGCCCTCCTCAGCTTCCATCTGCATACGACGTGGGAGGCTATTATGTGCACTCTCATCTGATAACACACAAGCACTCATCATTGAATAAAAGTAGCCCAGAAGTGCTATCAAAGCCCCGAATGAAACGAGCGGGGAGATGTTTTTTATCTCCTCGCTGCATTTGAGCCTGCAGCATTTTGCGCACGCCAAGAAAGGAGACGACAAAATGCATTTTTTTGTTTAAAACATATGTTGTCTCCAATATAAACAAAAGCTGGGATGACACACATATATTGTGCAGATCATATTTTCTTTTTGGCCCAGCTTTAATTCCACTCTGCTTATCTCGAACGGGCCTGAATGGCAAACGGGAGTCCAACTGAGCAGTTTGCGTCCTCCATCTGTAGGTTTGCATGCAAGCGCGCAAATGAACGTCCAATTTAGTGGCGTGTGCGTGTGTCATGCTTGAAATCACACGCTTGCATCGTACCAAAATAAAACCGCAGAAGGAAATATGTGCTTTTTTTCCCTCTTTGAAATGTAAGTCTTTTGAAGATTTCTAAGGCTAGATTTTGTGTGGCCAGATCCAATTAATTTTAAATTGAAAGTAGGAATGACACCTCATGCTGAACTTTTACCTTGTTACAAAAAAATACATTTAAGGTCAATTTCTGGTTTTGTTGTATACTGTGTTATACAACACATGACAGAGAATCTTTCATTTGAAGCCACACACTTTTCAAGCGAGCCAAAGTATTGGGTCGTATTTATTTTTTTATTTCATACATACAACCAGGGGTCCAATTCCCCCATTGAAATGAATGGCGGGTGCCCAGGCGTCGAAATCCCCCATTGAAATGAATGATAATTTTTTTCATTCTGGCATCAAGCAGGGTATTTCCAATCCGCCTGTTTACTTTGAGTAATATCGAATACATAACAGATTTGAATCCACATTGGCCTAATTCCGATATGAAGATATCAGATTATAGAGGCCTCTTTCTCCCTCAGATGCCACGGCTCACATCCCAACTGTGCCAGTTGAGAGCAAAAAAGACAGGAAGTGTCACTTCATTCAGGGTAAATCCAGCCAAACTAGCCTGCTCTCACTAGCGACGTCTACGCCTAAAATGCAGTAATCCCAATTGACGCCTTCAACAGGCGGGCCACGTTTTTTTCCTTTTCTTGAAGTTATTTTCGTCTCGGCTCACAAGTTGTAGGAAGTGACATCGCTGTGATCTGCCGGAATGGGAGCCGCTCGTGCATCAGCCTTCCAAAAAATGGCGTAATTCTATTCATAATCCTCAGATTTATTTTTAGACATTATATAATGAACAAATGAAGTCGGAACTTCTTTTGTGCTCAATGGAACGTGATCCAATACAAAAGCTGTATCACATCCGGCCTTTACAGAGATTAATCCGGTTACCTTGTTTAGTCACTTGAGTCGGACTAAATTTTATAAACAGCTGTCAGAATGATGCAGTGCTGTTAGGATTGCACATGCGTACCTAATGAAGTGTCCAAAGAGTTTATGTATGTATTTGCAAGCTTAGCCATACTGCTGCTGACGTTAAGCACTTTAAAGTCACTCACTCTTTGTGCTGGTGGTGCACAAAGGTGGAAATGAGCAGCGGAGCCGCATCAGCATCAGCGCCGCTCGCTAATCCTGCCCTCAACGCCTCGTGGGCCCCGTCGTCTTTATTTACTCCTGACAGCCTCAAACTGAGACTGTGATCACATTTTCCACACCGTTTTTCATACGCACTTGCTTGCCCAGTCAAGTGAGTGTTTTCCGATTCTCGCCATTGCTCAGTAGCGCCAACCCCGCCCCCCCACCTCCTCCTCCCGAGTCATCGGTCGCTGACCCCCGCCGTTGTTTTGTTTTCTCAGTGGAGCGACCGATCCATTTGTTGAGACGCATTGAGGGATGGAGTGGATTTGAGATTGTATTAGGACAAGAGGTGGATTAATCAAAGCCACTGCTGGGTGACGCGTGGACAACTCGGCCATTTTCTACTGATTCCTGCCAGGCAGATCAATACAGCGCCTTTGTTCCCCCTAATGTTTGCAGTCTCCAACAGAAGCACTGCTACAGAGGACGCACTTATAAAATAGTCCGTTTTAGAAGGGATAATCCATTTTATTTAATTGGAAATAAAATCACAGACTATCGGTCAATATTACTATAAAGGGACTTCATCAGAAAAATGTATCAGAATAATGAAACTCTTGAGGTCTTATTATAAATGGCCAACCATTTGCACACATACGCGTACAATTTGTTTTGCTTCCTTTAGAAACCTTTTCTTTTCAATTACATTATGACCAATATTTTCTTTATAGAATGGAGGCTGAAACAGAGGATTGTTGCACAGTGAATAGTTACACTTTTTTCATAACTTTCATTTTGTGCGTATAGTGTAGTTAGATTTCATAGCGATCAATTGATTTGTCAACCTTACAGAAATTCGAAATGCATTTGTTAAACAGTAAGCAGTCACCCTGCTAACCGAATCATGTTGCTAAGTGAAGGATCCACCATGTGCTCATGAAATGCTAACGTTAGCCAAAAATGTCCACCCTGTCACCAAGCTCATAGTCTTAATTTTAACCCCAATATGAAACAAAAAAATAAACATTAAATATAATGTGACTATGCTAGCCGTGTCATTCTTACATTAGCTTAGCTATTAGCATGATTGCTCCCTTAAATGATACTTGCCACAAATGAGGCTTATTTGCCGCCACTGAAGCGATGATTACTAAGTTCGGAGTGACTCTGCAACCGTGTGTAGCTGCATTGCTAGCTAGCAGAAGCTCGTTGCTAGCAAGCCGATGCAGCGTAACTCGCACCAAGCTTTGCTTCAAACTCCAACTACTCATGGTGAGTGACGTGGGTGCCGCAGCCCAGGTAAGCTTTTGGAGACGTCCCGGTGATTGATTCTCAATTCTCAAAAGCTTATTATTATCTATTAATTTTCATTAATTTAATCAATTAATAAAAAGGTTTATATAGGCCTAAATTGGTGACGTGTTTGCACATAAGTTACATTTTCAGAATCAGACAGGCGTGCCTTCAGGGTTGACAGGGAGAGGAAATTTACAGAGAGGAACAGATGGATTGTTCTCAACACACACTCGCTTAAAGGTCACAGAGACCTAAATCCCCAAAATGAGCCAAAAATAAAATCAATACATCCATCCCGCAAGTGCAGTCGTTAAATAGACATCCGCTTGATTCCCAGCGGGGACGAGCTTCAAGTGGCACATGCGCCAAATGTGCACAAACGCATTCTTAAGAGGATAACACAAAGCCCACCTAAAGCCCACCGCAGCCAGGCGTAGTCGCGGGGTGCGTGCCCGCTCCGGCTCTGCGCTGTCGCTGTGGGCAGCACATCCAGCGCTTGGCTGCGCTTGCAAGCGCTCATTAGATGGCACAGTAGCACACGGGGCGGCGAGCAGAGAGGATCGCGGGAACCCAAACGGATGCCAATGCGCACGGCCATGCCAACCCGCATCCTTGGACCTTGAGAAGTGTCCTTGAGAAACAAGATTAGCAACAAATGTAGTGGATGCTATCTTACAGGCTAATTGATTTTACTACTCTGCATTGCTGTTTGGAGATTGACGCCACATTTAGGACCAGATGGTTACATCACCATGAGTAATTGACTGACAAGAATAAGTGGATACATTTTCAAGCCATGTGTTAGGCCTTTCAACAAGTTAGCATAACGCTTCCTGGTTCACAGAGAATATGTCAACACGACTATATAATTTTTCATAATGTGAACATTTTCCACTGTCACTAAAAGTTTCCAAAGTGTTTCAACTCGGTATCACTGCCTTTATTATTAGCATAACATAAATCAGCTAGCTTAATGTTAGCATCAAATAGGAAATGCTACTGTATAGTCGGCAAAATGATTGCATTAGCATTGTAATTGTGGTCATTTTAAACCAACCAACACTTACTTACTTTAACAAACACCGTAGTAACATACGGTATACAAATAAAACATACAATTGTTTAGCCTCTCTGCCACATGGAAATATTACAACTGCTGGAGTTTAGCTTCAGCTGTAGTTTACTGACCATCAACTTCTTGACATCATCAATCAGCTCGTTGTCACGCTACTACCTCCGGCACAGCAAATACAGTATGTACATCTTATAAACAAATTTAAATTGACTGTTTTTATTTTTATTTTTGACATATAGACAATTGGTGGATTTCTGGTGGTAATTGTCCTTTGACTGGTTTACAGTTAAGTACCAAACAAAGCTTCACGTAGTCCCCGATATAGTAAATCTGTAGAATATTGTTGTGGTGCCATCGTGAACTTTGAACTTCTGTTTTGATTCGAATACCTTGGTGTGTCCCTTTGGACTACGCCGAGTCTGCCTAGGGGGGCTGCGGGACGGTGTAATTATAGCGTGTATCGGTCTTCAGAGAAGTGCAAATCCCTGCGGAAGGCTTGTATGTTTTGTACACGGCCAAGAGCAGATGGTACAAATAGCAAAGCTGTGGTGAGTTGATATACTGTAAGTGGGTGAACGTCTCAGTTTCAGGTCATATCTATATATCTATATATAGAATGGTTATAGTTATATAGATCCATTATAAGAAGCAGGGCCGCTACTGTATATGTATCCCTTCTGAGGCCGGAATTTGAAACTGAAGTCCCAATGAGCAGGATACTGAACGCGACAACAGCCTCGGGCCCAATAATCATTGTGCGTTCACAACAAAATAAGCATGTCAAGTGGAAGATATCAGCTTCATTTAAATCCAATAAGCTTGGGATTGTCTTCCCCATCCCTCGAGGAGAATGAGAACGAGCCTCCTCGTGTTTATGTGACAATCTTGAAAGATGGACGCGGCACCCATGTGATTTACAAGGCCGCAGGCTGCTCAACATGTCACTGGGCGTGCTTTCTTGCACTGTGGTAAAAATTAAAAAAAAAAAGTGATGAAAGGATGAGTTATCTCCAAATATAGTAGAAAATGAATATTGGCTAGCCCTTCTAAAACTAATGAATTTATTCTACCCACACTCATGGAATCGTGGTCATTCTTATTTGAAAATGTACTTACTCAAAATGACTAATAAATCGAGAATAACAACTTACATCACCAGATTTTTAAGGAGCAAAATGCCTGAAGTAAGTGAAACTCTCAGCTGGCAAGAAATACCTTGGCAGACAACAAACAAACATTTTCCCTTGATTTGTGATATTCTTCTTTATAGTGTCATAGTTCCATGTTTTCTACTCCTGTCTGTGTTTCTGTAAGATAGAAAACCAACGTGCAAAAAATAGTTGCAAATTGTACAAAAAGCTCAAACTAAGCTGTTTTCCAGGACTGTTGTTCCAAAATAACAAATGTATTGTGCAATCACATAACGTAAAAGTTTCAAATCACATTAAAGTAAAAGTTTGAAAAGCTATTAGCGTATAAGTTTGGTGACTCAATATTATTGTAAATAATTAATAATTGGATATTAATTGGTATGTCCAATGGATACATTACAAAATACAGTCAAGCTTGAGAATACATGCCTGTGACAAATTTATAATAACCTTTATGCTAATTTACGTTAGCCACTCTTTAGCATTTCGCGCTATACATTAGCATTAAGACAGGAGACTTTTGTTTGACGGCAATATTCCGAGAAAAAACCCTCAAATTTGCCACTTTATAAAGGGTCAATTTTGCGGGGGGAAAAACTTGGAAATTTGCGAGTTTATGAAGTGGCAAACTCCGGAACTTACGAGAAATACACGTAGCGTAGCTATAGTCTAATCATGTGAGGATTTGTTGGTGGTTAATGAGACACTGTTTATAAAATAAAACAGCAGGATGGAGACGGATTCATTCTTAAATTTAAACTTTACTCGTCATTCACCGCAGGTAAAGCGACAACACTTCCTGATCCCCTATCAGCTGACTAACACTAACCAATCAGATGCTAGCATACATTAGGTAAATGCTAGTGAATGACGGAGAGCAACAGATTCGACACATCAACTTGTACAAAAAAAAAATAAAGTATGAACGTGTAAATAATCATTCTGGAAGAATAAATGTACAAGTAAATATACATTTTAACAATTTAACTTAAATGCTTGATCATCCGGGTGTGGACCTTCACAAAGCGAGGCGTCTTTGTCGCTGGCCAGTGGCCGTATCAAAGAGCGAATGCTTAAAATCATGTGGTTAATCTATGCTAAAGCAATTACTATCTCCTTAACTGGAAACCCGACCGAAAAGTATTGGCACAAACAATCGAGTAGTACGCCACGTGTAGTTCTCGTAAGTTTCTGAGTTTTTTTCTCGCAAATCTGCCACTTTACAAAGTCGCAAATTTTCCACTTTATAAAGTGGCAAATTTGCACGTTTTTTTTTCTCAGAATATTGCCGACGCCCTCTAAAAAAAATAAATTTATACGAGGCCCTAATACGCCGTCGTACAAGGTGTTCTATGACCTCAAATTTTTTTCAAACTAGACACCGATGAAAGTCAACGTCGTCGTCGACTAGTCAGTGCTTTGAGAAATCCTACACAATTCTTGGTAGAACACTTTATTTAACACTATAGCAATAGTGTCCTATGAAATGCAATTTAATTAGTCCAGACGTACTATTCTGAGACGTTGACTTTATGACGCATCTCCCTCCTCGCTTCCTCCCCTTCCGCCATGACTGATCTTTCACCTTCCTCCTGGTTTGCTGCCTCAGCTCGTCGGGGGACCGGAACACTCACTTGTGTTGATGGACGACATAGGCCTGCTGGCTGTTTTTCTTCATGATATGTGAGAGCCTTTTCATTTATAGTCACGCCGCCCACAGCCGCACTTTTTGTCAGGTCATTTCTTCTCGTTCTGGTTTTCATGTTGCTCCACTTCATCTTTTTTTGTAACGCGCACCTCCTCACATACAGTATGTGCTTCCAGAATGAAGCATTATAAAAGTTATCGGCTTCATAGTCTTTTTTTTTTTTGTGTGTTTGTATTAATTTATTATGCTATATTTTTTTCTGATAGATGTAGTGTTACTAAAAGGACAATTAACCTGAGTGAACAACTATTCTGCAATAGAGACACGAGGTCGTCGACGCTCATGTTTTTATAGCTTAGCTCAATGTTGTTGCTGCAGTAATGTGATTTATGTGTCATTTAAACCATATAGGGTAGCACAGTGTCCTAGTGGTTAGCACACCTCTTTCACAGTTATAGAGTTAGAGAAGCAAAGGAAACCAGTTGCTTAAAGGGTTATCACTTTGTGAAACCAAAGCTATTAATTAGCCAATCTTCGACCTTATGCGTTGTTTGTTAGCATTAAGCTAGGCGACCGCTCCAAAGACTTTAGCCCACGTTTACTAAAAGTGCTACAACCTAGTAGCTAATAATATAAAGATGTAATCAGGTCAGTAAAATGATTTAAAAAGCTCTGAGTAAACTATACCACAATAATAAACATAATTTTTTGTTAGTATTAGGCTAGACGACCTCTAAAAAGATATTAGCCTACTTTTACTAAAAGTGCTACAACCTAGTAGCGATTAACATAAAGATGTAATGCTACAATCAGGTCAGTAAAATTATTTAAAAAGCTCTGAGTAAACAATACAGCAATAATAAACATTATTTTTTGTTAGCATTAGGCTAGGCGACCTCTAAAAATATATTAGCCTACTTTTACTAAAAGTGCTACAACCTAGTAGCTATTAACAAAAAGATGAAATGATACAATCAGCTTAGGAAAATTATTTAAAAAGCTCTGAGTAAACTATACCGCAATAATAAACATTATTTTTTGTTGGCATTAGGCTAGGTGACCTCTAAAAATATATTAGCCTACTTTTACTAAAAGTGCTACAACCTAGTAGCTATTAACAAAAAGATGAAATGATACAATCAGGTTAGTAAAATTATTTAAAAAAACTCTGAGTAAACTATACCGCAATAATAAACATTATTTTTTGTTAGCATTAGGCTAGGCGACCTCTAAAAAGATATTAGCCTACTTTTACTAAAAGTGCTGCAACCTAGTAGCGATTAACATAAAGATGTAATGCTACAATCAGGTCAGTAAAATTATTAAAAAAGCTCTGAGTAAACAATACCGCAATAATAAACATAATTTTTTGTTAGCATTAGGCTAGGCGACCTCTAAAAAGATATTAGCCTACTTTTACTAAAAATGCTACAACCTAGTAGCTATTAACATAAAGATGTAATGATACAATCAGGTCAGTAAAATTATTTAAAAAGCTCTGAGTAAACAATACCGCAATAATAAACATTATTTTTTGTTAGCATTAGGCTAGGCGACCTCTAAAAAGATATTAGCCTACTTTTACTAAAAGTGCTACAACCTAGTAGCTATTAACATGAAGATGTAATGATACAATCAGGTTAGTAAAATTATTTAAAAAGCTCTGAGTAAACTATACCGCAATAATAAACATTATTCAGAGTAGTCAGTCAAAAGTGAGCATTGTTTTTGTAGTGTAGCCGATGTGGCTTGCGCGTGTCTATCTCCATACTAAATATGGCACAATTAAAGCAGAAGCAAAGTTGTTTTTAAACCTCCTGCCATGACCAGGCATATTATTTCCTCGCACACCTGCTGCTTTCTTCCAGTCTGCATGTCAACAATCAATTATTGATCATTTCATTCAAGCGCTGCTCCATCCATCAAGCGCGCATCACCGCCGCACTGCCGCCAAGGCAGACGTTAATCGCAAAATTAGTCAGCCTTAATGACAGATGGGTCCCGAGCGTTAGAGATGTGCCCCATGTGTGTCGCTCCTGACATTGGCGGTTTAGTTTGCGTTGACCCAGTGACGTGCCCCTGAAGGCTGCCGGCCATCTCTCGAGTGTCTTAGAACTGGCGCTGACCCAGAAACATGCCGCTGACGGTCACTTTTGTTCCACTCCTTTGTGCCTGGATAATGTGTGGGTCATTTTTCGCCCTGTGTGGGTTATGACGCTTTTACATTCTGTGGCTGGGCGGAATTACTTTGACCACATGTATATCACTGCATTAAACACCGGGAAAATAATTTGTATAGAACAGATATATAGATTATGCTAGCTAGCTAGCTAAATAGCTACTACAGACAAATCATCTCGTTACATCACACCTGTACTAAACATTGCGCTGCCTTATAGATAATAGACTCTGATTGTTTACAATGGATGTATGGACGGATCGCAGTTGACAAGAATAGCCTTGGGTGATGAACCACATGCTGCTGCTTTACCAAGCCTCGAGACAAAGACATGCTTATTCTTTGCTGACACGCTCTCCTCTTCTTCATCCATCAGTTCACAGGAGGAAGTCGACTTCCTCCTGCATGCCCACACATATCCCCCAAGGCTTTTTTCTTGCCGTTATCCGCTCTCCACTCCACGGCCCCGCTAATCCACTCCCATGCATCTCGGTATCGCTGTTGTTATTCCTGCTCGGGCTGATCTCTGGTGACTCACTAACCTCCGTCCGGGCTAGTAGGCGTGGGACTGCAAACCTACACACGGACAACAACGGCACGCAAACGCCCCTCGGGCACCGGCTTACTCACCCTGCCCTTGCCAGGCCGCGGCATGCAAATCTTCAATTCAAGTCATCGGATTAGGCCATGAAGGAAAGGTGTGAAAAGGCTAATAACACCTGCAATTAATGGCATCATGAAGGAACGGATCTAATGGGGAATGTTATTTGTATGTTGCTGCTGGACAATGAAAACCATGTGAAGCGCATTCAAATATTGCGGAAAAGTCCATTTATTTGGACTAAAAGTTACTGTTTTCTATTTTTAATAGTTTGGCTGGTCCTACGACTCATACTCAGGTTGGAATAAGAGCTTGGATTGGCAAAAAAAAAAAAAAAAACGCTCCCTAGTTGTGGTGATGGCAACGAACGTGTTTCGATTTGTTGCATTGTGGTTAAAGGTAGAATCCTGGTTGGTTATTGAGCCTTTTGTTGCTGTTAATTGATCCTTGTTGTGGCGAGCTAACTAGTCTTTTTCTTCTTCTTCTTTTTTCCTCCTCCTTCTCGTTCTTCTTCTTTTCTCCTCCTCAGCCTTCTTCTTTTCTCCTCCTCATCCTTCTTCTTCTCCTTCTTCTCATCCTCCTCCTTCTTCTCCTCATCCTTCTCCTTCTTCTTCTTCCCTTTCTCTTATTTTTCTTCTTCCTCTTCTTCTTCTACTAAAAATTCTCCTCCTCCGCTTCCTTTTTCTTCACCTCCTTAAATCAAAATCAAAATCTTTTTCTTCTTTGTCTTCTTCTACTAAAAATGTATTCTCTTCCTCCATTTCTCTTCTTCTTCTTCTTTTATCTATTCATTGAATTGCTCTTGCCGAGCTGTGTGTTATGAATAGAATGTAAATAAGAGCGGCAAATAAATTTATTTTTTCAAAAACAAAATCAAAATCTTCCACCACCTTTATCTCTCTTCCTTTTTTTCTTCCACCTTTATTTTTCTTCTTTTTCCTCCTTTGTCTTCTTCTTTTTCTTTTTCCTCCATCTTCTTCTTCCATTTCTCTTCCTACTTCTTCTTTTTTTATGTCTTCTTTGTTGTCTACTTTTTCATTTCATATGCAAATACTTTTGAGTTACAAGTATCATAACGAAAAGAATTAAACTCTCATCTCAATGCACTACGTGTAGTGCAGTTGTCTCATTTGGAAGATTATCACAATTTTCGGGAAAAACGTCCCCTTGGATCTGGAGTCGTGGTCCTGCAAGACCTCCAGTGTTCTGCATGAGCACTTCCTGTTGGATTAATAAATAAAAATTAAAAATTGTTGGATTTTTCTTTTTCTTTTTTGTTTCTGGCTCCTAAACCAAATGTCTCTTGTGGTCTTGTGATGTCCCTTTGCACCATTTACATCACCGTCATATCTCCATGAGTGATCGCCAACATGCTTGTCGCTTCGTGTGTGCGCGTGTGTTTTGTTTCGTGTAAGTGCCGTGACGAAGGCGCTCGCAGAAGAAGACGTCCGCCGTGTTTGCAAAAGTGCATGTGCCACCTATGAGCTCAACTCGCCTCGCCCCGAGGCTGACGCGCCGAGTGGCCGGCAGATTACTCACGCGGCCTGACGAGATTGCACGCACACACGCGTGAATCACACATACACAAGTCAGAAGTGTGTGTGTGCTCTTCCTTTCAGTGTGCCATCACAGTGGTCGAGGCTCTGCAGCCAAAGGCCAGATGGGCAGCGCACGGCATGAGGCCGCCAGGCTCAAGGACACACTCCTCAACACGCACACACACACACTTAAAACTGTCTGTGTGCGCATGCAAAGCAGGTAAGCACACACGGTTGCTCTCCACAAGGCTTTGGAACACACACCCGTCAAGACTTCCTTAGCGGTCTGTTTTTAGCCAACGCGTGATCGCAATGTTGGCTGCTATTTGATCGCTATTCAACACGTTGACAGTTGATACTTCAATTCAAGTCCCCAAACACACACACACATACACATTATATTATTAACTCAAGGTCATGTTTCGTTTGTCATTCCAGTTACGCTATGTGGTACTTAATACGACCTAATTATTAAATAATGATGAGTCAAAAGATGAATAACTGCTAATATCATTGCCGTCGGGCAGAATCCACATACTTCCCGAATCAGCAGTTTTCAGGAGGACCCCAAAGTTTGTTCAACCATTACTCCAGCCGTTTTCAGAGCAACCCCCTTCGCTCCCGGCATTTTTTTTTCTTTCTGGAATTTGACTGATTTTGCAAGTCCCCAAAAATATTGTGCTCTATTGCTATAAAAACATGGAACCTACCAAAATAAAGATTATGGTCTCTCCTTTCATCAGGAAAACAAGTATATTTGTATCTGTATCCTCCTTATACTACAGAAATTAGCATTAGAATATAGCTAAGTTTCATTATTCACATTCCTGTTGAAAACACTGGCAAAAAGAGCTTGTTGCAACATGACCCTGGCTGATCTCTTATACTCTGCTGCCACCTGCTGGGCTGTTTCTTGTAATAACTAACATTTCTGTAAGCCACCTCTTCATGCCAGAAGCGGCATCAAATCCTTCTGTATGCTCTTGCATAAAAAAACATAAACAAAAAAACAAAACATATAAATACGTTTTGGGGTTTGAATGAGTTAAAATTGCATCGTCAATGAGCAAGCCGTTTTTTTTTATACTTAAAATTGGTCAATAGTTTGTTTAAAAACTAAAATAGCATCCACACATGTAGACTGACCTGAATGTGAAAACAGATGAGACCTTCTTCCACATCTGTCAGAAAAGGGCGAGAGCAGTCTTCTGCTTGTTACTGTTAGGATAATATTGCGAGCATGAAAGCTGAAAGGACCGGTAAAAGTTAGCTCGGAACGTTTCCATTGGTGCCGTGACCTGGATGGTCAAGGTCGAGTTGTTAGCACATTTTAAGCAGCAGATAGTTGAACACAAAAGCTGCAACAGTACATACGGACAATATAACAATACACACATGCATATTTTCTTTATCCTCTGTGAAGACCTACTAATATTTGAAAAATGATTGAGTCACTTCCAGTACCGGGTTTTTGCTTGACTTAATTCTTATTGCGACAAAATGAGTCGTGTTTCTGCTGACGTTGAAAAGTAATATGATGTTCAATGAGTCTTTTTCCCTGTGAGATGTGGCCGACGATTGTATTTCTTTCGCAAGCATTACCTCGACAGAAACTTGTTGAAACAAACTTCCACGAGAGTATTATCTACAAACATGTCTGCAGGGAGTTTGTTGCGAGACTACAGACCAACGACTTCATCAAAGTCGTTACTCCCCTGCATCAAACATTCATCCGCTCGCTCTTTTCAGGAACTCTTGCGTGGGCGCTTTTGACTCTTGCCTCCCTAGTTTGTTTTAATTTTATTTTGGTGGTGTGGGAGTCCACTAATGGGACCAACAGCTTTGCTTTGCCGAAGGCATACTAGCTTGTTATTGTCTGCAAAAGCTGGAGAGTTTTGCAGATTTTAACAAGTGTCCTGTGGTCAGAAGGAGGCGTGGTTTTAGGTGCTGAAATCTTGTTATTGCTTCTGGCTTGAGCTTGTTTTGGATTGTTTGTATTATTGCGTACCACCAGGGAGATACATTAGATTTATAATTATGCACAGTAACACATGTTGAATATGATTGTTGAAAAAAAAATCAGTTTTGGGCCTTTGTGGTGTCTATGCTCATCATTGCTACCATGCAACGTTATACAGCGTTGAGTATAATTATTTTATCCCCTGCTGAATTTGTTTGCGCATTTTCAAAGAAATGTCTCCATTGTTTACGGTTCATTAATTATTATTCCGCCATTCAAAAAAAAATAAAAAAACATACTTCTGGAATATAGAAAATGTGACAAAAACACACACATGGCCAAGATTTGAGTCCAGGGCAGCCATCCTCCACATCTGCCCCTGCCAAAATCCCTCCTGAGCTGTCAAAAGAAAATTGCGCACAGGTAGCTGCCAAGTCATGGCTGAAAAATCATTGTGTGAGGATATACTGTATATTTTGCTTGAAGACGCATTTTCTCGCATAGACTGCTCACAAAAGCGGTTGAAATATGCCTTTGAGCAAGGCATTGAGTATGTGTTTTGAACTGGCATTTTTCAAGGTGATATGAGATTTTGCATACAATTTTTGTCAGTCATCCTTCTTAAGGCATAAAAAAAAAATGCCTAGAAAAAAAGGTTACTTATACAGTAGTCTACAAATGCAGCACAGTGTGTCCCTTCCCTTGATTGTAGATGTGCACTATTTACCCCCCCCAGCAGCTCTCACACAGGCTCCAGGGAAAGTAATAAGGGCACTTTCAAACTGACAAACGACTTTCGAGTCCAGTGTTGACGTACAGCCTTTTCAACCTGCACAGTTATCGGGGCGCATTGCCTTCATGTTTTATGTATATCGTATTTATCAACATGCGCTTGCTCAATAATTTACTGCCGGTGCGATATGCAGACTGGGGGAAGCTCCTGGAAGGGATGGCAGCATGTGTGAAGCACGCGTGCTTAGCGTGCGCGGGGGGGATTATTATGGCTGCGCTTTTACTGTAGGGGATCCTCCTGAGGAAAGAGCGGAGGACAATCATGAAGGTCAGCGCACAACAAAGTAGAGCAGCAGCACCTCTTCGGGTGCCAGAAAGAACAATAATGCTCAGATTCAGGTACGGTGTGACATGGTAGCGTTAAAAGACGGATGAGAGTCAATAAAGGACAAAAGGGACATTGATGCTCTTTTGGGGGGGGACAACATTAGACAGAGTGAAACACGGCACAGCTTCCATTTTCACCTGAATGTGACGTTCCCGCACCGCCTCGGGCGCTGAGTTATGATCTGTTGTTAGGATGCCTGCAGAATTTTTTCGGGGAGAGCTCAGTATTGATCATTTGACATGTCATCATCATTGTTCTCCCTTTTTTTATTTTTATTTTTTTATATCTCCCCGAAAAAAAAAAAAAAGGATGCCTGCAGAATAAGCGACGCTTTTTCTTTTCTTGCTCGGAGCTTGTTTAGGAGTCAACCAGATTACCGGAATGAAAGTTAACAATGAGTGGGAATGGGAAAAGAGAGTACAGGGAAGGAAATGTGTTTTTACTGGTTTGAATGACTATTGATCACATTTTCTAAAGGATATTCATTTTAAAACTACAGACGCTCCCCAACTTACGAACGAGTTACGTTCCGAGCGGTCGTTCGTAAGGTGAATTTGTTTGTAAGTTGCTTCAGTGCTATATTTTGTATTATAATTTATGTTTAAAGAGAATACGTACAGTACAGTACTACGTATGTTAGAGAGAGAGAGCGAGAGACACACACAGTATGTACATGTACGTAATAAGATAAATAAAATGAAGTTTAACTTACTTTTGGAAGATGTACTCGATGCTTAAGGATTTGATGGAGGAGGAGGAAGAGGAGGAAGAGGAGGATTTTATATCATGAGAGGTTCTTCGTCGTCGCTGGAATGAGCTTCAAAAGTTACTTCCTCCTCCGTAACTTCAATGTAGGAAGAAGTTGAGGGTCGAGGAGAAGAAGATGAGGGTTGATGAGTATCTTCCTTGGAGGATTTACTAGAAACTGGCCGAAAGAAGCGATCTAACGACGATTGCACAGTTTCCTTCTTTTTTTCATCATAAATGATGCGGTAGCACTGTATGGCATCATTCAATTGATTTGCAACCTTTGTGCAACGTTCAATATTTGGGTCTTGCTGCTCAAAGAGTGCGATGGCTTTATCTATGAGCGACAGGCGTTTCTTCTTCTTCCTCCTCCTCGACACGTTGCTGAGCCTCCAATGCTGGGTGAGCTCTCACAGCGCCAAGCGTCGGTATTAGCGGCGGAAAGAAGCACTACAGTACTCGGAAAAAGGTGCGCAATACAAAATCGAACTTACAGCATCACTTTCCGAACATTTTTTGACATGCGCGCATGCGCGCAGACATGTTCGTATGTACCGTTGTTCGTAACTCGAATGTTCGTAAGTAGGGGAGCGTCTGTACAATACAGGCCACAACTTTGGACACACCTTCTCATGCAATGCATTTTCTTTATTTACATTGTAGATTCCCACTGAAGGCATCAAAACTATGAATGAACACATGTGGAGTTATGTGTGTTATGTAAAAAAGGTGAAATCATTGAAAACATTTTATATTCTAGTTTCTTCAATATAGTCACTGTTTGCTCTGATGATGATTATTTTTTTGCACATTCTAGGCATCCCCTTTAAATGGCTTTCCAACAGTATTGAAGGAGTTCCCAGAGGTGAGAATGCAAAGAGTGTGCAAAGCAGGAATCGGGGCAAAGGGTGGCTATTTTGAAGAAACTAGAATCGAAAACCTTTTTTTTTTTTTTTTTTTGGTTAATCTAACCCCTGGGCGTTATTTTATTTTGAAATGGCTTGGTCAGAACCAACAAAAAGCCAAAAAATGGTCAAATAACGCCCAGGGGTTAGGTACATAACTCCATGTGTTCATTCTTAGTTTTGACGCCTTCAGTGATAATCTACAATGCAAATAGTCATGAGAATAAAGCAAACACATTGAATGAGATGTGTGTGTGTGTGTCCAAACTTTTGACCTGTACTGTACACATTTGCCATTTCTGGAGACATTGCTTGTGGAATCTGAAAAGATGAGCATAGAGGCATGTAGAAGGATAAGGAATGAAATGAGATTGAATGAGGACTTTTTTGTAGGAAGTGGAATTTATTATTATTATTATTATTATTATTAAATTGTTAGCTAGGTGAATTAAATGTGTTAAAAGTTTTCAATTGTGAACAATTCCGTGAATCTGTTTTGTTGAATGTGTCTTGGGAATGAATAATGTTTTTTGTGTGTGTTTTTTTTGGGGATCATTTTTCTGGTGAAAATGTTGAATTTTTCGTCAAAGGGAGTTTTGTGAATTGAAAGGGAGTTGAAAATTGTTCCCAAGGTGAACTGAATGAGCTGCATGTTTTGAATTTTAAATAGGAATGATGTGGAGCGTCCCATTGGGAATGAATGGGAAATTTTGGGTTGAAAATATTGAATTTGAAGAAAACAAGTGAATATTTGTAAGGAGAAAAATAATAGCCTGCAAGGCATGAATTTTTGGAATATGTTAAAATGTGTAAGATGTGAATCAGATGAATTATGGGGGAAGTAGATGCATGCCAAAATATCGGGTGGAAGAAAAATAGGAATAACATATTTACACACAACAAAGCTTCACAAATACAGCATTTGTTCTTGGCTATTGAAAATGATTGGAAATGACATTTTAGTAATTTATCAATCCAATTTACTGGCATTGATTTTTTTTTTTTATATGGTGGAATCTTTGCTTATGAATGACAACACATCAGGTTATGCACAACATTTCTGAAGAAATACCACCTTTTGTTAATGCACTCATTTCAATATACAGGATGAACAGTCTTGCTATAGACACGCGGATCAGTTGTCAATTAGTTCCATGTGTCAGACATTACAGGCATCTTTGGTCCTCAGTGTGACTCCAAAGAAACTTAGCAACAGTGTTATTAGAAGCTTAATCATAATACAGTTGGGGGGGGGAAATACAGGAATAATTTATGAGAACAGTCTCATTGCTTGGGAAATTGCACATTTTGGTTTTGGCAAAACCTACCACCTGTTGTCAAAAAATAATACAACCTTGTATAGTACAAGCACCCAAAGACACTTAACATAAGTGCACCAAAACAAAGAGACAATTCATAAAATAATGTCTATAGTTAACAAAGTTTCTATGATGGCCATAGTTGGAACAGATGAATCCAGTCTCCATAGTTTCCACTGGGAATATCGATTCTAAACAAGAGTTTCTACATTGTAATTCACTGTAGTCTGCTGCCTGCTGTTGATGTTTTTCCAATGCGAGTGACAGCAACCCGAAACATTGCAGCAAATCTACTGTAGCATGCAAGCCGGAAAGGACAAAAAAAACAGATGAAACTGGAAAGGCACTCAGGAGAGCGCAGAGGCGGAACAATCCTAATTGGACCTGCACCAAATTATTGTACGCCCTCATCGACGTACACCACCTGCACTTTGAAATGTGCCATTAAGATTCATGTTTCATCCTCTGAGAAACGAAGGGAGAAGTTGTAAAATGCCCGCCGCAGTGTTTAGTGGGAATCAGTTAAGTCCTAATTGCATCACGATCAATCGACTTTGAAAAAAGAAGCCATTTCCACAAGTAGTACACAAACATAAATAATATGTGCTGATCCATATTTTCATAAGCAGCCATTAGTCATCAGACGTGTAACGGAATTCACTGAAGCAGGACATTGCAGTGTACGTAGTGTGTTCACACGGCTTTCCACTTTAAGATAATTAGATGCGTGGCGACCTTATGACGAGGGACAGTCGCTTTCACCAAAAGGGGCGTGGCCATTGAGTGGTGGTGTTAAATGTCCCACTCTGGTCACCGTTTCCCGCTGGCACCCCACTAAACAAAAAGGGCACTAGCGGATACACAGGTTCTTTATTTTACCGTATGGTGCGGAAGAGCATTGAACACTTCTGCTGGGGCACACCACTCACTCATTTACTCACTCATTCTCTCATTCACCCATTCACCCACTCTCGCATGCTCGCTCGCTCAGTCAGTCAGTCTCACATTCACTCACTCATTCTCTCGCATGCATAATCGCTTGCTCAGTAACTCACTCGCTCATACTTAGTCACTCACTCAGTCAGTCTCACATTCACTCACTGTCACATGCATACTCACTCACTCAGTCTCACATTCATTCAGACTCACTCACTCATTCTCACATTAACTCACTGTCTCACATTCACTCACCCACTCACTCACTGTCTCACATTCACCCACTCACTCACTCAGTCTCACATTCACTCACTCTCACATACATACTCGCTCACTCAGGCTCACATTCACTCACTGCCTCACATTCACTCACTCACTCACTCTCGCATGCATACTCGTTTGCTCAGTAACTCACTCGCTCATACTCAGTCACTCACTCAGTCAGTCTCACATTCACTCACTCTCACATGCATACTCACTCACTCACTCACTCACTCACTCAGTCTCACATTCACTCACTCACTCACTCACTCACTCACTCACTCACTCACTCACTCACTCACTCACTCACTCACTGTCTCACATTCACTCACTCACTGTCTCACAATCACTCACTCATTCAGTCTCACATTCACTCACTCATTCAGTCTCACATTCACTCACTCACTCACACAGTCAGTCTCACATTCACTCACTCTCACATCATACTCGCTCACTCACTCACTCAGTCTCACTCACTCACTCACAGTCTCACATTCACTCACTGTCTCACATTCACTCACTCACTCACTCACTCTCGCATGCATACTCGTTTGCTCAGTAACTCACTCTCTCTCTCTCATTCACTCATTCACTCACTCTTGCATGCAGATTCTCACTCCCTCTCTCATTCACTCACTCTCGCATGCAGATTCTTACTCACTCTCTCATTCACTCTATCATTCACTCACTCTCGCATGCAGATACTCACTCACTCACTCAGTCTCACACTCACTCACGCACACACACACACACACACACACACGTACGCACAGGTTTAAATGTGGAGCATCTCCTGACAGGAGGCAAGTGTGATATGAATATGTAAGACTAAAAGCTTGTTTTCCCTTCTCTCTTGTAGAACTTGAATGCAGCACACAGAGAGAGAGAGAGAGAAAGAGGAGTGGGTGGGCGAGCGAGACCAGATGAGCCTCACTGAACAGCAGCAGGGTCCTGTTTCCAAAACACACACAAGCACGCACTCCTACACACACATGCAACGAGCAGCATCGGTCCGAGCCGCCGGTGGCTGCCCCTCACCGCTTCGCCGAGGCACGAAGCCCGCCGGGAGACGACGAGCAGGAGAAGCCCCCCGCTGACGGCAGGAGTAGAAGGAGGAGGGTCGGGGGCTTCTTTTGGGAGGCACTAGAGGAGCCAACGAGAGCGAGCTGCTGCGCGAGAACAACATCACAGCATCGCGGCAGCCTGCAGATGTGGAAGGAGCGCCGTTCAAGTTCCCGTCCCGGGTGAGCCCCTCTCTCGTATTTTGCACACTTTTTACACGTAGACGAGTCTTATCCACTTTCTATCCTTTTTCTTTGCGCCATGAAAATGTGTGCGTCCGCATTCGCAGTTTTTGGACCCCCGCAGTCGGTGTGCCACATCACCATACTTTACTCTCACCTGCCATAGCAACAATACGTTTAGCACCAAAATGGATTCATGATGCAGGTGCCTAATGAGCTCCCCCTCCCACTTTTATGTGCTGTATTGATTGATGGCATGTGTGCCCGAACCCTCTGTGAGGGTTCAACTAATGTCTCAGTCGAGGCACTGATGTGCTGCTTAGTAAAGAAAGGTACTAAGTAGCCCACCTTTTCTCAATTTCAAAAGTCCTGATTTGATTCCCCAGACCAGCAAACAGCTCACGACTGGAGTGCCCTTGAGCAAGGCATCTACTGTCTCAAAAACGGAAGAGACTGCTTAATTTTGTCCCCGTTCTACTGCAAAATTGTTCAATTCAGTTCTAAAATTGTTGACCTTAATCACTTGCGCTTCTTCTTTTTTCGTGTCGCGCCGCTGTCACGCTTTGTCACGCGACTGGAGGTGGAACAGACGTGGCACAAAGAATCCATTTGGTAGCCTGAAGACGAAACAGAATGCGAGAAGTGACAAATGGTGACAGCGCTGCGCTACACAGAAGCCTGAGAAAGAAGCCAGGCGAGACAGCCAAGTGCAGCAAGGATGACTGTAGAAAGTGTGGCTTTGATGGTTCGGGTTGTGGGTTCGATCCTGACCACTTGACCACGTTGAGCAAGACGCTAGACCACCAGTTGCTCCTGATGCTGCGGCGTCAGTAAGTGAATGAGGATGAGCGATTGGAGTACTTTGAAGGTAGAAAAGCGATTTGCGAATGAAGTTTAGTTACCCCCCCCCCCCCAAAAAAAAAAAATCTGAGAAGTGACGAACATGAAAGCGGTATTGGCACATCCAATCCTGAGATGCAGTACGAGTGACCGAGATTTCAGACTCACTTCACAGCAATCAGCAAAAAAAAAAAAAAAAAAGCCGTCACATTTTTTATTTCCTCTTCCATTTACTGTGAAACTAAACATCAATTAAAGAGAATTACACATATTTAAATTAGGGATGTTCAATGCCACTTTTTTTTTTCTCAAATGTCACTAGTTACAAATAGTCACTGACACCAAGTACTGATGCAACAACATTTGATACATAAAATTAAAAGAAAACAAAACAAAGAATGACATAAGACCTAGATATCCCAATAAAACATTTTCCCTTAAGATTGCATGAAATTAATGGCAATGATCTTTTTTCTATTTTGATAATAAAATACATATGTAAAAAGCACACACAATAAAGTAAATGTAAATAAATACATTTATTTAGAGCAAACTCTGCTTTGCCTTATTAAAGTCTGTGTAGCTTAATGCTAACAAACGATGCAAAACGCCATAGACGAGCTAACGAATAAGCATCAGTGTTGCCGTGCTCTAACCATTTAGGCAACTGATATTTGAGTACAAATGGTGACACAACATGTAGACAATATAACAATCCTCACAGACATATATATATATATATATATAATCTTTATCCTCTGCGAAGAGAAACCAATATTACTGCATGTCTGTATTATGCTGCCCCCAAGTGGCCAAAGTGAATACACCTTGTTGTTTTTCTTATTTAAAAGTACATTACAGGCTGGAACGGATTACAGGGCTTTCCATTAATTTCAATGGGGAAAGATGATTTGTGTGTTTCGAGTTAGTATATGTGGTCCAATACTGTGACATAAGCACTTAGCCAGTTAGCATGGAGTCATCAGCTTGGCTTCTGCTATCATGTTTTTTAAAACATTTTATTGTCACTCCTTGTACGTCACGGGTGTTGTGTTTCTGCAATGTGCACTGCCAACATTTTCTTCCTCTGACTTTAAATAGTGCTTCTGTTTTGGTTAGCGACAGCATCCAAATGGGCCCTCCAAGCCAAGTCGTTATTGATTGAGCCACTGCCACCTCTCGTTTTGATTGAAGACGTCCCGGACAGCTTCGGCATGTCATTATCAGCCCCAGGTTGTTGTAGCGTGACGGTATGGATCGTTAAGCACCTGTCAGGAGACGCCAATGCGGCTTCGTAGCATCAACGGGACCAATCGGCTGTTGGAATGAATGCAATCGGAGCAGCGGGGTGCGCCGATGATGTCAGTAATAAAATGTCCGCTGACAGGTCAATTAGTCCTTCAGAGTGCATTGTTGAACCCCTCGTCCATTTCTTCGCCCCGCTCTTCTCATTCTGATCCCCTCGGCTGCACATAAAGCTGTCAGCGGCGCTCGAGAGCCACATTAAGTCCACTTAACGATATCGCTGCCAAGCTGCATTGTTTTCAGCTTTACGGTGGCAGTAAAACACACGTGCGCGTGCGAGAGACCAGGCTGCCCGACGATGATGCTGCTCTTGGTGAAATTAGAGCCTCGTTGTGACTTTCCCGCCGCCGCGTTGTGGAGGTTAGACAGCCAGCTGGATGCACGCCACTCCGATCGGATGGTGCTGGAGCCTAAAGGCAAGGTTCTGCAGCACCAGTTCCTGGATATTTGTCACGATGATAGCTAGTGCTCTAAACTAGAGGTTAAATAATTCATTTTAAAAAACTACTAGGCCAAAACTATTCTCACTTATTATTAGACTCACTTATTATGGTAAAACAAGACAAACTGGGCTGATTAAATAAGAGCATACTTTCAAAAGGACTGGCCGATATGGGTCCATTTCCCCCACACACATTACAAACATTAAAAACGGAAGTCAAGTCAATATGTTATATGCGCCCTCATTAGACTAAATATAAGATTATGATTAATATTGTGTTTGTAAATTGTGTAATATGAATGAAGTAGTAAAATCCAACCACTTTGATCCATCTCAGTGGGCGGCCATTTTGCCACTTGCTGTCGACTGAAAATGGCATCGCCTGAGTGCTCAGGTAACGACCAATCACGGCTCACCTGTTTTCTGGGTTTGGTCATGTGATGTGATGAGTAGGCACTGTGAGGTCATTTGCAGTAGACAGCAACGGTAGAGACAAGACAAAATGATCGCCCCCGGACTAGTATGAGTACTTAACTCATTTGCTCCCAAAAACGGACAAATACGTCCTATTTTAAATGTTTTAAGTTTCCCAAAGACGTATTACCTAGTATACGTTTTTTAATGTTTTTTTTTTTATTATTACAGAAGGCTTCGATGCAGCCTCTCAACTGCAAAGAACGGTTGGGAAAAAAAGGTAGTTATTACACAAACAGCCAGCAGGTGGCAGCAGAACAAAAGAGACCAACCAGGGCCATGATGGGGAAAAAAAAGCTCTTTTACTCACAGTTCTAAATAGATTTGTGAATAATGATGAAACTTAGCTCTATTCTAATGCTAACTCGGTTGAGGGTTGTCACATGCACAAATGAAGATCCCGTTACAATTTGGTGCCAATCTAGACAAAGACTACACCTGTAGTCAGGATTTGCCCCTCCCTCCTTCATAATTCCAATAATGAAGTCCCGTCCGCCCTTTCGCACTATATCCCCCCATATTAAATGAAACTTATATTGAGTTGTTTATGCTTTCATGTTATTTAGTTTTAATGTACTTTTCTTATTCAACCGTGCATAGAGCATATGAATATTTTATAACTTTATCACATTAGATTAGATTTGCCAATGTTTCCAAATTGCTAGTTTACCCCTGGGGTCGGATCTGAGCGTCTAATGGAAAAATGGAAACAATCTAGAGAGTGTTTAGTTGGTAAAGTACTGCGCTGGCATTGGACGTAATGTATTTAATTACACCCGTGTTGAATTCCGTAGAGTTGTCATGTGTTTTCACTTTGTTGCGATGATGTAATTTATGCTTCGGCCTACATAATTCATAACTATCTTAGCCTACATGAATAATGAATATATTGCATCTTTTTTTTTTTTTTTTTTTGACGAACCGACAACGTCCGCGTTGGCGCTTAATGGCCTGTTTTGAAGTAAATGGCCGTCAGGCTCAAAGAGAGAGTGTCAGGTGTTGACGGTATTGGCTTGACGGGCTCTGAAGCTGCAGGTCAGCCAAGAGAGGAGGCCGCTCGGGTGAGGAGAAAGTCCTACTGGTCCTGCGTGCTGCATATTTCATGTTCCCCTTAGTTGAAAGAAAATGGGATATTTGTGGCGTTATGTAATGACTCAAATGGAAAGCAGGCAAAATTTAGATGCTCCTAAGTAGGGCTGAGCAATTTTGAAAAATATCTAATTTGATATGCAGTTATTTTTTTCCAAGGCCCTCTTCATATATATATATATATATATATATATATATATATATATATATATATATATTTTTTATTTTTTTTTTTTCAGGTTACAACAATAATGGAGCTGGTCAAAACTCTCAGTAAGTCACAGTAATATTAGTCATTCTTTGCAGAGGATAAAGAATATGACTGATTATGCGTGTATGTTTAAACAGTCATAGCGAAAAGGGTTATAACAAGCAACAGCAACGCTATTTGTTAGCCCATGTATGGCATTTTGCATTGTGTGTTAGCATTAAGCTAAACAAACGCTATGTGTTTGTTATGATTCTCACCCTGTGATTCTTTTTTTTTAGGTTTAGCCTGACAGTAAACTTCAAGTGCGTGTGGCTACACTACAATACTCATATCTCAAATTTTTACTCTCATGTCCAAGCGAAAATTAGGCCAATGAAAAACCCGTACGTCATAGCACTAGTTCTTCCGCCTCAGGACCATAAACATTATTATTTTTTTTTTATAGTTGCTTGGAAAAGGAAGTACTAAAACAGCCGTTGACAATGAGCAACATGCTGCTTCACCAAGTTGACAAATTACGTACACAGGCTATGATTTTCTAGTTACCCACTCAAACAGACCGGGATTTACGATTTGTGGTGGCAATATATATTTTTTTTATTACTGTAATAAACTAGGAAACAAGAATAGTTTATTTGCAAGGAAGAGGAACAATTGCAAAGTGTCGATGCACAGAATGCAGTGTAGATGGTTTTCTTGTCAACATCTGCTTTCATCTACGTCACACTTCTATGACGTCATATTATTTACAGGCCAAACTAATCAATCAATAGGTGGTCTAGTTTTAGTGCTGTCCCGCAATGATTCACTTGTTGTCGTTGTTGTCGCTGTCTCCAGTTCATTTCACTTTATGTGCTTCCAAAGCTGCTGGCAGATTGAAATGCTGTGACTAAGCAGCCGTAAAACAATACATTCTGTAGCGCGGATGGGCCGCCATGACGGGAATGCCACTCTCCTGCCCGCCTCGCCATCTGGGTGCGACTATTCCCGACACTCCTTTCAACAGCCTGGCTCCGAGCCAGCGCCAATCCATGCTTGAACGTCGTCTTCCTCCATCCCGTAAGCGCAACATTTGATCCATGCTTAGCGAATCAAATCTATGAATACAACTAAATTAGATCAAAGCGCCATTTTCTCTTTTGCCTTCTCAGAAACAGTTTGTGAAACATGATATTGGAGACGGACGCTTCTTGACTAGTTTAAAGGGGAAGTCAACCCCCCCCCCAAAAAATTTTCTAAAATATAATCTAAATGCAGCGTTTTGATTAAAGTGGAAGTCAACCTTAAATATTTCTTGACAATAACATGTTATAACATGACATAATGATTAATGTTACATTTGTGAAATATGAGTTATGAAGCAAAATCCAGCCATTGTAGCCATCTCAGGGGGCGGCCATTTTGCTTCTTGCTGCCGGCTGAAGCTCACCTGTTTTCTGAAGCTGAGCTGTGATTGCTTGTTATCTGAGACCTGAGCAACTGTGTCATTTTCCCTCAACAGCAAGTGGCAAAATGGCCGCCTTTTGATATTGATAAAAACTGCTGGATTTTGCTGCTTAACGCATTATCAGCAAGGATACCATATTTAGACTAGTGGGGGGCTGTATAGAACATATTGTCAAAAAAAAAAAAGGTTGACTTTCCCTTTAATATTACGTTTGTGGAATAAGAATTAAGCAGTTGTTCAGGACTCAGGTAACGACCTATCATGTCTCATATCATATCATGTATCGTGGTTCGTTCAAGGTTGCAGACGTTCACAATTTTGAACATGTTCAAAACTTCCTTGTGACAAAAAAATGTTTGCGACCATTAAAACTGTGGCCGAATGTCTTCGTGACCTTTTGTGACTTTGGACAAACCCTGATGAAAAACCAACCAATTACAGCTTGTTTCTTTGGTCATGTGACATTTGTAAGCTGAGCCATGATAGGTCGTTACCTAAATCCTGAGCAACTTCTGATGTCATTTTCGACAAAAACATCAAGATTTGCAAACACTCGCAAACCTTCCTCGCTTATAGTGGGATACGAGCTTTAGCTTCCCGATATTGGCCCCTAGAGATAAAACGAGTGAATGCCCAAAGGCTTCCATTCCTCTCAGTTGGTTTACCGACCGCATTTGCAGCAGCTGAGCCGGGCAACCACGACATACTGTTCCTGTCGAACCCACTCGTGAACCAGCTGCGTCCGCCGGGCCGGCTTGAGTTTTGCCCATCCTCCGCGGTGCATTTGATAGCGCTTTAATCAGCGCTCTTCAATTATGTAATTACAGCCCAGATTGGACTTGTGTTGTAAGAACCACTGGAAGGGCTCGTTTTGTCTTTGAAATGGAATCATCCCAATTTCATTCTATTGAGCACGAAACAGAAGCTGATAACGGTGCTTTAATCAATGGAGTGTTGTTAGTGTCAAGTGAAATAAGTACATATGGCACATGCTGAGCTTCTGCACTCAAGAATCAATGGCGAGTTTCTTCTACTGCAACATGGAGGAGTAGCAAAGCGATTGATATGAAGGTGGGTTGACGGGCAGAAAGTTTGAAAATATTCCATCCCCCTCCACACGATCCGCTCCAAGGTTGACCTGGGATTTATTGATTAGATGGTGTTGAAGAAAAATGATCTTTTCCTCCGCGTGTTCGTTTTCTTTCGGGTAGTGAGAATGTTGGTTATCCGAATGCAGGCTGGAGATCGATGAACAGTTACTTCGAAGCTTTTATTTCTACAGAATATTCCGGGCACAAGTGAGTTCCAGACATTGGCTGCAGCCTCTCACAAGTGCGAAGATTTCAGAGGGCTTACACCATTCTTATACTATCTTGAAGGGCAGTACCACAAAGCCCCCAGCAAACAGCCCACCCGGAGTTCACCGGACATGAGATACTTTAAAGACATCATACTAACACATTGACTTCAACCACAGACAAATGGTCTATTGTTGTGGAAATAGAGGAGGTCCTCCAGACATGCTGGCAAAAATAGTGACAACACTCACAAAGACACATCCACAGATAAAAGTTCTACTGAGGAAATAAGGAAATTAAAACATTTATGACTAAATCTGGGCAGAAGACCCTCTTCAATGGGAAACAGTGGCTCATTTGCATTTGATCGAAACACGTGGGATCCGTTTTGAATTTGGAGGGAAAAAAATGCATATGATGCCTAACTTCAATTATGCGTTTAAATTACAAGTTGTTGGATCCCCTTATTGTTTGTATTATTCCCTTCTAATTGATCCTAAACTCCTCGGAGGGGTGCAAGTACGCTATATATTCATGAGATCTTGCTGAGCGCGAGGGATTTTAAATGTTAGTCCTCCTCCGTGTTGGGCTTAACGAAGCGGAGGTCAGGCGGCGGTCAGAAAGTCTTGTTGGACTTGTTGTCTTCATTACGGCTTTTTTGAACGCTTCGCTTAAAGGCTGACGAAGACCAGCTGCCAGCCGACCAAAAAAGATGTCGCATTTGACTTTGTTAGGGAAATGTTAATTGGCGCTAGGCTGCTGTTTTCCCGCTGACCTTTCGCTTGCTTTTCACTTGGGATCACTCACAGAATTCGATGGCTTCGTCTAACTCATGTGGACATAAGCAGATTCCTAAATACATCCTATCCCCTGATATGTGAATGACATATATATTCTGGGGTGATCTCGATGACACACTAAAACCGTCCTATTATGAGAGGAACGCGTGATATTTTTCCCAAGCTGTCATCTGAAAGGGACGTCAAATCCTTGAATCCCCCTCGTTTGCTTTCTGCATCGTTGAAACTAATAAATCAGCATGAGCGCGCGCCCGCGTGTAAGCGTGGCAGGCTGGTGTGATGAGATTGCGCCTAACGGACACACACACGCGCTCGCCTCCTTCATCGGGGTTGCCTGTCAAAAGTGTTTGATTAGACGACGTCTGCTGAGATCCTTTTTGTCAACTTCTCGCTTTATTCCAGGCTGCTTGTGAACTGCTGCGTGTGCGCGCGTGTGCGTAGGCGTGCACTCATAACCCCATTAGGTACACTAGCTAAACAAAAAGTCTGATGCACAAAGACATCTACAGTCGCATGTATGAGAGCGCAGACTTCCGCCAAGGCTGACTCGTTTGTTTGGAAATTTAGGATTACGCCGGGTAGGCAGTTCCACTCCAGCTTGCTTCATTGCCAGGCCATTTTTTTTCTCCAGCAATTCCAGTGAAATTACATTTTCATCAGATAAACCTTGCTTTTCTAACTAAAAATATCAATACAGATGTCACAATGTCGACAGTTTGGGTTTTATCGCGGTTTTGATGCCACGGTACGATAATGATTGGGACGGCTCACAGTATTGGCCTCACACAGCCTGTGCATTTTCCAACACAGGTTTTAATCAAAAAGACATCTTCAAATATATAATACTGTGCATTTTTGTATTTTCCAAGCAACCTGCAAAAACAAAATTACATTTTAAGCAGAACAGCTCATTAGGCACATTTAATACAGTGAATATTTTGACATCCCTTTTTATCATTTTTTCTCCCTCCATCAACATCATCTGGTGGGCCAGATATAATTTGGTGCCAGGCCAAATTTGGGCCTGCGGAGTCGCAAGTTGACAACCACTGCTGGTAATCAGGCCCGGAGTGGGTCATCTGAACAACCGGGTGATTTCACACTAGGCCGGGCTGTTTTGATGAGTCATGACATTTAAATGTTTTATTGCTTACTAATACGAATGTACTACTAAACATCAATTACTATTGGTAGGCATCAAATAGATGTTTCGTTGTTTGAACAATGCGTAAAACGGACTATATAAAAGTCTTCTCCGTTAACTATTTATCATATTTTAATTATTATCTGGGAAATATCCCCTACTGACAAAAATATGCCATATTAAGTCACCGGAATTTGACTCTGGCACGATTAGCGAATCTGAATTTTATTCAATTGCGAAAGGGGAGACACCTATAGTTAAGGCTCTGACCAATATTTTTGAGCTGTTTTACACTTTACAAGACCCGTTTCTTGACTCAAAGTTGGGTCAAATTGACCCAAGTAGAGGATCAGTCCATTTTTGACCCATAGTTAGGTTATTTTTTACCTAAATGTTTTTAGAGTGTATAAATGTACGAATTTAAAGCATTGTGACCGGATGTATCAAATATGACACAAATCAAAAGTCATATGTGGAAGTTTAACAACCCCCCCCCCCAACCACAACAAAGCATGCTAGGAAAGCCTTTGTGGTGATCGCAAAGTTAGCGTCACCGTCAGTCCGCTAAGAAGCCTACCGGATGTGGTGTGAAGTTTCAAAAAAGAATGCTAACTAGGAGTGAAGTGTTAGCTGCCTGAATGATGCTAGCTTAACAGCCTTTGTGTTGAAATGAGTCTTACTTTGGCCCTGTTGCTAATGTAACAAATTGACACAACAACAAGAACATGCTAAGCTAATAAATAATAGTTATAGAAGATAGTAAGTCTTTTTAAAATAACTTGTGTATTGTCTGTCATTAGACTATGTAGGTGTTCCTAATAAATTGTATGCTGTATGTTTTATATAGCATGTAGCCTTATAAATAGCAAGTATGTGAGCGAACATGTCAGTGAGGCTTTGATGGCGTGCCGTCGCGTAGCCGGCGCATGACAGGTGAGCTGAAGAGCACGTGGAGTGGGATGAGCGGAGTGGACGTGAAGACAACATTGTGAATTGATGACAGGCGGCAGAAGCGCTGCTGGCAGACATTGCCCAAATGCCGCTCGGCTCCTCTCACGCACGCTGTCATCACGCTTTCATTTCCAAGAAACACATTGATCCTGTGACGGGTCCGCTGTCATCGCCCACCCGCGGCCTCACGCTCAAATCAGAGCCACTTTGTTTTTCCTTTTCTTTTTTAACTCCCTGGCTGTGTCTGATGTTGTCGTAGCGCATCGTCTCAAAGGAGCTCGTAAATAATTTGCGCCACGCTGGCTGCAATCGCTCTCGTTTGCGGTGGCGAAGACTTTCTCGGTGGGGTTTTCTGGCTCCGGGTTCCTGTGGTGTCAAAACAGATCTGTTTCACATGCAGGCGGGGGCCCAATTACTCAATGCCTTCAGCTATACCTAGATGGGGGCTCTTTGCATCGCCGGCATCTTGTCCTTTGCTTCTAAGTGGCGCGGTGACACAGATTGGTCATCCCGTAAACTGGCATTTCCTCATTTAGTTTGGGCTAAATTTCTCCCTCGGGAGCTACTTGATGCGCCTTCCTGCTTCTCTTCACCCCCCCACCCCCCAATCATCCAACTAAGTTTAAATTATTACAATCAATTCATTTTTACTTTTTGTCAATTTGAGGTTTTTTTACTAACCGTTTTAATGTCTCTAAATTCTCACGTGTTGCATCACTGTTGCGTAACTTTCCGCAAAGCAACCGCAGAATGTAAAAGTATGACATTTAATTAACGCACAGATGGCTTTTAACAAGACAACAATGCCAAAACAACATGATAGGCCCACACTCTATTCATCATCTGGCCCCAAACAAACAAACATTAGAATGACATTAACTGCGATTGGCTTGCGACCACATCTGAGTGTATCTTTTGCCCGTCGTCGGTTGGGAGTGACGACGACGGGAAAAATACTATGATGGATTGATGGATAAAAGCATTATAATGAACATATATTTGACAGGTGGGAATGTGTATAACACACTAGTCAGTTCTAAGGCTATTTATGATTGATGTGTGTTCCAGAAGAGCGATTGTAAAACCTGCCAATGACAGTCCAGACAGTCTGCTTAAAGAGAAACCCAAGTCACAGTAAGGGGAATAATACATGCGGACTGAGTCAATGGAATCCCGGATGGGTCCATTTACCGGCAAGAAATGTTTTATAGGTGTCAAGAAGAGGACAATGTTTTGTCAGCACAGGGATAAAGACAAAATTATGTATTTTATTTTATTTTTTTACAAATTAAAGCAGCTCCTATGTGCCACAAACAGTCTTGTTTAGGGCTTTACATGTCCTGTCACCCACTATTGCAGGGTATGCCATCACAAGTATGGCTTTATTGTTATGTAATGACCAAAAAAAAACAAAAAAAACTGCTTCGATGTTGGCAGTACAGTAGGTTAAGCTTCTATACAGCTTGTGTGTTAAGTGCCGTTTATAATAAACCAATGCTAATGAGGCTTTTGCTGTTAAAAAAAAAAAGTGTAAAATAAATTGAAGCTCTTAGTTAAGCTAAATTGATTAAAAACAAGTAAAAACAGCAACAAAGAAACAATAAATAAATAAAATCATCAAAGATGCAATGCAATTTTAAGATCACTTTTCAAAATTCAGAATTAAATTAAAGCAAATGCAAAAAAAAAGGTGATATTCTACTTAAATATTTGATATACACACTTTTGACATTTTTGGCTTGTCTTCCTACCTCTCAAATGCGTAGTGACTCATTTCCAATTTTTTGTACATTCTTTGTAGTATTAAAATTTTCAAACACTTTATTCATTTACCTGCTAATTCGCTGCTCATAGCTGGTTATTCTCCCCTGTAACGTAATTCAAGCCAAACTTGAAAAATGCACAGTACCACATTTTTTTTGTTTTTTTTATATTTTAGCACTTTTTTCTGGTGTTACTCATATAAATGTCATGTTAGCTTAGCGGCTGTGCTAGCTTCAGCGTCTTCTCCTGTTCTCTGTTTTTGCTTAGTGATTCACACGATTAGCTACTCATCCTCCTCAAGTGATACTTGTCAGGAATGTATCTTATTCCTCGTCATGTAGGCAAACATTACTGACTTAAAGAGGCAGCTCTGTACTGTGTTTCGACACGCTGGCTAGCCAGCCATAACTGCTGCCGACTACGCTAACTAAGTTAGCCTAGCGCCTAGCATTGCTCCAGTAGTTCCTGAGCAGCAAGGAAAGTAGGGAGGATGAACTTCTTGCTTTAAGACTTACTTTCTGACATAGGCAGCTGACAAGATTTACTTGATTGTCTAATAATTAGAAATCAAGTAAATCTTTGAAACGTGTACACAAGCAATTCAAAAGTCACTTTGCTATTGAAGAGGGTCTTCTGCCCAGATTTAGTCATTACTGTTTTAATTTTTCTTATTTCCTCAGTAAAGCTTTGTGAGTGTTATCGCAATTTCTGCCAAGTGTCTGTAATCAATGATGTTTTTAAAGTCTTATCGTCATGACTGGGACCTCATCTATTTCCAAAACAATGGGCCATTGTCTGTGGTTGAAGTGTCTGTAATCAATGATGTTTTTAAAGCCTTATCTCATGTCCGGTTAACTCCAGGTGGGCTGTTTGGTGGGGGCTTTTGTGGTACCGCCCCTTCAAGATAGTATAAGAATGTTGTGAGTCCGCTGTAACTTCGCACTTGCGAGAGGCTGCCACCATTGTCTGGGAACTCGCTTGTGCCCGGAATATTCTGTAGAAATAAAAGCTTCGAAGTGACTGCTCATCGATCTCCAGCCTGCATTCGGATAACCAACATTCTCACTACCCGAAAGAAAACGAACACGCGAAGAAAAGATCATTTTTCTTCAACACTATAATTGCAAGCCGAGTTGCTACGCTAAACGGCTAAATAATACCGAAATGTTTTTTGAGCTGACGCTCCCCCTTCTCCTCGTCAATCTGCTTCCGCCTCCGTCCTTCTGTTTCCTGTCACCAAAGCCTCATCGAGTCGGCTGACAACCGGTGTCACACGCCAAGATTCACTTTTCACTCTCATGTTACTGTTGTTGCATTTTGATTTTTTTTTTTTTGTCCCCTCGTCCCGTATAATGGGCTCCCCTAATAATCAGACAACCATGACACATCTCTCCAGCTCTTAAAGATGACAGGTTGCAACTGTCAGCCACCCAAACCACGACGTGCACGCATGGCTGCCGTTTTGCCGGGCTCAAAGTGCCTCACAACCCATTTCCTAGGCTCTCCTCCCCGCATGTTTCTGTCAGGATGTGTAATCCCTCATCACCTCCTCCAAAGTATTTCACATCTCTGCTTCCTGCTGTCAGAAAGAGGCGACATCTCTCGTCGCTGCATTTTCGTCTTTTGTTGAGATGCAGCTCTACTATACTTAACATGTTAAAGGTCAGCGCCTCCTCATGGCTATCGTTCCATTCTCGTGGGTTTTAACCCGCTTTGAATGGCGCCGGAGCTCCTTGTTGCGTGAGCTAATCTCTCCGAAGACGTGGCACAGATACAGTCTGGTAGCTCTGAAAACACGGCGCTTTCCAGACAAACATCCCCTCATTACGCAAGCAGACAAAATGCCTCGATCACGATTACGCCGTGAGTGACGAGCACCCGGATGTGATGCTTAAAGATGAGGTGTCGGCAGCAGCTGTGATCTTTCTCGGTGCCGGTTAATTGCCGTGCAATTCATCCTGTAAGCTACACTCTCAAATGAGCATTCCTGACTTTCAAAACTTGAATTTTAACACCTGTGCAGGGAAGCAACAACTTTTAATGAGATTGACTGTTGATGAGAGCTACATCAAAACATTTTGCTGTGGTTTTATCTCATTCACTGCTGTGGACTTTTTTTCCCATCATACTGAAGCTGTAAATAACTATTATTATTATTATTTTTTTTTTTATAACAAAACCGAACCAGAATTATTATAAGTCTTTTTAAAAGCGGACATTTTTGATAGTTCTTCTCATACCTAATACCCAATATACCAAATAATAAATGGCTGTGGAAATGCATCTATAGCCAATAATAGTTGTGTCGTACCCCAGCACAAAATAAGCCAATTTCTTTATGCGCTCCTCCATAATGAATTGCATGTATTCAAGCCGAAATTGCCGGTCATCCCTAATTCTGCGCTTCAGATCTCAGCAGCAACAAGATTCAAAGTGAGCAAAGCGCGATGGGAAGTCGGGCCGGGTGGCGTTGGCAGCTCCCGTCGGCGCAGGATTAGGGGGCCGGGTCGGTGAAATAGGCCAGCGAAAATATGGACAGCAGACTATGAAAGAGAGACGGCGTCGGACAGCGCGGCGCATTTCATCAGGGCGTCATTATGCGCTAATCCTGCAATACATGCTGGCGGTGTGTGTGTATAACGGGATAATTATTGGCTGGGGACACTTGTGGATATTGTTTTGCACCTCGGGGCACCAAGGCAGAAGCTCGAATGTGCAGTCTTGTCAGTATTCGGGAGACTTTGAATGAGTAGCTATAGGAAAAAGTAAAAAAAAATAAACGGTAAACGGTATTTTTCAACTCTGCAGTGAAGTATAATTTTATGTTTACTTAAGTCACGATGGTAACTAGTACCAAATATAGTGGCAACATGACAATTATTATTTTTTATTTTATTTATTGATTTATTTTTTATTTTTTTTCCCCTGGAGAGCTCAGTATTGTTCATTCGGTAATTTTACCGATTTGACATGTCATCATCATTGCGCTCCTTTTATTTTATATATATGTTTTTTTAATTTTAATTTTTTTGGTTTGTGGGTGAGTATGTGTAAGTGCGTGCGTGTGAGTGTATTCATTAGTTCACCTAAAACCTATTAAAAAATCCCATACCGTTCACCTAAACCGAACACTTCCAGCCAGAGTCGTGAGGCCGTCAGGAGACCCAAGGAAGGACCAAAGAAAAGACAATCATTATTTTTGAAATAAATGTACCTGCCTAATGCTAACAAAGCTAATTAGCAATATAGCACCATGTTTGGCATTTACGTTTACTTCACACAACTTTCTGTTCGAGGTGTCCTGGCTGGTCCACCAATTTTGTCAACTAATAAACATTTCATGTCATTGATGCTATATGGACTATTGATAACGAATTATTTTGAAAGTTTTGATCATGAGACATCAGCTGCCATGCTAGTCATGTATTCCTTGCTCTCATCTGTACAATCTCGCCTTTCTCGTGAAGACAGACAACTGTCGGGTGGTTCACATAGTTGACTACAATAATATCTAAATAATGCCACAACGCTAACTAGAATTTGACTCGGTAAAGCACAGCAAACTGATTGTAGAGGGGAAGCTCGCATCCATTGACAGAGAGCAAAAAATATTCCTTCCTCGTGTGACATTTCAAGGACCTCTTCTTTGGCTGTGTGAAATTGGTGAGCCTGCTGTCTGGCGAGTCGGCCTTTGGCGGAGGCGAATGAAGAGGTTAAAGGGCGTCGCGTTACGGCCGATCAAATTTCACATATCTGCTCATAAGGAGGAGGGCTTTCATGTCTGATTCCACGCGACATTTGAGCTAAAGTGTAAAGCATTATGTCGAGTTGACGGGTGAAGACGTTGGTTGCGCCGGCTGTAACACAACTCGCTTTTTTGTCCGACTGCCAGCTCGTCTCGCACCCTTCAAATTGCCTTCTCCTACATCTCACCTTCTGATGCATCTTCACAGACGTCCTCCCACACCTCACTTTCACCGCCTCACTCCGGCTGGATACTGACCAGCACCTTCCAAAATCATATTGAGTGAGCCTGGAGCGGACTTGCTAAATCATGGATTTTCTTTTTACAGGAGACGGGGGCAAGTCCGAATTTAATTGTGCACCTTCAGTGGAGTAGCTACCACGTTGTGCTGTGACATGCCAGGCAGCACTCGGGTCTAATGGAAGAGACATCGTTGTTATGTGTCCTCTTATTTGTATGTTGCTGCTGTTTGAAGGTTTCTATTAACTCTAGCATCTACAGCATGCTAATCTCTATTAGCCTGTTGCTAACATTTTACTTTTAAATTAAAACTAAGATAGCAGACTGTGATTAGATGAAATGATATGGATTGGTTTAGGGGTTGAACAGACGGGTCGACGTTACTCTTACGTTTATAGCTTGGAATTGATTAATCGCGTTAGCATTTCGTCCTCCAATGGGCCAATTTACTCGCCTGTCCTCTGACCTCACATGACTAAAACGCCCAATTCACACTGACTGCGGAAAGGATGCGTTGCGCGAACTGTCCGTGTCCGTAAATCTGTACCCGCCAAACCACAAGATCACGGGGGTTCACGCTGGAGAGTTTACGCGATAACAACCGTGTATATAAGAGTCCTATTGGTAAACAATAGCCACACTTGCCTGTTGTCACATCGATTTGCTTTTGGACATTATTTCTGGGACTTCTACCTTGGCTCTTCTACCATGGGTAAGTACGTTTTGTGTTTTAATAGTGTTATTTTGTCATGTATAATTTATTCTGACCTCTTTTTTGTCTTAAATGTCCGACTCATGTCATGCTATGTAGTTAGCTAGCTTCCCTCCCCCCCGAAAATGAGTTTGCAAACGGTTTTATTTTGAAATACACCGGATCTACCTTGATGCCGACGCTCAAATTCCTGTCCGGTTCGTGTAATTTCTGTAGCTTTGTGAAAATCCGCATGCGGCGTCTGGGAAAAAATCGAACGCTTGCGGAAACCTTCCTCAGCGCCGCATCCCCTCCGCACGCTACTGCAGCTGGTGTGAATTGACACGCAGACTCGAATGCGTTCTATTCCTTGCGGCGACCGTACGGAAAACGCACCGCGTCCGTTCCGCAGTCGGTGTGAATTGGGCGTAACGCTCTTTGGTACAGGCCAACTAAGTGACAGTCTTCAGACATCTGCATGGGTTCGATAGTACGAAAATATGATGTTAGTGGATTAGAATAGCAGTTAGCCTTGCTAGCTTTGCTATTCTGATCACTGCTATTCTCCAAATATTCAAACTAGGGCCGCTGTAGAGCGAGGCAAAGATGCTCGCACGTTTTTTTTAATAATGTTTTATTTCGTCTCTCTACGTGACAGGTTTTCCCCAATGCCGTATGCGTCTGGAACTCAACCCCCTCGACGAACGGGGAATTACTGTGGTAGTAGGCGTAAATTCGTTTTACAACTCTGTTTACCCGGATTCAGCTTGCTATTGACACTTTTCCAGTGGACAGCCAACGTTCAAGGTCTGTCTTTTATTTGTCTCCCTCAGGAGAAATTTGTTTTGGAACGAGGGACAGCTGCACGCATGAATACAATACGAGTGGGTGGGAATGCTTGTTGGCTCTTGGCTCCAGCTCACCCTAACCCTTATAGATAGGGCAGGTATGGAAAATGGGGATGAAAGCAAATTACAGACCGCTGTAGAAAATGCGATCAGATATTTTGGATCGGTTTAACATTTATGATTGCTGGCCCTTGTGTTTCTTCAGAACCTAGAGGTAAAATTCCTTGTTGTTTTTTTGTTTTAAAGTTGTGTCCTGCATATTGTGAGCCCCCAATCTGGCATTTCCCCCCCCCCCCCCCCTTCAAAAATCTTGCCTCCTCGAACCTGGAAATGTATTCGAGACCAGTGATTCCCAACCACTGTGCCATGACAGATCATCTGGCGTTCCACAGGGAAATTATTCCATTCCGATTGTTCTAAAAATCTATTTATGCCAACAATGTATAGTAACAATCAAGTGCTCTTCCTAAAGATGGTAAACTGTACAACTACCCTAAGGATCCACCTGTTGTCACTTTCCACACTTAGTAAACCGATTATTCCAGTATACAGGCTGTCCCAAAAGTACCAATAAACACTTCTTTTTAATCTGTTTTGTTTCAGGTGTCTTTGCAGTATCTGTAAGCGTATCATTGGAGGCAATGTAATTTGCTCCTACTGAGTTCTTTTTGGGGATAGTAATTGATGGAGTGGTGTTTCCGTGGCCTCATCCCTGCCTGTCCGTCTGTCTGTCAGTTTGACTTGACAGTTGCTGTCAGCCAATCGTCTTCAGGTTGGTAGACACCATGCGAAATAGTCTTTCTGCTGGCCTCGTTTAACAGATGCACCCCTCTCACCTGGGACCTTCAGCGATTCCATCAGTGCCGCGTTATTACACGCGCGCAACTTTCTCCACCTCGCCGCCGTCGAGCCATGAATTATGGATGGTTGCCACTCGGGCAGCACCGCGAGCGGCCGGCGCCACAGGATTACTTTCAATTTGCGCACCGCTACCCACGCTCCCTCGCCGAACTTGTCGGGCCTGCTTCCTCACGGGACCTTCGGGGGGTCTTATTTAGATTAGCGCCTGAAACTCGACGCTAGGCAATCATATATGAAGGTTGAGGAAGGAATTACCAAGGAACTGAGTGTGTCAGAAACAATGCTCAGGTAGTGATTCCATTTATTCATCCATGTTTGACATGTTTTTGGGGTGATTTTCTGTGACATTTTTTACAGTGAAAATATGTACCTTAGTTCAAGAAAGGGTATCAATGCTATATTAGCTTCTCATGCTAGCCTCTCTCAAACCTCTGGCTGCTTGTGATCAAGAGCTGCATTTGACAACGATGGTTAATTTTATTACGTACTCATTTTGGAAAGTAAAAATGAAAGATGTTGAAGCCCTTTTTCACACTGCACTTAGCAGGACACATGGCATTAATGAGCCCATTTATTGTGTATGTGGTGAGGGGCAGATACCACGGAATAGAGCGTTGCTGGGCGTCGCAAGATGGCAAGGCCCCACCAATGGGGAAAAAAAAGAAGTTTTATTCGACAATGGCTTCATCGTGAACTCAGACAAGCGATTCCAATGGGAACTGGCAGAGTGATTTATACTTATTTATACATAACATCATGAAGACAATGCAGGAAGCCTCAATAAATGGAATATCTCAGTGTCCTGTGCTTTGGGACACACAAGAGATGACATACGATAAAAATATTAGGAAGACACTCCTCCCTGCTCAGTATGAAATATACCTTAAATTGGTCTTGTGGTGGAACTGTAGCTTAAGAACGAGATTCCTTTCACTCTTTTCAACAATGAAAGATGCCTCTTGTCAAGATGCGGTCTACTTCTCCTCTAAAAAAAAAGTTTGCGTTTTTACTTCCTGGACTTCCATCATCCAGCCATCATTTCGACTTTTTGGCACTTAGTGAGTGCAGTGTGAAAAGGGCGTAATCTTACTAAAGGCGGGTTAGAGGTAATACTCCAGCTTCCGGTCACATTCCCAAAACACGCATGTAAGGTTCACGAAAGACTCTAAATTGTACATAGATGAGAAAGTGAGTGCCGACCAGTTTAATCCTTTATAAGAACGCCTTTGAGAATGGATGAATGGATAACTGACTGGACAGCGACTTCATATAATATTAAAATGTTGCTTTCACATGTTCCGGCTAATTAAGGTTTTATGATGGCAACAGTTGTACTCTGTGGAATTCTTCCCACAAATTGTGTCCGTACTGTTTTTTTTTTTTCCGAAGCAAATGGAAGTTGCCCTCTTCTTGCACCATTGTTGTCCCTTGATAACTGCTTCTAATTGGCAGCCACTTGGTAGCAAGCAGCCAGACGAAAGTAGAAAAGGACATGCGTCCTGTTAATAAAGCCAACTAGAAAGGACAGCGGGCGCCTGCAGGCTTCAAGAAGGATTAGAGCGCGTTTCTCGGGCTTATGATGCTCAACCTTGGATGTGCGGAAAGGACAAGAAAAGAGCGAGGATGCGATGTTGATGTTGTTGACAGTGTGTGTGTGTGTGCCCGAGAACATTTTCGTAAACAGCTACCGTGCAGGTCAAGAGCATGCGTGCCTCTCTGTGGGGCACAAATAACTGTAAACAATTTTGTTCAACTGTATGTGATTATGAGGCGGATCCAGAAAGTATTCACGGCACTTTTTCAGAACTACTTCTTACTGTATTATTCAACAGGCTGCATTTTACATTCATTTGAGTCCGTAACAGCAATCTTGAGTCCGATTTTTGTCTCCCCTATCCACCTTCCATTTTTAGAGAAAAATGTTACCTATGATTAATGAATGGACTTTTAATTACTATTAGTCAGCTGACTGAAACCCATCACGTCTCATGGGGGTTTTTTAAATAAAGACTCCCACGACAATTAAGTCCACCAACCGTGTAATAGTTCTCAGTTGATGGGGCGTGGTAGTGTGTTAGTGCTACAAAGTGGGATGCTAATGAAAGCCAGTGTGTGAGGTCAGGTTTTGCTGCTGCTGCTGCTACAACAACATGCAGAGTGCAAAAGGTTCTGTGTGTCCTTCTTGGCGGGCCAAGTTGTGCCAGTGCGCGTTACGGTGACGCTCGGCGTTCCCTCAGCGAAGCGCCGTCGAGATTTACGTCTCTTTCTTCGCTTCGCCTCCTTCATGCTAACTCGCAGTGACTCCGCTTGGAGCAATGGGGCGAATGGGAAGGTTTGTTATGTGGTCAGTAATGTCTGCTAGGGTACAGTGATGCCTCAAAATGCACAACATAAAAAATATAACTCTCTGAGTTTCCCAGTCATATATATATATATATATATATATATAAATACTTCTACAACTTTTTTTTATTATTACGTTTAATGTGTTAGCCACTCTGTTTGCATAAGCTTCTATCAAAAGAAGGTCGTTTTAGTTCAGATGCATTCTCAAGGGAATAATAGAACTCGCGCAGACATTTGCGAATCAATCCATCGCTGGTGTTTGGGATAATCTCATTTCAAATTGGGAGAGTGTGTTGCAGCATTTAATGTCTTTTAATAAGAAGACCTGCAGGACTGCATCGTAAAAAAAAAACAACAAAAAAACACAATTGAAGCTAACTAATTAAAAAAGGAATGATAGAGACACAAAATGCGGCCTCCTACTGAAGGCATTATTTGATTACTTTATTAAGTGTAATATTTTGCGTGTTCAAATAAATTGCAGAATTGAGATCGTATGAAAAAGTTCCCTTAAGGAGTTTATTTAACATTCGAAGGTGATGTTTAAGCCTCAAGTGTGTGACGAATATGAAAACATACAGATGCTTTATACTTGAAAAAAGAATACTCCCGCCCTTAGGCTTGACAAAGAAGTAGTGTTCTTAATAAGCAGACATGATGATACTGATACGATTATCGAAGCTTTCTACCAGGCACCAAGAAATTATGTAGACAGGCTTTGACCTTGGACCTTCAGTTTTTACGACATAATGAGTAATGGCATGAGAACTTGACTACCTTTAAAACATACACATTCTTATCTCAAGAGCTGGAAGGGAGTGAAAAGTTCCAATATATTTCACAACAACATTATCACAGTGTTATTCCTTTAACTACACAGTTATATGGCATCTATATACTTACAAGTAAATTCATAAACAGTAAAAATATAAATTGAAAATGTTAAATGTCAACACTACCCACCAATGAATCAGTCGTGATGATATCGTACAACTTTATGACTTTGAATGAGATATTACTCTCTTACAACAGTTCTACACGTTCCTTTTATCAGTTAACAGTAATAAGTGAATAATTATGATTTGTTCATTTATTCATTTATCATGCTCAACCACCACGAATAGCCTTGCAAACAGTGGAGATAGCCGTTAGCGCGGCATGCTAACTAGCTAAAACACCAACAATAATAAATGAATTAGTTTGACTGTTTTATTTTCACTGAGCGAGATCAGCTATTTGTTAATTTCAGGTCATGTTGCGTCACGCTATTATATCATTTATTTAGTTGAAGTTACACAAAGTAGTTCGGAAATGGAAAAAAAAATGAAACCAATTGACTTTGTAGTCATTAGCGTTATAAGGGTTTTGGATGAGTGTTTGCTCCTGTTTGCACAATTAATGTCTGTTGACTGATTGTGTCATTTAATCACATTAGCATACCTGGAGGTTTGTGGTGACATCTCTGGTCTTCTCTTCTATGACCATTCAAACTTTCATGTCCAACTTTACAATGTTAAGTTTCTTTCAATGCCAAACGTGTGAGGTGAAGTGACAGCAGGTCAATCAAATTGCTTGATCGGAACTAACTAATAATATGAAGTATACTCTTGATCTGTGGGGAAACAAAGGATGTTATTTTTTTAGAACGCCTTGTATTATAAGAGATATTTGAAATCTGTTTACGTGTTACTGTTGTGCTTCCAATTATATAGCCAAGGTCAGAGTGTGCACGTTATTGGGTCACGACCGCACCGCGTAACTTAACCCCCCCCCCTCCCCCGTTATTGAACCGGTGCTGGTCGGAGGCTTTAGCTGAACAAGCCATGAAACAGTTGCCTCCAATTAAAGATTCATGGCTGCTTGTCGAGACACGTCGGTAGTCACCCCTTTGTGTCCTCTGGTTTCACTCTCATGTGTTGCGTATTGGACACTGGAGCAATTTTAAGGATCCATTATGATAATGAAAAAGCCACTTGGGACCTTTCGGAGTGCTGTTTCATATTAATTTGCATACAGTGTTCCAATCAGTTAGTTCTTATGGAGAAAAAAACAGATAGGATGGGGAACCAATTACTTGGGTACCAGGGACACTACATTTCTTATGCTTCTTGTTACACTGCACAGATTTACCAACTAATGAAGCGTTCCCATTGGCAAAAACCAGACCAGGTACTATTCTTAGTACGTTGTGTTGATGGCTGGTGTAAACCGTTGCTAAGCTCTTTTTGGTAGACCAGATACATGATTGTAACATTTTATGGAACAAAGATAAAAACAAAAGAAAACTAAAAGATCATCTATAGATGAGTATTATACTCCACATTCTCCACTTTGCTGTAGTGCCCTGTCTTTTGCTGCCCAAAGTCTCTTTTTGAATAACGCACATGCTAACATGACATTACCCACCCTTCTGCTGTGCAGCAGTGCTGGACACTGCAGTGCTGTGTTATGCTCCACATTCTCCACTTGGCTGCATCACCCTGTTTTGCTGTTGCACAATATCCCGTCTGAGGTAAAACACATGTAATGTAACCTTAACCTGTTGCTGTGTCTTAGTGCTGAACACTGCAGACTTATACTCCACTGTCTCCACTTTGATGCAGTGGGGCCATTTTTTTCAGACTGCCCATAGTCTCCTTTTTTAATCAACTCACGTTACAAAAATTTTACGTTAAGTAATTCTCCTGTACCATTGTGCTTGATGCTGTTGTATTATACTCCATAGTCTCCTCTTGGCTGCACCGGGCCTTTTTTTTCTCCAGACTGCCCACAGTCTCCTTTTGAATGACACACACGTTGCCATGATGTTATCATGTCACTGTACCATTGCGCTAGAGACTGTTGCATTAGACTTCATAGTCTCCTCTCAACTGCAATGAGCCATATTTTCCCCCACATTAGCCAACATGAGGATACCCTGTTGCTGCGCCTTAGCGCTGGACAATTCAGTGTACTCCACAGTCTCCACTTAGGTACAGCACTCAGTTTTGTGCTGCCCGCAGTCTCCTACTGAGTGCCACACATCTTATTTGTTCCAAACTCAACATTACTGTTTATTTGACTTAAAAGAAAAAAAAGGCTCAGTTTTCCACAATGCCCCTCATCCATTTTCTGGATGGCGAGATGTATTCTAATTCCAGTGTGTGTATTGTGTGCGGTGTGTGTGTACTCTTAGCGACTTGCAGGGCCTCTCAGATTGATGGACACAGGCAACGACTTCCCTCCATGTACATGACTAATGTGTTCCTCTGAGGGATTCGTCAGCACAAGACACACACACACACGTACACACTGTACATCAGTTGTGTAGTTGTGCAAGTGTAGCGACGAGTGGGCATGCAAGAGCGCAGTGTGAGAGCAGCCATTTAAAGAGCCCCAGAGCATGTTGCGCCTCGGCCTCGGAGCCTTTTTTTTGCCCGCCGACACCTACGAATACTCCCGAGCAAGCTTCCTGCTCATTTGTCATTTGTGGCGTGCACCTGCAGCGACGTTAGCAGACCGCCACACTCGTCAGACCTTCGAGCACTCTCTCGCCGAATATCACATGGCAATATTAGTTTATTATTCTCTACAGAGCGAAGGAAAATGTATCGAAGAAAACAAAACTAACGTTACATGCCATGCTAGGTGAACATGCGCGATCCAATAAGATCCAGTCGAAGAGATTTAGCTTTCCTCACTCATTAAATATTACACATGATGCATTTTTAAAAAAGTCTTTAAAACTACTACTGCCTGAAATGTGCCTATCAATTATTAACAATAATGTTGGTGGGTTCTTTTTAATCGAGTTTTCATTTGATCATTAGTAAGTGAGATGGGATTTTCTTGCTTTAGATTTTTTTGTAGTGTCAGATGTAAAAAAAAATAAGAATAAAAAACTTGAGATGACAAAAAAAATTCATTTTGAATGCAATCTGTTCATACTTTTTACTGTTATCTACAATAATAAGTTTAATCTTAAGTAATTATGTAAGCTTTATTTCTATAGCATACTTTGCAGATACAAATGTGCTGCATTATAGTACAAAATGGCAGTTGAAGTTATCTGTGTTGCCACTGTTGCCTTGAAAAGAAAGATTAGAGTATTTTCTTTCATCAGGATAAAAAAAAAGTATATTTCTATCTGTTTCTGTTTTGCAACAATTAGCATTAGAATATAAGCTATAGCTAAGTTTCATAATTATTCACAAATATATTTAGAACTGTGAGTAAAGCTTTTTTTCAACATGGCCCTGGTTGATCTCCTTTGCTCTGCTGCCACCTGTTGGCTGTTTTTTGTAATAACTACCATTATTTTTTTCAACCGTTGTTTACAGTTGAGAGGCTGCATCAAAACCTTCTGTATGCTCGAGCATTTAAAAAAAAAAAAATTTAAGAAACGTATAAATAAATCTTTGGGACACTTGAAACATTACTTTGAAAAAGTAACACATTAGTTGTTACTTCACAATGTGCTTATTTTAGAGTACCGCGTTACTTTGAAACGCGTTATTGACATCACTGGAATTGACAGGAAATGATGAAAAAGAAAATAATATTAATAAATACAGTACTAATGAACTGTTTGTCGCCACTGATGTTGGATAATGCTAAAAAAAGAACATGCTTGTATTTGTCTTTTATGCTCAACTTTTTTTTTAGAAGTCCACACTGTGTTAGGAAGTAAGTCAATAATAAATCCCACCAAATAACATTAATATTTCATGTGTAGGCTATAGTCCAGCCTGAAATGTTGTTTCAGTGGTGGGTCTGAAAAATGAGTTACGACAGAAAAATAGAAAACAGAAAACAATTTACCCTTGCGTGATTTGATTTTGTTAACTGTTGTAAGTCGGAGGACTCATTGATGTCATCAGGACTCATATAAACAAACATGGTTGACGGTTCGTCCCAGGACTTTCACAACATTATGCGCCCGCCTATTATCAGCACAAGAACGTGTTTAGTGTCCCTTTTTGCATAAGCGAGTGCCCTCCTGTCAAACGCAACTCCGTGGATGACGAGCGACTATCTGCTAAAGACCGTGTTTGAGCCTAATTTGTTGACTTGCATGCAGAGGATGTGGAGGCTGGAGCACATGTTGAGATGCAAATAAATGGTGCGTTGCGGGTGGAGGGAGGAAGGAGCCCCCCGCCCCCCTGCAGTTTCACTGCCCACTCTTCTGTCTAAATATGCCTCTATGTTGCCGTTCAACTTGTACTTGAAAGACACTCCTCTCTCCCTCTCAGTCTCGCTCCATCCCTCACTGCGGTGTTTGAATGGTGATTGAGGCTGCGGTTAAAAGCTGCCCACTTGGCCATCTGGATGTGCTTCCATTGGGATGCTGTAAGTCAAAAAAACAAAACAAAAACGGGTTTTTCTTTGATGTTTTGTAGGAAAGGTAAATCAGCCTAATCATGTCATTGAATGAACACCTACAATTCAACACTGATGCTAAAGCTGTATGCTAATAAGCACTCCGCTCGTTTGAATACATTATGACGGCCAAAAGGACACACATAACGGTGGACATTTTGAAGACTTGACTGTAAAATTTACGGTGCAATTACACCCTCTGATGACATCCCAATTAAACCTTTTTTTGATTAGTGTTTTAAATATGCAAGCCGCCGCAAAGCAGCTTTACAATATAATAGATGGATAGGACATGAAAATTTTATACAGAGGAGGTCCACAGCTGAGATTCACACTCAGAAGCTCGCCACTGTGAGACACACGCGCTAACACATCATTTTTGATGATTGAGACCCATTTCCTGTTCTGTGGTTTCCTCTTTGCTATCACACATACTTTGATTCAGCTCCTGTGATGAGAAAGTACAGGTGTACCTAATATTGTGGTCCGTGAGGGTATCACAGCCGGGGGAGGGAATTCTTTTTAATCCACATAACACCCCTCAAAATGTGTGAAAATCCGACGCCATCTGTCTGTCGCCGGCGTTTTTGCATGCACATCGTGCAGGTAAATAGCCCTAAAAGCAGCGAAGACATGAGCTCTTAAAGTCAACCCTCTGCCTGTGCGCCTTTTACTGTAAGCTGTTTGGCAAACACGGCTGTGGAATGAGAGCGGAAGAATATATAGGAGAGGAGAAACCTGTGAAAAACAAATGAACAGCAGGTGGGCTGGCAGGTGGTTGGCGGCCAAGACGTTCAGGTGGCGACGGCACACAGATGCGGTGTGTGTGCTTGAGATTGCATGAGGTGTGGGGATAATGTAGTATTTGGAGTGTATTTGAGAGAATGAGAGCCAGAGAGGGAGAAAGAGAGAGAATATGCCAGAGTGAATGAGAGAATGAAAAAACAAGCGAAAGAATGAGAGAGAAAATGGGAGAGAGAGAGAGAGAGAGAATGCCAGAGTGAATGAGAGACAGAATGAAAAAACAAGCGAAAGAATGAGAGAGAGAGAGAGAGAGAGAGAGAGAGAGAGAGAGAGAGAGAGTGAATGAGAGAGACAGAGAATGCCGGAGTGAATGAGAGACAGAATGAAAAAAATAGCAAAAAAATGAGAGAGCAAATTAGAGCGAAAGATCAAAGAGAGAATGAGAGAGTAGTTAGAATGAAAGAGAGAGCTATAGAAAGAATGATAGAACAAGAGTAAATGAAAGAATGAGAAAAGAAAAGAGAAAAGTGGGAGAGAAAGAATGAGGGAGAGAGAAGTGAGAATAAGAGAGAGAGAGAGAGAATGACATAGGTGAATGAGACAGACAGAATGCCGGAGTGAATGAGAGACAGAATGAAAAAACAAGCGAAAGAATGAGAGAGCAAATGGGAGAGAAAGAATGAGAGAGAGAGAGAATAACAGAGAGAGAGAGGGAGAATGAAAGAATGAGAGAGAAAGAATGAGAGAGAGAGAGAATAACAGAGAGAGAGAGGGAGAATGAAAGAATGAGAGAGAAAGAATGAGAGCGAGAGAATGACAAAAAGAGAGAGAGGGAGAATGAAAGAATGAGAGAGGAGAGAGAGGATGTGAGAGAGATGGGGTGAGAACGAAAGAGAGAAAACGAGAGACAATGAGAAAGGAGTAAATGAGAGAGAGCGAGATCAAGAATGAGAATGAAAGAGAGTGAGATAATGTAGAAGAGAGAGAGATACACAGAGATAAAGAATGAGAGAGAGTATGAGTAAGTAAATGAGAGAAAGAGGGAGAGAAAGTTAAAAAATGAGAATGAAAGAGAGTGAGAGAGAGCATAAGAGAGTGCATGACAAAATCTGTCTAATGTGGTGTTTTGTGCGTCTGGAGCGAAAGTGGTGTGTATGTGTGTATTTTGGTGTCAAGTTCGTGAGTGAGTGTGTGTGTGTGTGTGTGTGTGTGTGAACGTGACTGTAATGGAAATGTTCCGGAACAGCCGGCTGCCACATGTGATCAGACAATCATGGTGAAGCAGCATGTGGCTCATTATCCAAGGTTATTTTGAACAGCCTGTTCCAAGTAACTGGACTAATTGTCTTCACCATGCATCTTAATATTTCGTTTAAAAGTGTGTCAGCAGATGCTGACGACCGTTTCGACTGCATTCTGTTCTTTTTTTTATTTTGGAGGAATGTCTTCTTCCCGCCCAGACCATATGGCCTCAACGGTTGAAGAGCAGGCACATATGAACACGTCGCTATGACAACGTCAGGCATAGCTGCATGTCCATCCACTCCTATTTGCAAATGGAACTTTGCGCATTATTATTCCGAGATATGAGATGAGCATTTTAAATGTCAACACGCGGTGTTCTTGCAGACAGTCGGTATTGCGTCCAGGTTGTCCTCGGGCATCGGGTCCCTATGCGCTATACACCTCGAGGACCGCCGGACACGCTCCAGCGCCCGAGTGCTGTGTGACCCCACGCGCTACCAGATATGCTCTTGGAAGGCGACCGGGAAACTCGGGGAGGAGAGTCGGCGCAGCATTGTGGGTAGCCGGGCTTCAGTTTCCCGAAGATGTCTGGTATCATCAAAGTTCATCACATTATTACGAGCATGTGAATGTCAGAAACGTATTACACGGCCGAGATTTTGCTCCAAAAACAAATGTCAGCTGGCTGCTCGCGTCAAAGCAAAGGTTAGATGAAGCAGAAGTAATAATCGACTGGGGGTTAAAAGAGTGGGGAAAAATGTCACAGGTAATTAATGTTGTGATGTTGAGGATGAATCTGGCTATTGCTGGAATTACGGTTTTCACAATCTCAGGGTGAAAACTGAAAGTCAGAAGGAAGTTTTAAGAGTTTTACTGAAGTCACATCTTGATTGTTTAATCATAGCTGCTTTAGGTCAGTCTTTTCGTAGTCTTGGCTTAGTCTCCAAGTTGTTCAGTCTTTGCAGTTTACGGGACTAAACCAATAGATGAGCTCTAACAAAACCAGAACCAGGAACATTTACAAAAAATCTTAAAAGTGGGGAAACACCGGCGAAAATGGAGCTGAGCATGATGGGAAAATTTGCATTGTGGAAAAAAAATCCCTAAAGTATGTAGTCTTGTAAATAGTGACCCGTCTGAAACCAGGCTGTGAAAAACAAAAAAACCCTCTATAACTGGTCTTTAAATGTGAGTGTGAGATGATAAAATCCGGGTTCAGAAAGTAAAAACCCTGCCACAGCTTGGCTTTAGCCACAGGTGCTTCTACTCAACCGGCAGGTAAAGGACCCTGAGAGAGCTTGTTTACCTGTGAAGCATTTGTGGCTAAAGCCAAACTGTGGCTGGGGGTTTTACTTTCCGGACCTGAATTTGCCACCTCTGTTTTTCCAAGGGTCTTTCCCAAATCTTCGGTTGTATCTTAAAAAGCACAAGGAAGGAGCACTAACAACTAATCAGCTATTACAAGGTCCTGTATCTAGAACACACAGATTGGCTTTAGCCACAGGTGCTAAACGAGCTGGTCTCCACCTGTTGAGTAGAAGCACCTGTGGCTAAAGCCAATCTGTTTAGGGTTTTTACTTTCTGGACAAGCTGGTCTCCCATTGGTTGAGCAGATTTGTCGTGACCTAATCATTGAACCATTTGAGGGCTATACAAGACTAAAGTTAAATAAACAACAACAACAAACAACAACAACCTTTGACTTAAGCTTACTTACTTACCTTTAGCTATGGACACTGCAGTACTAGACTAGACTAGACTCCATGGTTTCCACAGTTTTTCGCTTCCTCCCACATATCAAAGTAAATACGGGAGACCATCGTTGTCCTCCATGCTAGCTGTAGCATGTCTCTGACTGATGCCCTTAAGGCTGTTGCAGTTTCTGACAGTACGAGATGGTGTCAAACTGACAGTGTCAATGCGCATCACGCACTGGCAAAAGGGGCCCTTTGGTCAATACAGTTTTCCTGCACAGAGAATTGGATGAATCTTGTTTTTGGTGTACTCCCTCCATTTTATCGACATAAACAAAAGCACGTCAGTTCCCCTTAGTCTTCGGTTCAGTCACTCTGTCACCAGTATTTGAGTGACCGCTGATGTAACCTAATGTGTCTGTCAACCTCTCTGTCCTCTGCTGGGACTGGGCCCCGGGCACCCTCTGACCAGCTTCTCTCTCTCTCATGTGGAAATGTGCTTAATAGGGCAGGCCTGTACCTTTTACATGCTTTAAATTCGCAATATTGATTTTGGTTAAAGTTGAGTAAATTGAGCCCAAAAGCAGTAGCTTCCTGATGACAAAAATGGATTGTTTTCCTTGAGTGCCTATACCAGGTGCCATTGTCTTCTTTTTTCCCATTCATTCCAGGCTGGCTAATAATCATTTCTGAATCAGGAGGATTTGCAAACTAGCGCCCGAGGTGAAGGACATTAAAGGAGTTATTAAGCCATCTGAAACGGGAGCAGGTGATCATTTTGAACGCCCGTAAAAGACACTTTCTCTTTCGCTGTATCATGTCAAAGTCATCCGCTCATTAAAAGCATTTGTCTCTAGTTTCCGTCCCTCGACTCAGAGGCAGAAGGAGATTTTTTTCCAGCCAGTCAACTCCTTTGACGAATGCTTTTCAAAGTGTGTCTGTTGGTATTTCGGGAGGGTTGTGCATATAAAGGGATGCGCAAACGTCAATGCACTATCCAAAGGATATAAAAGGACGAGTTAAGTATTGTATGTGCCTCAGCTGGGATGCATTGACTGTGATATATCAAGCCTGACGTGCTTTGATCAGTGGCCTTCTAGCTATTTGCAAGGCGTAAACGGCCGACTTCACACTCCTGCTGCGATAGGTCGGTTTGTGAAGTAAAAAAAACAAGTGATGTTGTTTGGATCGCTACAGGAGTACTCAGGATTAAGCTCAAAGGTATATGAAACGTTGAGGATAACATGGATAAAATGCGGATAGATACATTTGTATGGTCAAAAGGCGGATTTCGGTCGAGCCACTTTGGTTGATTGTGACATAAAATGGATAGTTCCCGGGTAAGCTAACAGTTAGCCTAGCTTCTTTTTTTAAATTTTCTGCCCATGTGGCTGTCCTGTGGCTCCATGCTGCCTCTTACAGGTCAGTCTTGGTTCTGCGACAAGCATCTGGTTTGGGGGAGGAGAGTTGTGTTGGTTACATCAAGTGTTTTAAGCAATTGCCACAATGGATCCGTCTGGTACGGTAGTGACGGACATCATTTTATGTATACCAAGGACTAGCCTGCCAACATAAAGACAGAGAGATCTGCGCTCTTTTTGTGTTACTGATGAACTCATCTAATTCTTTCCATCTTGCCTTCTCAGGTGTTTGGCCCAGTGATTGTAGCTAAGAGAGGAAGAGGAGGAGAAAGCAGAAAGGGTGCCATGGGGGTCAACCTCAGACAGGATGTGGGTTGGCTCCAGCCGTTCTTCGTCCTGCTGGTGATGCTCAACGTGTGGCCCACCCGGGGTCAAGTATGTCCTCAGCGGTGCGAGTGTGTCGCCAAGCTCAAGTCCGTCTCCTGCCACGGTAAGCGATTGTCTGCGTTGCCTGACGGTATCCCGGCGGACACCAGGATCCTGGACCTAAGTGCGAATAAGCTGCGCTGGGTCGAGCATGGCGACCTGCTGTCCTTTCCCAACGTGGAGAAGCTGGATCTCAGCGAGAACATGATTAGCGTCCTGGAACCAAATGCTTTTTCTAGTCTCCAGAGCCTGCAGTCGCTTTCGCTGAGGGCCAACCAGTTAAAACTGATCCCCATGGGGGCTTTCTCCCACCTTTCCAACCTCACCTCTCTGGACCTTAGTGGGAATAAACTTGTGATTCTTCTGGACTTTACTTTCCAAGACCTGAAGAATCTGAGGAACCTGGAAGTTGGAGACAACGATCTGGTGTATATCTCCAACAAGGCCTTCTTGGGTCTGCTGGCACTGAGAGAGTTGACCATCGAGAGGTGCAACTTGACTTCGGTGTCCAGTCAGTCTTTGTCGTACCTTCACAACCTGGCGACCCTGCGGCTCCGTTACCTCGGCATCTCCTCGTTAGAGGACCAGAACTTCCGTAGGCTTGGAAACCTGAGAGGCCTGGAGATCGATCACTGGCCCTTTTTGAAACACATCACCCCTCACAGCCTGCAGGGTCTCAACTTGTCCTGGTTGTCCGTCACGCACACGAATCTCACCTCTGTGCCCACATCGGCCCTTCGAACCCTCTCCCACCTCACCAGCCTCAACCTATCCTTCAACCCTATTTCAGTCCTGGAGTCTTGGTCACTGCGAGACCTGCTGCGGTTGAAGGAGCTGCATCTGGTCGGCACCAGGCTGGTGACGGTGCAGCCGTACGCCCTGGGTGGTCTCCGACAAATCCGTCTGCTTAACCTCTCCGCTAACAACTTGGTGACTCTGGAGGAGGGCGCCTTCCAGTCGGTCAACACTCTGGAGACGCTCCGTTTGGACGGCAACCCTCTGGCCTGCGACTGCCGCTTGCTTTGGATCCTCCAGCGTAGGAAGACGCTGAATTTCGACGGCGCCTCCCCGGTGTGCGCGACACCCTTGGAGGTGCAGGGGCGGGCTTTGGGCGCCTTCTCAGACTCGGCTCTGTTTGACCATTTCACCTGCCAGAAGCCCAAAATCCGCAACAGGAAACTGCAGCAGATATCGGCTCGCGAAGGGCAGGTGGTGTCGTTCGTTTGCCGGGCGGAGGGCGAGCCCACGCCGGCGATCTTCTGGATATCGCCGCAGCGGCGTCGCATCACTACGAAGAGCAGCGGCCGTTTGACGGTCTTAAAGGAAGGCACCTTAGAAATCAGGTATGCCCAGGTGATGGACACCGGAACCTACATCTGCATCGCCAGTAATGCTGGAGGGAACGACACGTACTTCGCCACGCTCACCGTCAGCGGGTTGCCGTTAGACGCCGCCCTCATGGCCAACCGCACCTACTACGCCGGAGACCTTAACGACACGAACCTTAACGACACGAGGGTTTTCCTGAAGTTCACTCTGGACCTGAAGACCATCCTCATCTCCACAGCGATGGGCTGCATCATGTTCCTGGGGGTGGTCCTCTTCTGTTTCATTCTGCTCTTTGTGTGGAGCCGCGGGAGGGGACAGCACAAAAATAATTTCTCTGTTGAGTACTCGTTCCGAAAGGTGGACGGGCCGACCACCAGCGGAGGGCAGGGCGGGGCCCGCAAGTTCAACATGAAGATGATTTGATCCTCCTGGAGAGCTTTTACGTCTTTCTTTCTTTTTTTAATGCTATTTTGCTCATCTCTGACAGGAGATTAGGACACTTGAACGATGGCAGCTGTCTTGCTTGAGATCACTTAAGATGTGAATGTTGAGAGGACACACACACACACACACACACACACACACACGATTGTATAGTGTTCTTTCCTTAACGCGGTTTTTAAATGTCATGGACATTAATCAGTTGCTCTTTGTGCTTGCAACATTTAACACATTGCTGTGACATTTTGGGAGAAAAACAGACTTCAGTCGTGAGAAACTATTAAGGTGTAAATGTAACATCCGTGCGCGCTTTGTTGAGAATCGAGTTGAATTTCTTATGGCAAGTCATGAAAATGGACAGTTGAGCTTTTGAACATGCCTTTGCGATTCTCTGTGTTCAGTCCTTTTACAACTGAAAATGGAAACAACCGATGAAAACACGTTTTATAGTGTTAGTATTTTAGTCAGTATCTCCCTTAAACGTACACTTTAGACCACAAATTCTGTACGAAACACTGAAGACAACAACCAATGGCAATTAGAGGGGACCTCGGTTTTCGACGGAACTGCCACAAGACAAGTGATGTGAAAATACATGATCACGCTTAGTTACAATCTATTTTTCATTTGATGATTCATTCATACCCAAACCACTTTCCCATTCGCACCTACGGACAATTGATAATCTTCAATTAACCTACCATGTACGTTTTCGGTGATTTACATTTCTGACCTCGTGTTTTTCATACAAAATGTTTGCCGTAATTGTGACTTTACTATCGCATTAGCTATCGGAAATAGAAGGCAACCTGTAGGTTGTTTTGATAAGATGAGTATTGAAACATCAGATTTTGATGATGTAATTGAGCCTGATTGAAATGAATAGAAATGGCCACATTTCCCAATGAACTACGAATTACACCGATTTCACGAGGTCTTAGGTTTTCGACGAGATCTCTTTCCATAACCCGAATGTCTACACAAGTCAGAATACACAATTAGTCTATCACAAAAGTAGTTTTTTACATTTTTTTGTAATTGCGCAAACTATTTCTTTTTGTGCTGTTCATAACGAGGTTTGAAGAACCTCTAATGTCGGGACCCTTGTCAACTGAGGAACTCTTGCAGAGTCCATAACAAAAGAATAGCTCTTTTCCAAAACAAAGCTAAAAGCCGCATTTTAAACCAGGCGTGCCATCATTACGTTAAGGATTCTACTTTAAGTTTGGATATGTTCACATTGAGCCAATTCATTGTTTTAACAAGATTGCATTTTCAGAATAATCCAAATTGCAAGAATTCTCAATGCTAACCTTTTAGCATACCACACATAGATGGTCTTGATGGTCTCCCCGCGATAATGTTCCAGACAGTGTAGTCCTGCAGTCACTTGAAAGTGGCTCTGGATCTTCACCCCGCCTATCTGATTATGTCTCAGGCACAGAAACGTGCAGAATGGCTCGTTCAGGGACGCATTTTCAAAAAAGGGCAGATAATACATTGATTTGATTTGATTTGTCACTTGATAACTAGGGAAGGCACTTCAATCACATAACTATTTGTATACAAGCAATAAATAGCCATTTTCCCTAAAACCGGCCCCTAATGTACTGCCTAAAGAGACCTTATCAAAGTGTGTGCTGGGGAACATAGTGTATAAAAATGTACTATACTGTTTAGCCATTATTTTTGCATCCTCGTGGCTTGTTTTCTACAACTGTTGTGCAATCACATTTGCTCCTTCATTCAGCTGTAACTTTTCTTGCAAGTGCTATATCCCGTACACCCCCCCCTTACTCATCAAACTGATCACGCTCCCCCGAGCTCATAGAGAGCGTGACCTTGTACACAGGGGACAAAGTGTTGTGATGAAAAGATGAACAAGAGCTCAGCGGGCCGCAATCTTGTTTAGATAGGAAGTGAGTTGCAAGAGAAAATTGCTAGTACTTTTACAAAAAACATTTCGCTGGAAGTTCAGCTAAGGAATATTCAAGATGGAGCCTTTATACAGGAATGAATGAGAATTGACTTACACAGTGAAGTACATAGTGGCTATAAAAAGTCTACACACCCCCTGTTCAAATGCCAGGTTTTGATGATATTTAAAGAAATATGGAGACCAAAATAAATCATTCATAACCTTTCCACAATGTATGTGCATTAAAATATATATTTGGTAAAGTTACCGAATGAACAATACTGAGCTCTCCAGAAAAAAAATGATACTAATAATAATAAATAAATATACTGTATATATATATATATGTTAGAGAATTAGAGTAATAATAAATAAAAATGATAATAATGTGGTTGCAAAAGTTTGCTCACCGTCTTATAATTAGTATGTGGCTGTCTTCAAAATGAAACACATTCAAACCCATGTCAACAAACACCTGCCAACATTTAAAGTGCATCTGATTAACACAAATCAAGTTTAGCTGTTCTAGTAGTCTTTTTTTTGTCTGCTTGTTTTTAAGCAGAAGCCTAAATGTTTTGTGCTATAACTGACTGGCATTTGGAACTGTTCATAATTTCTTCCACCTTCACAAAAGCCCCTGTTCCAGCTGAAGCAAAACAGTCAGGTAAATATGTCAACTATGTCAGGGTAAAGCCTACTAGAACATCACAACTTGATTTGGATTTAATCAGAGGTGACTAGAAATTGTGGCAGGCATGTGCCAGCTCCCTTTTAACAAGTTTGAATGTAATTGGTGCGTTCTAAACACAGCCACATTACAGCTACAAAAGGGTGTGCACACTTATGCAACCACATTCTCTCAGTTAATTTTTTACTTTGGCCACTAAAATATTTGCAAAAACCCATGGATTTGCAATATATAGGTTATAGGTCACCTTACACTTATATGCAACATTTGAACAGGGGTGTGTAGACTTTTGACATCCACTGTGATAAGTTAAACACATCACCAATTGTGTTTAGCATTTTCTTTGCCTGTTTTTTTTTTTATGCTATCACAGAAAGGTGCCTATGATGCCCCCCCCCCCCCATTTAAATTTATAGACAAATCTGAAATATGTCCTTTTTAATCAATCCCAAAATACCATTTATTCTCATTGAATCTTGTCAAAGAATAAATTTTAGGATGCTAGCAATAAACAGTTCACGATTCCAGTTCTTAATTAAAAAAAAAAATGTAATATTAGGTGACACACTTGATTTAGCGTAAGAGGGACTTGACCTGAAGGCAAATCGCTCCATCTGGAGCTCAAACTTCAAATCCACATTCTATTGCTCTGCTGCCCTCTGCTGTATAAGATTGGAACAAGGTTGAAATTACAAACGATTGCATTTTTTCATTGTCTTTTGTTAAAATGATGATGTAAATATTGAAACCGCTGTCATTGTAAATTGTGCTGCTGTTTTGTATGGTGGCGTTTTATATATTTAACAAAAACGGAAAAGAGGAAGCACAGTGTTCATGAAGCATGTGATGATATGTACACTGAACCATTTTTATTGCATTTTGTTTTTATCATGACACCTGCAACACTGTGAGATGACTTGATTTTGTTTTTAAATTTGTCTTGGTCCAGTTTTAATGAGTCCAACTGTACAAAGAAAAAAAAAAAGTCATTTTAGAATGATTTACCCAGTGAGTAGATGGGGTCTTTATTGTTTATTTACTGGAGGGGAGTATAAAATAAATGACATTTTGTGAACAGACCAAACAAAAATGATTCACATTTGTATCTTTTCCAGTTTAGGACGACACATCAGCTTGTCCTGCTTGTGATCATCTACTTTCACTATTACTTTCAAAGTGGCAGATTAAAATATTTATATATATATATTTATATTTATTTATTTTTTCAGGATCAATCTTGGTGGTGAGTAAAATTAAATAGTTATCCCAGTGGAGCATAGAAAAAGAAGCTGATTTAAAATTTTCATCCTTTTTCAGGGTCACACCAATCAAACAAACAATTATTTATTCTTTACATAAAGTAGTTAGTTTGGACACCACTTGATTAAACGGCACGATGCTGAATGGCACTTTTCATGACAAAAACATGACTATTAAAGCGGTTGAGGGCCCCAGGATGACGTTTCCCTTGGGTCCCTAAATGAGGACTGGATACTTTTCAGGTTCTCCATGCTGTCCCCGTGAGGAGACGCTCTTCTCTCAACTTGGGAATCTGGGAGATAAGCAGTGCAAGTTGGGCTCTGCTGCTCGGCCCGCTGGACCGCCTCATCCACAGGGGGAGGATTGAAAAGAGGCCCTGCAGGAGGTGCTAAGAAGTGGTTGGGGTAAGCCCCGACTGGGGTGAAGAAGAAGCCAGACATGCTGTTGAAGGTATGCATGGGGAAGACGAGGCCAGGGTTCGAGTAGTACCCCTGGTGCTTGGCCGTGTAGAGGGGGTCATAGCGGTCTTGGATAGCTAAAAGTTGAGCACGCAGCTGGGTGTTCTCCTCCATGAGGGCCACCAGGTGGCGCTCCAGCATCAAGTCGTGCAGCCGCCGCTTGTCGCGCGAACGTTTGGCCGCTACGTTATTCTTCAGTCGCTTCTGCCAGTAGATGACATCTTTCTCACCCTCCAGGGTGAATTTCCTAGTGCGACGACGTCCGGGAGAGAGGGGGCTTGCAGGAAGTGACATGACCAATAATTAGGAACCTGAATTAAGGAGATTTGTATTATTATTGGTTGGTTTCTTGTAAATAATTAAAAACAAAATTTGTGTTAAATTATAATTTTTTAAATACACACTACAGTTAACATATTTTTATATTTTTTCTGAGGGATTTATTAACTAAAATTGCTTCATCAACATGTATTTTGTCATGTTATTAATTTATCATTAAATAATTATTTAACATGTAGCAGTTTTTTGTTTTGTTTTGACCAAACAAAAAATTGGTAGTGCTTAGCTAATATAACGTCCTCTGGAAAATATCAGTTGGCAGCCCCACGTCAACAATGAACAGCAACAATAAAAGTTGGTATTTGAGACAATTCGGCCTTTTTTTTTTGTACATACAAAAAAAAAACAAAGACAAAAAAAATAAACAAATTAGGCCCATGGTAGAAAATGTGACCTTCGTCCAACAACGACACCGTTTGAGGTTAACATTTGAAAAGACGTCAAAATCTTCTCATGCTTGACTATGTGAAAGAAGCATATTAATACACACACACTTGCACAAGTGAACGTCTCATTCCTGTCCTCGCGTCAGCTCGTGTCAATTGCAAACATATTCTGGATTGGCGAATGTTGAGAAATACTTTTATATATTTTAATTATATGTCGATAATGTTTATAGTAATGATACTAAGGAAAATATAATCATTTACAAAATCTATCTATTTGTATTGTCCATTTTTTTAGACATGCTTAATTACAAAACTAAAATGGAAATAACATAAATAAAAATAAGCACAATTGTATTTAAGTAAAAAACAAAAACATAAACTCTAGAAATGAAATTGTTGTTGTCATTTTCAATGTCCACATTAATATTTTTTTGTAACTCTTTAGTTAGCGATCTCATTAGGTTGAGTATATAGTATCGCCTGACTTGTTTCATCACTATAAATTATAAAAAATATAAAAAAAAATGATGCTGTTGCCATTTACAAGCCAACGAGCAAGAAAACTAAATAAAGAAAAATCTTGTATTTAATTTTAATGTAATGTATGTAAATTAATTTGTATAATAATGATATAATTATTTTATGATGTCACTGTCCAGTTAAAAAAAATACTTTATTCATGTATTTTTTGTTTTACATTTCTTTTTAGCTGAAATGGACAGAGAATAATTTTTAAAATGTGTTTTTCTGATCTAAATTGCCACAATACCACATTTTTCATTGCACATATATAAATATATGTATATATATATTTATTTATATATCTGTCTATATTATCTGGAACCAAAAATATATGTCGCGACTACAAGGATTACAATTACTAAAAAAAAACTGCTGCAATGGCATATCAATATGCTCAATCAATAAAAAATGATAATCAATTGACTGAACTTTACGTGAGGTACCAATAGAAGTGCTGCATGGAAAAACTAACATAACAATGCATGGATTCATTAAACTGTCTATATTTATGTATATGCCTTATGCGTGAGGGACCAGATATTAAAAAAAAAAAAAAAAAAAAAACAGCTCTCGGTGTGATCCAGTGCAGTTCTACTGCCTCAATAATAATCATATTGATTTATTGCCAGTCAAAAGAGAGCATTATTATCTTTTGAAATTGGCAATGAGGCCTTACCTTGTGTCTCCTACTGTTGACGGGGGCACTTCATTGATGCTTGCTCTGATTGTGACATTGTGAAACGCTTGTGACTGATTTATCTTGTGGTGATTGCCAACCTCCAGCCTGACTGTCAACCTCCATACAAAAGTATCATTCAAGTCGGTGAATGCTGATCAAAGAATTATATCATGATGTGAACCCATGCAGTAAAAGTGATGCTTTTTGGTTATCTAAGCCAGCTACCATTTCTCTCATTTTGCAGCTCTAGTATACGTAAGCTGACATCAAAGGCCAATTGACTTTTTTTTTTAAATGAATTTATTCCAGGTTCAAACTGTCACCATCATAAAACTTTTACTAAATGTACAAGTAACATTATACATTGTATATATATATATATATATATATATATATATATGTATATATGTATATGTGTATATACACCCCGCTGTTAAAATATTTCTCATTTGAATTTTTTCATTTGAATTAATCCAACGCACAGCTTGATCAACATGGTGGTGGGTGGGGGGATTTTCAATTCGCAAAGTAAAAACATCCTCTGACTAATGCTGTGGCTGCCAATAGGCCGACGGCAACATTGAAGGAATTTCTGGCAAGTACTGGAATTTAGAACATGTGACATGTGATTGTCTGTTTTCTTCAATGGGGTAGGATGGCAAGATGGAAGGCACTGCAATTGAGTCCTTAGAAAATATGTATGGAATTATAGTTAACAGTTCCAACTACTAATTTGTGTTAGCAAAAAACATTATAAAGCAAAACAATATATATATATATATATATATTTTAAAAAAGCCTACTATATCTGAATTTAATGAGAGGGGCTTTAACTCATTCACTGCCATTGACGGCTATTGACGTCAAAAATTCATTTGAACTATTTCTATTAGTTTAACATTTTTTTCCACTTTTGTTAACAAGAGTATGAAAACCTAGAAAACATTTTTTATTGTACATTTAGAACAGATATAAAATTTATGATTAATCGTGACTATTGAAGTCATGTGATTAATTACAATTCAAAATTAGGAGCGTCGGGCAATTAAAATCATAATTAATTGCGTGACTTCATGACTTAACTCACGATTAATCACAAATGTTATATCTGTTCTAAATGTACAATAAAAAAAAAGGTTTTCATAGTCTTGTTAACAAAAGTGGAAAAAAAATGTTAAACTAATAGAAATAGTTCAAATGAATTTTTGACGTCTAAAACCGTCAATGGCAGCGAATGAGTTAAATGGCAACTGTGTGCTGACTCCCATTTAACACAAGTTTGAATGTGATTGGTTGATTGTGAGCCACAGCCTAAATTATGAGGGTGTGCACACTTTTGCAACCACATGATCAGAACTGAGATTCTATATTGACTGTGCTGAAAGGTCATCATTTTCATTGGCATTCCAGTTACATTTTGAGGCAATATATTTTACAAAATGGACTTCCACAGTTTTTTAGGCCTGCTTGAATCAGACATCATGAGAGACGTTAGCCGTTGGAAGGCAGTTTGTAAGAAAACACACACTGGAAATAAAAGTCGCGCACTGGAAATATGGCCTTGCATCTATGTTTAGAGGCCGTGTGCCGAGTAGACCGGTAGTGTTATTACTTCCTGTTGCTGCGGAGTTAAAGATTTGTCACATGGCCAAAAACCACAACGGAACTGGAGAGGCTTCATCTTCAGATTCAGAATTGATCAGTTTCCAAGTTTGATGCTTGTTTGATTGTTATGATAGACAGGATGTCTGTTACGATATATCTATATATATATTCTTTGTAAATTTTGAACAAACAAACAAAATGGCCGCCTTCCACAAACACAATATTATTCAGAATGTCGTGTTTTAACGAGTGAGGGAAGATACAACAAATTATTGTAAAGACATTTTTAGGTTGACTTCCCCAATAAAATAATACACAAGAATGAATTAAAACATGTTATTTTACATGGTGCATATTTTTGTCACTCTTAATTTATGCGCTAAACTTTTTGACAGCCCAACTTTCCATTTAACTATGCTAAAGAAACAATAAATGAGATCCATTTTTCAAATTAGCTGCAGAGCATCCATGAGCAGCAAGAAAAGCTACATGCTAGCTTTCTGACCACAACTATAAATAAGTGCTCGGGACAGTTTAGCGGAAAGAAACGGTCTGCTCGGACATCAAATGGAAATTTGGCTTTTATTTCAATCACGAAGCCACACTGCATACTGATTGCGGTTTTTAGAGTGAGTCTGTTTGGAGGCAGATGACATTAGCTCACGCAAGCATGGTGAGCTGGTGGTTAGCATGTCTGCCATGTTGTTGCAAGGTGTTGGGTTCAAATCTCAGCTCTGTTTTTTCTCTCGAGTCATACACTGGCTTCACCCACGTATTACAAAAGGACTCACGTTAGGCTTATTGGAAAGTTGTTCACAGGTGTGAAGGGTTTACATTGTATTATTGTATTTGTAGATTGCAGTAGAGCGTATCTATATCGCATCTAATCGGACTGAGAGCTCTGTAAAGTAACCAAAGTGGGTTTCCACTCCAAGTATGACAATAACAGCATGACAGGAAATGGAACATGCTGCAACATGAAGTGAGTGTGAGCATGTAAATCATGAGAGAAGCCTGCCCCAATTGAATTTATCGATATCTCTTAACTCATTCACTGCCATAAATTCATAAAAGAAAACAACAATTATTAAAAATTAGGGGCGACAGGCAATACATTTTTGAATTGTAATTAATCACATGACTTCACTAGTTAACTCATGATTTATCACAAATTTTCTATCTGTTCAATGTACAATAAAAAAAATCTCGGTTGTCATACTCTTGTTAACAAAAGTGGGGAAAAAAGTTTTATATCTGTTCAAATGTACAGTAAAAATAAAATCAAAGTTTTCATACTCTTGTTAAAAAAAAAAGGGAAAAAATGTCAAACTTATAGAAATAGTTCTAATGAATTTTTGACGTTTATAGCCGTCAATGGCAGTGAATAAATAATAATTAAAAAAAAAAAGATTATTTAAAATTAGGGGTGACAAGCAATTAACATTTTTAATTGTAATTAATCGCATGACTTCACTAGTTAACTCACGATTGATCACAAATTTTATATCTGTTCAAATGTACAGTAAAAATAAAATCAAAGTTTTCATACTCTTGTTAAAAAAAAAAAGGGAAAAAATGTCAAACTTATAGAAATAGTTCTAATGAATTTTTGACGTTTATAGCCGTCAATGGCAGTGAATAAATAATAATTAAAAAAAAAAAGATTATTTAAAATTAGGGGTGACAAGCAATTAACATTTTTAATTGTAATTAATCGCATGACTTCACTAGTTAACTCACGATTGATCACAAATTTTATATCTGTTCAAATGTACAGTAAAAATAAAATCAAAGTTTTCATACTCTTGTTAAAAAAAAAAAGGGAAAAAATGTCAAACTTATAGAAATAGTTCTAATGAATTTTTGACGTTTATAGCCGTCAATGGCAGTGAATAAATAATAATTAAAAAAAAAAGATTATTTAAAATTAGGGGTGACAAGCAATTAACATTTTTAATTGTAATTAATCGCATGACTTCACTAGTTAACTTACGATTGATCACAAATTTTATATCTGTTCAAATGTACAGTAAAAAAAATCAAAGTTTTCATACTCTTGTTACCAAAAAAGGGAAAAAATGTCAAACTAATAGAAATAGTTCAAATTAATTTTGGACGTTTATAGCCGTCAATGGCAGTGAATGAGTTGATCACAAAACATCTCAAAGGGGTTCACAGGAACTAATATCAAAATCTCAAAAACATCTCAATAAAGGATCCAACAAATAAACTTACTATACATATATATTAGGAGTGAAACGAAATCTAACTAAAGCATATAACATCAATGTTAAAATCAGCATCACAAGCCCACAGTTTACATTTTCATTTAAAACATGGCATTGTCTAAACACAGTTAAACCACATCTGGTCTATAGAGCACAACCTCCCACATCATCCTAACCACAAGCTGTGCACACACGCCTGATGCCTGATGTTTACTATTAAGTATACCGTAAATGAAACCTTCAACGGACAAGGACTGCTGTTCAACATAACACCATTGTGACGTCACTCCTGCGATTTCAGTGAACAGTCAATCACACTTAATTCCACCAGAGGGCGCCATATACACACACAGGAGACGTCTCTCGGGCCATGTATAGCCAAATACTATTTTTATTTATTATTTTAGATTAAATCCAGGATTATTGTTTGCTTTGTGTTTTATATGAAAAGGGCAAAATGCAGAATTAAATGGTAAGTTAAAAAATACACATCAAGGTTAATATGTGTGTCATTTTACAATAAAAACAGGTATTTTTACTGTAATTGTTGTGAGGGTTGTTGTTTTTTTAGCCTCATGAAACGAAAAATATAGACAAAAATGAAGCAAGAATTCTGTGTGTTTTGGTTAGCAACAAAAAAAAGTTTTGACTGTGTTTTGGATATAGAAAAAAGATAGATAAGCAGGGAATTTTCTAACAAAAGGAAAGTATCTATACATTTCCATTTAATTGAAAAAAAACAACAACAACAAATTTTAAAAAAGTGCACCTGAACGTTTAGTGTAGTACATTTGTATTGTTTATTTAAAGGCATGTTTACACTTTGCTTACTCAAACACACCTGCTTATGATTTAGCCACTGAATGCAAAGCTTTGTAAGCGGATCCATCTTGCTAATGAGTTGTGATCCAGTACAGCACTCCCACAAACCCTCCCCGAGAAATGCTGGTTCACAAAATCCCATTTTGGAATGAGTGAATATTCGATCCGTTTTTCTTGAGCGTTTGACAACATTAAGATTAGGCTGGTGCCTTTCCTCCACTCCCATTTGCTCTGCTCTCAGGTGTAGGTTGCATTGGGGACAAATTGCGTGATGCAGGACACACCTGGAAGCGAGGTAGGCGTTGCTGTGTTACATCACTACTGTATGAGCATAGAGAAAGAAGGGATGTATGAGCTGAAACTGAGTGTCAACGATGGTTTGCGAATTGTCACCGTCACGCTGAGCAGGTAAATGTTGCATTTTTGTCTTTATCTGTTGTTTTTTTCCCCCCTGTTGTTTCACAAACAGAATGTGCTAACGAGGTTCCTGTACTGTATTTGTTATTGGGGGAAAGAAAGTAAAATGTGAATGTTTTATTTGCCACCTGACAAGAATTAGTTGGCCAATGAAGTTTATTTATTTATTTTTAGTCAGTGGGACAATTTGTGACAATAGCAATAACATCTGGGCAAAAATGCTTTGATTCAGTTTTGTTTCACCAAAATGTTTATTAATACAGTGGCCAAGTACTTAACAGCAACGGCAGATAGTAAACAATTCTTCAAAAAGTTGCTTATTTCCATCCCAGTTGAAGTTTGTTGTAAAACTAAACCTAAAAGCAAGATAATTACACTTGTCAAACCACAAAAGTACAAAGTACCCTCATACAAAACACTTGCTAACTATAGTAGCATTTAAGCAACAAAGCTGTTCCATCTTAAATGACCAAAATGATTTTGCCATAAATGTCCAAAAAATGTATTTTAAAGCTTTTCCAATTTAAAAGACTCTTTTAGCCCCACCCTAAAATAACGTTAAAGTTGTGTTTATTACGAAAAATCACTGAGTCTATCCACCCTGTATGTACAAGATGTACAAAACTAAGGTAATATGATGTTGTTGAACACGGCATGTAAAAGGTGAGAAAATGGTATTAAAAAAACAACAACATAATGTTGAATAATTCGGTCTTAAAACTATGTAAAAAAATGTGCATAAGCTTTAGTGAGGAAAAAAAAATCTAAATAACATACCTTAATCTAATAATACTATATATATTATTCAAAATCTCAACTTCTTTCATTTCCACTCTAATTGTTCTTCTAGTTGACTTGCTTGCTTTTCGGGTGTGCAGTAATTTACAAACTATTCACTGCAGAGCAGCGTCTGCTCATGCGTTGGCATGGTAACGCGCTGTAATGAGTTACAAGATAACAGAGTCAAAAGGTGTTTTTTTTGTCTGCTCCCAGTACGTGCCGTGCACTTCCATAACGAGCTCGTCGTCCTCCTCATCATGAAGAAGGACAGTGCACAATCAGGTACGTCTTCTTTCAGCTCATCATTTCAAGTCAAGTCCACATCCAAGCTTTTATTGTGTGGTCTTGTAAGACAGGGGTTCTTCAACCCCATGTAAAGGGGAGTCATTTTTACAAAGACCCAAACTAATCCTAAAGCCAATTAATCTGGCATAGAATTTGACTTTTTTTTTTCAACCTAAATATTCTTGACCTGTTTAATAGAAAGGAACTTAACCAAATTAATTTGAAATAGATGTATTAAAAAAAAAAAAGTAAAAAAAAAAAAGTTTAATTCCCACAAAGAAAAAAGGCAATTTGAGCATAATAATTTGCACATTGTTTTACGTATGACGAGATTGCAAAAATATTGTGGAAAACATATACAATTACAACAAAAAACGATAACAAAAAAGTACGTAAACATGACTGTGACAGTTGTCTGATGAAAAACACGATCACATTGTGCTTCCTCCCAGAAATACAACAAAAATATTTATTTATTATTTTTTAATAGAAGTAGTGTCTTCAGTTGCTATCTTTTCAATCAGTTATTTCATTCAAAAATCTTAGAGAAAATGTAAAAAAAAAAAAAATCTGAGACAGAAAGAAAAAACTGAAAAGGCGTCGTCACACAAAGCCTCCGCTTCTGCTCATTATCAATAAAATAGATTTAAAAAATAAATAGAAATACAAAATTCTATTAATCCATTCTGTTGAACAGAAAAAAAGAAGAAAAAATAATTGCCAATCCAAATGAATATAATACAATAAGATGAATAAAAAATAAATAAAACAAATATGTACAGCATGTTGAATTATTATTTTTTTATTCCAGAATATTGTTTAGTTTGTGTTTTAAATCCATCCAGCCATCCATTTTCTTGACCGCTTTTCCTCAAAAGGGTCACGGGGTGCTGGAGCCTATCCCAGCTGGCTTCGGGCAGTAGGCAGGGTACACCCCAAACTGGTTGCCAGCCAATCACAGGGCACACAGAGACAAACGACCAAACTCACAATCACACCTATGGACAATTTGGAGTGTTCAATTAACCTGCCATGCATGTCTTTGGAATGTGGGAGGAAACCGGAGTACCCGGTGAAAACCCACGCAAGCACGGGGAGAACATGCAAACTTCCACCCAGGAAGGCCGAAGCCCGGACTCGATCTCACGTCCTCTGCACTGGGAGGCAGACGTGCTAACCAGTCAGCCACCGTGCTGCCACGTGTTTTAAATCAAATTAAAGAATGCAGAACGAAAAAGAAGAAAACAGCTAAACAAAAGTGACCGTATATGTATTTGTCGCTTTATAGTAAAACGTGTGCATCATCAAATTTTGTGACTTTCTTTTTAAATAATAATAAAAAAAAAAAAAAAATATTGTTGGTATGTTTTGGATATTTAAAAAAAATATATGTATATAAGTGTATATATATATATATATACTTATATACATATATACAATATATGTATATAAGTGTCTTTAAAAAAAGTAGAATAAGAAAATTAAACACTAGGTAACGGTGAACATTTGTACAGTAAAAACATTTATCAAAAAAAAAAAAAAAGAGAAGTGAGCTAGAAAAAGTTGCATATGATGAGTGCACACTGAACTAGTACCAAGCCGTGATGCTGTTGAATAAAAAAGCTTGCTTCTCCGAAGTGCATCCCCAAATAATTATCTATTGACATGTTGGAGACTTTTGACCCGTGGTATGTGCTTTCCAAGAAGCAAATATTTGTACAACTCTATATGAGAAAAATGTGTGAGAGCACTGGAAATACTGCATGCACACAAAGATGTCGTGTGGGAACTTTTCATTGGTGCAAAGCTGAAGACAGCAGTAATTAGTTTGTTTTATTGCCAGTCCCCTAATATAGCTATACGTTGTTTTTTGTAGTTGTTTTTTTATATACATCAAATTAATCAACCTAATAATTTATTGCAAATTATTTAAGTAACAGTTGATGGACCCGAGTTAGTGAACCACTGCAGCCTTTGTTTCCGTGGCTCACGTTTCCGCCGCGGACGCTTTTAGGGCCTGTCCCAATACTCGCACTTCAAAAGGGTATTGAGACTGGACCTTTTAGAGTCATTTGAGGCTTCCTTGAGAGATGCTGACATGTTAACACGCGTGATGATGTCATGACACGGCTTCATGTTTTGTCACAGGTGTGACGTGGCAGGTGAGGGCCAACCAACGTTGCTACCACAAGCAGCAGCAGAAGAAATCCTTCCTGGGTTTTCGTTGGGGGCGATGCTCGGTGAGTGGCGGCTCCCTCCTCCGAGATCAAAATGAGTCCGTCTTGATTAAGTCTCCTTGTTGCCAGGACAACCAGGTGCGCAGCTATAAGTACTCGGTCCTCACCTTTGTGCCGCTGACGCTGTATGAGCAGTTCCAACGCGCCGCCAATCTCTACTTCCTCTTCATGATGGCGCTGCAGGTTGGTTATTGACTCTCTTCTGAGCCTGCCGTCTTCTCATTGGCAATATAAATGGGCGGCAAAATGTCAAGATTTTCTTTATCCCGTGCAAAAAACTGATCATTATTGCCTTTTACTAAGTCACATAGAGTAGTTGTGAAAGTCTTCTTCACTTGTGTCTGCATGACTGTATTATACTGCCCCTGGTGGTCAAGTCAAGCACACCAGAGGGATTTGTTGTATTAATAAGTAATGGAACAAGCATTTCTTTTCATCCACACACACTGGCTGTTTGTGTGTTTTCGTGTCTCCCAGTGCGTCCCCATCATCTCGTCCTTCCAGTGGTACATCTCCGTCATCCCGTTGATCCTCATTCTGGCCGTGAGAGGCGTGAAGGACCTCATTAACGACATGGTGAGCCTCTCACGTCCCGCCGGTCACCCAACGCACCGTTGACACTCTCTTAAGAGTCGCCATAGAAGCCTCCACACTCTCCTTCGTCGTCCTCATTGACTCCTCGTCCTCTCCTCATTGACTAAAACCAGCCGTCCCAGTAGCATTAATTCCCCCGCCATATCATTAAAGCTTTTCCCTCTTAAATGCCAGGGTGATGTTTTGCATGCGCGACTCTCTGGTTAAGTGCACGGCTGAGTTACGGTCGTTAACGGCTCTCCGGCTGAAACGCTCGCTTGACCCCTCCATATTGACTAATCATTTAGCAAAGGGTGTAAATCTTAAGGCCGGTGTCACCGCTGGTGGGCCGCGTAATGGCGTCCCTGCTTTCTACTGTCTCAACCTTTTCACGGCCACCTTCATTCAACGCCTGTCCGCAGCGGTGGAAGGAATGAAGTACAAATACTTTGTTGCTATATGAAATCTTTTATGCAACTTTTTGTGTTTTAAAACAAGCGAATTGCATCCAACTAGAGGAGATGACATATTGCTGATTTTATCTGCTAGTCAGGTTGATTTCCATTTGCGCAGTCCTAGCACACTCTGGTGGCTACTTTTTTTTTTTTTTGGTGCAGTTTAATTTTCACAAGGCATGTTTTGGCCCTTCTCTGTTTAAAATCCATGCTAATTGTCAGGTGAAGGGGAACATAATTTGCTTGTGAACAGAAACAAATGTGTAGAAACTCAATGTGTGCTTGCATTAGCAAGTAAGTGCCTCAATATGTATATTTTATTTATATATATTTTTATATATAATATTTATAATATTTTTTTTCATTGTTGTAATGTACAAAAGCAAAATATTGTGTGTGTGTGTATTTTTTAGTATGAGCTGTTTTTTTTTTTTTTTTTTTACAATATTGTGACCTTTTTTGTATCGCCACAATATCGTGATAATTATTGCATCGTGACCTTCATATCATGATGATTTCGTATATTTGGATATGGTTACATCCCGAGAATCTCATGCAAGCGGCATGACATGCATCCGACGTCATGTTGAAGCGACAAGTTACATACTAACGCTTTTAACTGCCCACTTGTCCAATCAATAGAGCTTAGTAAGCAAATAATACATTTATTATTATATTATTATTATTATTATAGTTATTTATTCATAACATGTTTTGCTGTTGTAGAGCTCAAAATAAAGGTGTGCTCTTGTACCCACCTCAAACAAGGTGGAATAAAAACAGTCACCGTGATAATGATATTTTCTGCAATATTACCATCAAAATAAATAATTTAAAAAACAATTAAACGTTAAAAGTACAAGTTTTCCCCATTAATTATTCCCTGTCAGCCGTTTACCGCACAGCATATACCGTATTTTATATAATTAACCGTTGTTACTTAAGTGAAAATAAAAAAATAGTACTCCTACTTTACCATTCTTTTTGTCTACATACGTGTTCACACTTCTACTTGGAACGTGCGTACTTTTACCACTTCCTGTCCTGTTTCCAGGGGAGGCGACGCAGCGACTCGGAGGTCAACTCGCGACCGTGTGACGTACTCATCTCCCAGAGGTGAGCAAAGACGGGAGGGTGCGAGCCTCCCTGGGAGCAGATGCTGCCAAACGGGCCTCTAATGAAGCTCTAATGAAGTGTAAATGAGTGAAAGCCTGGATGCTCCCCAAGGCCAGGCACGAGGCATTCCGCGGGAAAAACAAGATCAAGTGATCTCTCAGCATGTGGTTTTATTGTTATTTCATCATTTTAATGCAATTTAATTCTGGGAGGTGTTCGGTGGTTTAGGAGAATGCTGTGAAGGATCAATAAACTATAAATGCTCATAGCAGCAGAAAACAATAACTCAGATGCAGGTGTTATGTTGTTTCATAAATCTAATGTTGGGTGAATGCTGAGAGACAGGCATTAAACGTCAAATTAAGAACACAATCAGAAATCCTATATATTATTTAACGCTTGCACCAGAGTTATTGTTTTTGTGTGACGTTTAAGATTTATGTGAATGCTGAGAGATAAGTATTCAAATTAATGGTGTTGTGTGTAGGGGAAAAACATGCTCAAACATGAAGACAAACATTCAAACGAATGCTAATTCACGTAAAAATTTGGTGAATGCTGGGAGACAAGCGTTCCTAGTGTTTGTCTGAATCAGTGTAAATGCTGAGAGACATGCATTCACGCGGTTGCTGTTGCCTCAAAAACAATATTATGAATGCTGAGAGACAAGAATGCACTGCACATATACTGTGCATTCAATAAATGCAAGCATTCACACTGACGTTGTGAATGAATAAAAATAGCCTGAATGCTGAAAGACATACATCTTCTGCATGTCAAAAAATGTGTGCAGATGCTGAGAGATACACATACATATTGTTGCTCTCGTATGTTAAAAACACAACATATAATGCGTATTTCTATTGTACATCGAAAAGCAATTATGTAAAATATGAGAAACAAGCATTCATGCAAATGATTGTAATAAATATGTGGTTAAGTGCTCAAAAAAGTATGTAAATGCTGAGTGACGAGCATTCACATAAATGTTGCTGTGCAACAAAATTAATTATGTGAATGCTAATGCTTATGTTAAAACAAAATAATAATAATAATGTTAATGGTAAGAGACAAGCTTTCACACTTATGCTAATGTGTACAAATCGGTATAAATGCTGAGAGTCAAGCGTTCCTATTTATATGCATTAGAAATGTACAACAACAAAAATTGTGAAATTGTACGTCCAAAAAGAATAGGATTGATTCAAGCATTCACACAAATAGCAGCTGTGCATTAAAAGCTAATTGCATGAATGCTGAGAGACGATCATTCCAACAATCACAAATGGTCGTAATACTAAAAAAAACAAGATCATGAGAAACTGACATTTCTACTTTTGCCATTGTCGTGCCATGTTTGTTCCCAAAACATTGTGGAATGTTGTGTGATAAGCACTTAGACAAATGTTGTGTAAAAATGAATGATTAGAGAGCAATATTCATGTTACCGCTATTGTGCATCAAATAATCACAAAATAGCCTGAATGCTGAGACACACATATCAACATTGGTGCTGTTATAAATCAAGACAAAATGATAGTATGCATGCTGAGACAAGCACACGGAAACATAGGGCATCTCGCAATGACATCTGGAGTTTTCATTTTTGTGTTGTAATGTTTTAACCATCTCTCAGCATTCACACGATATCTGTATTTGTGCCATCTGTTTCAGCTTCAGCACGGCGCAGTGGAAGGATCTGTGCGTGGGGGATATCGTGCGCATCCATAAAGACCAAACCATTCCTGTGAGCGGCTTATTTGCTCATTTGAAATATAATGACAGTAGAATGATGCGCAAATGACATTATGTTTTAGATCATGTATTTAATTGCGCGTGATTAATGAGTCAAAAAGACTTTGATTGTAGTCCTTTTTCCGCACTACTGATTGATTCATGTGTTCATTCTCAGGCAGATGTTTTGCTCCTCTGCAGCTCCGAGCCACACAGTCTGTCCTATGTGGAAACGGCTGACATCGATGGGTGAGACTTTTCATGCAGATAAGCACGTCTGCTTCACTTCCTGCCATATCTCCCCCTCCAAAAAAGGCATGTTAGGTTCTGTCATGAGTCATGACTCTAAATAGACAATGTTATGATAATAATAACTCATAATAAATAAATAAAATATGATATATTTATATTATATTAAAATAAAAATGTAAATAAATGTAAATAAATATAAATAAATATAAATAAATAATAAAAAACCTTGTACAGTTCGAAGGTCAGTATTGTAGTATATGACGGAACTGTAGACTCCAAAAAAGGCATGTTAGGTTCTGTCATGAGTCATGACTCTAAATAGACAATGTTATGATAATAATAACTCATAATAAATAAATAAAATATGATATATTTATATTATATTAAAATAAAAATAAAAATAAAAATGTAAATAAATGTAAATAAATATAAATAAATATAAATAAATAATAAAAAACCTTGTACAGTTCGAAGGTCAGTATTGTAGTATATGACGGAACTGTAGACTCCAAAAAAGGCATGTTAGGTTCTGTCATGAGTCATGACTCTAAATAGACAATGTTATGATAATAATAACTCATAATAAATAAATAAATAAATAAAATATGATATATTTATATTATATTTAAATAAAAATAAAAAATGTAAATAAATATGAATAAATAATAAAAAACCTTGTACAGTTCGAAGGCCAGTATTGTAGTATATGACGGAACTGTAGACTCCAAAAAAGGCATGTTAGGTTCTGTCATGAGTCATGACTCTAAATAGACAATGTTATGTTAATAATAACTCCTAATAAATAAATAAATAAAATATGATATATTTATATTATATTCAAATAAAAATAAAAAATGTAAATAAATATAAATAAATATAAATATAGATAAATATAAATATAGATAAATATAAATATAAATAAATAATAAAAAACCTTGTACAGTTCGAAGGTCAGTTTTGTAGTATATGACGGAACTGTAGACTCCAAAAAAGGCATGTTAGGTTCTGTCAAGAGTCATGACTCTAAATAGACAATGTTATGATAATAATAACTCATAATAAATAAATAAATAAAATATGATACATTTATATTATATTAAAATAAAAATAAAAAATGTAAATAAATATAAATAAATATAAATAAATATAAATAAATATAAATAAATATAAATAAGTATAAATAAATATAAATAAATAATAAAAAACCTTGTACAGTTCGAAGGTCAGTATTGTAGTATATGACGGAACTGTAGACTCCAAAAAAGGCATGTTAGGTTCTGTCATGAGTCATGACTCTAAATAGACAATGTTGTGATAATAATAACTCTTAATAAATAAATAAATAAAATATGATACATTTATATTATATTATATTAAAATAAAAATAAAAAATGTAAATAAATATAAATAAATATAAATAAATATAAATAAATATAAATAAATAATAAAAAACCTTGTACAGTTCGAAGGTCAGTATTGTAGTATATGACGGAACTGTAGACTCCAAAAAAGGCATGTTAGGTTCTGTCATGAGTCATGACTCTAAATAGACAATGTTATGATAATAATAACTCATAATAAATAAATAAATAAATAAAATATGATATATTTATATTATATTCAAATAAAAATAAAAAATGTAAATAAATCTAAATAAATCTAAATAAATCTAAATAAATATAAATAAATAATAAAAAACCTTGTACAGTTCGAAGGTCAGTATTGTAGTATATGACGGAACTGTAGACTTTGTGGAGACAAGTGAGCGCAATGACAATGAGGAGATGATCTATCCCCAAAATAATTTGAGCAAATTTGTTATTTTAGAAGTGTGCATCAAACTGGTAGTGCAAAATGGCTGCCCCCTGAGATGAATAAAGCCGGGTGAATTTAGCTACTTAAAGGATCTTTGTGCAGTTTGTCACTTTTTTTTACCCTCGACTGCCACCTCTGGCCGAAAGCGTAACGGCAGCATCTTAAAGTGACAGCCACTGTTGACAAACGAAGACATGACTTCAAATGAGGTAAGAAAAACTCCACCCCCTTCACTCCCCAAATAAACTATGGAGTGTGTGGGTTCGCACATTCTACTATAAAGGGCCAATAAAAGCAGATAGGTGCAGTCAAAGTAAAACAGTCAGGGCTCTTCGTACTCATCTGGGCATTGGTGGAGCATGCATGATGTAAAAAAAGCTTTAATATTCCCTTTTTAAACTGCTCAATGCACCTTTAATTCATATTCCACAAACGCAATATTAATCAGAATGTCCAGTTTAGACTAGGGGAGCACAAAAAATATTGTATTATAAAGAACATTTTTGGGTTGACTTCCCATTTAAGTGTAGTGTTAATGTTCAAAGTGTACATTAAAGCTGCAGTGACTTCTGAAGTTTTATTTTTGAATACTTTAGCCAACTAATGTATTTTTAATGCAACGTTCTTGGAGAGCTAAGTATTTTTTTTTTAGTTGGCACTTGGAGTAAAAATTCTGTTCCCTGCAAAGCGCGATAGAAAATAGATAAATGGATAATAAGCAAATTAAAAAATAATGTTGACTAGCATTTTTTCTCCTATTTGCAGCGAGACGAACCTGAAGTGTCGACAGGCTCTCGGTGCGACGCACGACCGGTTGACATCCGAACCCTCGGAGTGTACGCTCGCCAACTTTGACGGTGAAATATATCTATATATTTTTTTAAACAATTTGTCTATATGTGTCGAGTCAGCAAGGATAGACTCCAGCTGACTTGTAACAAGTGCTATAAAAAATGTACGGATATTAATCATAAATGAACAAGTCTTTGAATTCATTTTCCAGGCGTGGTGTTCTGCGAGGAACCCAATGACAGCATGTACACCTTCAGAGGGCAGCTGCACTGGAGAGGGGAACGTTTCTTGCTGGACAACGAGCATCTCCTCCTCAGGGGGACCGTCCTACGAAACACGCCGATCGCCTACGCTTTGATCATATACACCGGTACGATTACATTCGTTTATATACATTTACAATCAACCCTCAAAATGTCTGTGCAAGGAGACCACAAACAAGAATGTTATCCAAAATGTCCTTAGCTCACCTTCTGTTGTGGCCTCCACTTGCTTCAAAGGCAAATTATGTTACATTGAATGCATTATACGGCTAATTATGGACAGTGCCTTTGAAATGTGGGTCATCTCGCATCTCGCGGATCAGCTCGCGCGCTCGTCCAGTCTTTTTAAGTGATCATTGATCGGATATTACTGGACCAAGCGGGAGGTGTCACGGATCTCGGCGCCGTGACCCTTTCAGTTCTGGAGAAGCCGATCCATACGTCAAAATCCTCTACAGATGGCTTTTTACGACATTTGTCACATCACGTGTATCGATACAGCTCGATTGTGACCCGGCTCACACGTGTTCCACTGAGCTTGACTTTCACACAAAAAGTACACGGCATGGCAAATGAAAATGAGGGGAAAGTATAGCACTCTTCTTTGCAGCTATGAAAACTTGCACTAGTCTGGGAAGGCCCACAAAATTGATTGTAGTTGAACCAATATCACCATAAGATTTCATCCCCAACAAAAATTTAGATTTTCCATTGACCTTCAGTGTCATTTTATTAAGTAGATCAGAGATGGGCAACTTAAATGCTGGAGGGGGCCACAATTTTTCATCAGTGCTACTCAAGGGGCCACATAGGACCACACATTTCCTAACCAGATGTTATGACAAAATAGCTTTTTTGGATATGGACAAAATATGTGTTCATATTATATTTCATTTTTTTCATAATATAATTCAATGCATGAATAAACGATCAACTATCCAAACAACAAAATAACTACATACTGTGATTTATTTTTCTTTTTTTCCCCGTAGTGTAAAGGGGGTTTCCTGCATTTGAGGAATGGCATATAATTGCTGACCAGCAAACCGACATTGAGTGCAAAAACTAATTTTGTGCATGTCCTCCCCAAATATCATTGAGGTCCTATGTTAAATAAAAAATAAATAAAATTATATATATATATATATATATATATATGTGTGTGTATATATATATATATATATATGTATATGTATATATATATATATATATATATATGTGTGTGTATATGTATATATATATATATATATATATATATATATATATATATATATATATATATATATATATATATGTGTATATGTATATATATATATACAGTATATATATACAGTATATATATATATATATATATATATATATATATATATATATATATATATGTGTATATATAAAGCCTATATCTACTCATGTAGTTTTGGGTAGACCCAGTGTAAGTGCAAACCAAGCCATGTCTGCCATCTAGTGATGAATGGTGATATTACAACTTAAAACGACAGTTAATGCATATTTGCAGTTCAGCACCCACAAATTTGCATATTCACTGAATAAAAAAAAGAAGAAGAAAAATCTCAATTTTTAAAAAGATGGTGGTGGCGGCGCGGGGGGGGGGGGGGGATGTCCGTGTTTGACTGAGTGATTCTGATGAAGACGCCAAAAGCATTGAAAAAGTGGCACAGAGGCACAGTTCATCTCGAAGATGTTTGATAGGGTTGAGTTCAAGGTCATCTCTGAAGTTCTTCCATTCCAAACTCATTCAAGAATGCCTTGAGGAGCTTTCCTAAATCGTCCAAAATGTCTCCATAACATGAAGAGTAAAGATACTAAATTCCAACCCCTGTTCGATTAATTGGTGTGTCCTAAGACTTTTGTCCATAAATGACAGTCCCGTTGAAAATGAGGGCTTCCATTCTCAGTTTTTGAGAATGTATGTTGTATTTATGAAAACAAGTCGGTCCACGCATGCCTGCAAGGGAGGGCACTTCTCTATTGGTTTCACCTGTGTACAGCAAGGTCATCCTGCTCAAGGGCACATCAGCGGCTGTCCGCCTTGCTGAGGCAGGGCTTGAACTCTCGCTCTCGTCCGACCCAGGTGCCGACACGAAGATCCTGAGGAACTGCGGGAAAGTACGGGCCAAGAGAACTCGCTTGGAGAATAGTCTCAACAGAGCGGTGATCGGGGTGAGTGCTGCAGTATCTAATGAGATGCATTAGTTATTAATTACAATTTTACATATTATACATATGAAATTGCTTACATGTACACAGCTACACTAAACCCCATCTGACATTTTCTTGTGTTTTTCCAAGTCTAAAATATGACTCCAGTAGGGATTCTAAAATTAGCACACTGTTGCTATACAAAGAATTGGTTGAACAAAATGTGGTTTTGTATGTTTATCGCCACTACCAGTTAATGTTTACTATCTAACTAAACTTAAAACAAAGAGAAATACTCATTGAGTTTTGACAACGGCCACATAGCTTTGCCCGTTTAATTCAATGCTAACGACGCAGAACGCCATGGACGAGCTAGCAAGCACAATGATTAGCATAACGTTAATATTGGGATTTAACCCTGGAGAACCCACGGGGTCAAATTTGGCCCCTATAAATTCTGCTACTCAAGTAACAAAGACCTTTTTTTTTTTTTACAAATTTAACTTCAAAAGTCCAGAGTGCCACTTCTGACCCCTGCATGGGGCCATCTAGTGGATGAATATTGCGCTTAAATGAGCCAGAGTGGTGGTGACAAGATGGCTGGCAACATGCTGTTTTGTTGAGCTGGAAATCAATCCAAACAAAACCATCTTCTCAGCAAACCAGATGGTAAAATTGTGTTTTTTTGTTTTTTTTAATCTATTTCATATCATGTTGCAGAATGCCTAGGAGTATGTTTTATATAAATATATTGATAAATTAGCAAATTAGGGAATAAAGGGTTAAAATTGAAAAAAAAACATGTATTTTGGTGTTCAGTGAACTTATAGCGGTCATTTAATGTATAATTCATAATTTTCCAAAGAAGAAAAGGGTTCTTGGGTTCTCCAGGGTTAAGCACGTATACGGTACACCGAATGGTGTTTCCACTGTACGTGTGTTTGGCATCCACAGATCATGTTGTTTTTGCTGCTGGCCGTGCTTCTTCTGGCCATCGCCTGCGGGGTGTTCACGAGCCGGGTGATGAGCCGTACAGAGTTTCTGTCTGCTCTGATTATCAACGGTGACCCGGTCTATACCGCCTTCCTGGTCTTCTGGAGCTACTTTATGCTGCTCAGCCCAGCCGTGCCCATCATGCTCTACGTCACGTCAGTTACAACATGCCCTGATGTATTTTGGTGGTGTGGATGTTAAGTTGCTGATGATTGCGTGTGTGTGTTGGCGCAGGTTTGAGCTGATCCACACTTTCCAAAGCAAGTTTATTCATTGGGATTTGGAGATGTACTGGTCTGAGACAGATTGTCCAGCACAGGCCCGGAATACTTCACTGTGTGAGGAGCTGGGCCAAGTGGAATACCTGCTGAGTGACAAAACTGGAACGTTGACCCAAAATCGTCTGCTCTTCCGGCAATGCTGCATAGCTGGGGAAATCTACGGTATAGTCGCACCTTTTTCTGTGTTGAAATGTTAGCAATATTCCTCAAATAGAGGCCATCGGAAAAATTGAAAGATGCAAGGCCCACGCTGATATTCGTCACCTTTTATTTGACACGTTTGAATCTTATGGATGTTTTGTTTGTTTTTCTTTTTTGTGTGCGATTTTTAGATAGCGCTGTATGTTGGCAAAATATTCATTTCACTTTGCAAGTAGCAGTTTGATAGATAGTGAGCGATTTTTCAAAAAAGAGACTTCAAACAGTTAATGTTTAGTTAATACAATTCTAGAAGAGCTCTATTTTTTTGTAAGAGTGGAACTCATTAATGTTATTCCCATTCATTTCAATAGGGAAAGATGATTTGAGACATGAGTGTTTTGTGTTGCACATGAATGAATTGAACTGGCATCACTGTATATTTTCAGCATTTGTTACTACATAACCCATGTATTGTTGGTGGTTGTTTTAACATTTCATTTGAACTCCAACAGGTGATTCGTCAGCAAGAGCAGAGGACATCGAGGTACCATATGATCACTTCTATGAATTCTCTTACACCATCCACAGCCTGATGTCATTTGTGTTACATAAAATGTGCGTTCCGTCATACATTTGCATGGATAGCCAATGGACCTCACCTGGAATCCATTCTCCCGTGGCGGTCTGTTCATGCGGGATCCCACCCTGGTGGAGCGTCTCCGAGCACATCAGTGTCCCACCATCAAGCGATTCTTCACCGCACTGACTGTGTGTCACACCGTCATGGCCCAGTGGAAAGAAAGTATGCAGTGAGACCTCAATTTACGAATGTTTTTCACTAAACATAAGTCATGGCTTGGCTGATTTTGTGCCTTGAATTGGGAGCGAAAATTTCAGTCACAAGTATGAGCACATTTCACAACAAGCAGCAATTTGGCAGATTGGGCGAACAATTCTTAAAAAATTAAAAATTCAAGCTTTTTATGTCATAAATGTTCATTCAAAGTACTTTTTACATAGCATCACTGCCTTTATTAGCCTAAAAAGTAAGTTTGCTAGCTTAATGCTGAGCTAGCATTCAATGACAAACTCAAGCTAACTGAAATTAGCATCACCATTGCGGTCATTTTAAACTATCAAACAATGCGATTTTGGTGTAAACATCACAGAAACAAATCCGGCAATACTCATTAGCGCATATTTTCTCTGGTCTGTGGAAACAACTATGGGTTATCTTTAGCTTTAGTTTTATTTGCTGACCGTCTACTTCAACTCTACCTGTGCAACGCTGTCAGGCTAAGGTGTGGTTTACGGTATTCTCTTACTCATTTCCTTTCAGACACTCTAGTTTACCAAGCCGCGTCTCCCGATGAGGAGGCTCTTGTCGGCGCCGCCAGGGAACTGGGCTGGGTCTTCCTGTCCCGAACACGAGACGATATGGTGCTTTCCGAGATGGGTGTCACGCGCCGCTATAAGCTGCTGGCGTTGCTTGACTTCACCAGCCAGAGAAGACGGATGTCAGTATTGGGTGAGGGAATCAATGATTTCATACCTCATCCTCCCTTTTTCAACTGCTATTTTTTTCGGGAGGGTTGCTCTCCAAGGTTTACTGATTTTGTTCCCATTTTATGCAGTCCGGGAGCCAGAGGGTTTTTTAAAACTGTACTGCAAAGGAGCTGACATAGCGATACTGGAGAGGCTGCAGAGGGACTGTCCACATCAGGAAAGCACTGAACAAGCCCTGGAGGTACAAGCAAGAAGTAGACTTGTGCAACATCTACTTCTCTAAGCTAATGTCTTTAGGCTTGGTGAAGCAGCATGTGGCTAATTTCCCAAGGGAATTCTTGAATGCAACTGTGAATAGCGAATAACCAGTGTACAGAGTTTACATTGAACAATATGGCTTTAAACAGTCATGTTAAGGATTGGCCTGCCTTGGCGGAGGTCTGCACTCATGCTGTTTTTTTTTCCCCAGCTGTTTTCCCAGGCCTGTCTGAGGACCTTGTGCGTTGCCGTTCGATCCGTTTCTGAGGCGTCGTGGGAACAGTGGAGTAAAACTTTAGCTCGGGCTGCTGCCATGGTGACCTTTGACCGCAGCACCCTGCTGGAGAAGCTTTATGATGAGATGGAGCGAGACCTCCAGGTGGGCTCGCTATGAAATAGAAGTGAATGTGTTTACTTCTGTCGTGATGCAGAACTACTCTAAGAAGTCTTGAAACTTAAAAAGGTTGGGAAAAAAATCGAATTTGTCTATATGATATAAGATACACATTTGTCAGTGTATGAATAACATTGTCACTATAGATTTTGCTACTTTAGCTTCTAGGCGTTACAGCCATAGAGGACCGACTCCAGGAAGGCGTTCCTGAGACGATTTCTCTTCTTAAACAGGCTGGGATTAAAGTATGGGTGCTTACGGGGGACAAAAAAGGTAAGCCGACACCAAGTATAAAAAACACTCATGTACTGTATTTCCACATTGTCATTGTTTCAAACCTCAAGAGACGGCAGTCAACATTGGATATGCTTGCAAACTACTGGATCCTGGCGTGAGATTACTGGAATGGCAAGAGTTAAGGTCAACAACCATGAGGAGAATAAAAATATACATTGGGAACATGAATGCATCATATTACTGATTTTGTGTCTTTGACCCACAGACAGGTCCTCCAATTGCCAGACCCAGGGGACTATTTCCATAAAATCAGACAGACGGAACTGTGGGCTGTTGAAAAGGAGAAAGCTGAAGTACAGACTGCTGTGGTCCTGACTGGTCCTGAGCTGGTAAACATGAATAATTCATTTTCTATAGCACTATAGCGTGGATTACCATAAATAACACCTGGTATTAGTAAAGCTCACTTATATACCAAATTGTGGCTCATAGCACAAAAATCCTTCAGGTACGACGTGTATATATATATAATGAATTAGGTGGGGTGGGTGGTAATATTACGAGAAAAAACTCACCAATTTACGAGAAACAAACTACAATATAAAGTGACAAATTTACGAGAAAAAAATCACAAGTTTATGAGAAATAAACTTGCAAATCTGTTATATTATAAAGTGGCAAATTTGCGAGAAAAAAATCGTAAATTCATGAGAAATAAACGCGCAGATTTGCGAGAAAAAAAACTCAGAAACTCGCGAGAAATACACGTAGCGTACTCAAATGTTTGTGCCAATACTTTTCGGTTGGGTTTTCAAATAAGGAAATAGTAATTGCTTTAGCAGAAATTAACCATATCATATTAAGCATTCACACTTTGAAGCGTTGGGTACAAGTCGCTAAATTGATGTGTTGGATCTGCTGTTCTGATGTTTTTTTCTCTCGCAAATTTGCCACTTTATAATGTCACAAATCTGCAAATGTATTTCTCGTAATTTTTTTGATTTTTCCACGCTCTGAGTATTACACCACCTCTAAAAAAAGAAAAGAAAAAAAAGTATGTGTCCTTTATATGCTGTCAGGCGACGGTTTGCAACTAAAAGGTATCACTGTGTAATGAAAAAAATCAGTTGACCAATTAAAGAGCCCTGTGGAACACCACCAGTTCCAGTTTTTGTGCTTAAGATGGAAGGGGGACACATATGTCTCTAACTCATAATATAATGGAGTGGTAAAGTCAAAAGGATGGCAATTATTTGCATGAAAATCTCTTCAAATCTTTTCAAAATGAAAAACCTCAAACATTATTTTGGGGCCGTCCTAGACCACAGACCACCTCAAGTTAACCTGGTGTTTCTCTACAGACAGAGTTTGACCAAAGACCAGAGTGGGGTGCCAGGTTCATGAGCCTAGCGCAACAATGTCAGACCGTGTTGTGCTGCCGGGTAACACCTGGACAGAAGGCCGACATTGTTACTTTGGTCAGGAAGCACACGCGCTCTATCACGTTGTCCATTGGAGATGGCGCCAATGATGTAAACATGATCAAGAGTGAGTGGAAGTTCCAAAACAAGATTCAGGTTTTTTTTTTTCTCCTCACGCTTTAGTATTGAATCATGTTTGTTGTCCATTCTAGCAGCCCACGTCGGCGTAGGACTGGCGGGAGTGGAGGGAGGTCAAGCCGTACAGAACGCAGATTTCTCATTGTCCCGTTTCAGATTTCTGCAGAAGCTTCTGCTGGTCCACGGGCGCTGGTCGTATCGGCGCATCTCCCTGTTCCTGCGCTACTTCCTGTTCAAAACGTGTAGTTTTGCGCTGGTGCACCTTTGGTTTGGCATCTTCAACGGCTACAGTGCTCAGGTAGATTGTTCAGTGAAGTCAAGTCCAAAAGTATTTTGGGTCAGATTTTGGTGTGTATTTATGGTTTAAACTACAGAATTGGTCCCCCAAAAATTGCTGTTCCCATTGAGAATTTTGATTCCTAACCCCTGTGAATAGCAAGAGTTCACTGTATTCATAGTTCAATCGTTTCTATTTTTGCAACTCAACTTTATTTATAGAGCACTTTAAAACAGCAACAACAAAATGTAATGTTTCTGTCTTGCAGTCTTTGTATGAGACGTGGTTCATTGCCTTTTACACAACCTTCTACACATCATCCCAGATTTTGTTTGTGGCCTTCTTTGAAAAGGTGAGAAAGTTGGCTTTTTGTCTACCATTCATAATGCTAACAATAATACGGTATACTGATAGATAATTCAATAAGACGAGTCTGTTACAAGGACACTTAAATGGAGCTAAACTAACTTAAGTAAAACTCTCAGCAGGAAGGCTAATAAAATAAACCTTCATCTTCTCAATGCGAATCATCACATTACCATGGCTGATCTTCTGTTTATGCTAGGATAACCAAAACATAACATAACATAACATAACATAACATAACATAACATAACATAACATAACATAACATGTTGGTTTGATCCCAACTTGCTAAAATTTAGTTTTCTTTGTTGCTGATGTCGTCACACACAAGGTAAATTCATGTATATAATTTATTCATATATCATATATGTAAACACGATTGATGCTAAAGTTGGTTGTGCAAAACCTCAGGACTATTTAAAATTTAAGTATCAATGGAGGAAACATACAGCACAAAAAAACATGGAAGTAAACTTTCACTAACTAAAAAAAATAAAATTAAATAATGTATATACTGAACCTATAAACCCTGTTTATGCTGCAAGGAAATTTCAACCCCTTTCACACTGCAGGCACTTGGTATGTTCCAATTAGCTCCTCCTCTATATAAGGCCCTGACTTCCCGTTTCACACCATTTGCCTCTAATCTTCATGAACCTGAAAATGAATGCAAGGCACAACACTTTTATGGTTCAAAAAGAAAAAAAAAGGGAAAAAAAGCTTGTCATATCTCTTCATCAACCTTCGTGTTTAATGTACAATTGTTATTTTCCTGGTTAATAATGCTATGTCTTGTGTTATAAGTTTCTGGTAACACATTGTTGGGTCAAAAAAGTTAAGTCAACAGAGTTTAGGAAGGTTAATTTGCAGCTCAACGGTGGATGGATAATTAGAAATCCTCATGGTACACTATTTACAATTTGGATGAAACTTCTATTACCTTCTATTACAACCAACTTTGTTTACAGACTCTAAGGCTACAACGACTTTATGGTAAGTCATTTTTTTCCCTTTAGCCCAGTGGTGTCCAAACTCGGTCCTCGAGGGCTGGAGTCCTGCAGGTTTTAAACGTTGCCCTGCTCCAACGCACCTGTTTCCGCTGAACAGGATCGTTATCAGGCTTATGTAGAGCTTGCCGATGAGCTTCAGATGCGTTGGAGAAGGGAAACATCTCAAGGACCGAGTTTGGACACCCCTGCTTTAGCCCTACTTGCTAACATTAGCCTAAAGCTGTTGTATTGGTACAGCCTGAGCTGATACTTTAGATCCACTTGGCGTAACTTTTAGGTAGTATCCACATACGTTCTTTTTGCTAGCGGCTAATTTTAACAGTAGCGCTAGCTATAGCATAAGCTTTTTAGCAAGCTATTGTTCCTGTTAGCTTTTAAATTTACTGTGAGCTAACTTTTACTTTAGCTTTAACACTACAGCCCCAAGGAAATATTAATATTAGGTAACTCATGTGTTTGTAATGTATTCACAATTAGCATCTTATTATAGAAATTGAATAAAGATTGTTTTGGATTTGGGCCGATTTTATCAAACGGACATTCCATCCATCCATCCATTTTCTTGACCGCTTTTCCTCACAAGGGTCGCAGGGGTGCTGGAGCCTATCCCAGCTGGCTTCGGGCAGTAGGCGGGGTACACCCTGAACTGGTTGCCAGCCAATCGCAGGGCACACAGAGACGAACAACCATACTCACAATCACACCTATGGACAATTTAGAGTGTTCAATTAACCTGCCATGCATGTCTTTGGAATGTGGGAGGAAACCGGAGTACCCGGTGAAAACCCACGCAAGCACGGGGAGAACATGCAAACTCCACCCAGGAAGGCCGAAGCCCGGACTCGATCTCACATCAAACGGACATTATTTTACTAAATATCTTTATTAATTACAGGTGAGAATCAACCTGGGTCCAGCAAGCAAATATTAAGCCATTGCCCCAAAGAGGTCAAAATGACCAACCATATAAATTTTGCATCAACATTGCACATTGTTGCAATTCATTTAAATTACAGATCTGTGTTTCTTACTTTTTGTGTATCTAAATCATCCACGTCTAAATAAAGGTGCATCCATTGCCCAGTGTTCCTGTAATTAGATTTGTGTGGCTACAGCTATAGTGGCCACATACTGCAAAGTGACGTCCTTGTTGCATTGTAGGACGTGAGTGCAGAAAACAGCCTTAGGTGGCCCGAGCTGTACAAGTGCGGACAGAGGCAAGAGCTTTCCGGGCCCTTGGTGTTGTTTACGTCACTCTTGTACGCCCTCTACGCTTCACTTGTTCTCTTCTTCATCCCGTGTGGCGTCTTCTACAACACAGCCTTCGACTACCAGACCATGGCGGTCACTGTGTCCATGGCAGCCGTATTTACTGCCAACATAGAGGTCAGAGTTGCACAAAAGAATAGAACACCAGTATTATCATTTTTTGCCTGACCTCATCTCAAGATGACATCGCTTCTCTCCCATCAGATTGTTTTGTTGACCAGACACTGGACAAAGTTCAACATAGGAGCCGTGTGCGTTTCTTTGCTGCTATACTTCATCTGCTCCAGGATCACACATAGCAAGTTCCTGTTCCAGAGAGCACCGGCTGATTATTTATTTTACGGTACGATTCAACTTGACTGATCATTGTCATAGTTGTTATCAATTTAAAAAGGGACATGTTATGGAAAAGTAACTTTAATTTTTTTGAACGTACATACAGTACAAGTATGTGTCTGTTTGGAGTGCCTGCTTATCTAAAAGATATTAAGAAAAATAACAAACAGGTGAACAGCCATGCACAAGTGGATCGGCCCAGCCAAAATGGATACATTTAATAGTCAACCCTGAACGTTTATGTATGAGATGAACTGGCTAACACAAAAATTGACATTTTAGCTATTTTATTATTATTATTATTATTATTATTAATAATTTTTTAAAGTTTGAGATATTTTGTTTGTTTTTGTTAACTATAGTAGCCTTGCCGAATACTGTATTTTTTGGACTATAAATTGCTCTGGAATATAAATCGCAGCAGATAATAAATGCATGAAATTTCGTGACTAACATTCATTTTTTGGCACAAAAAAAAAAATCTTAGTACTTACGGTATTTTGAACAAAGTATGTCACTGATTCACAATAATAATAAATGAATGTATTTTTTAAGCTGCTTATTAAAAGGCTTGTATCTCTTTTGATTAAACGGATGGACTGAACTGCGCGGTTTTGACCGTTTGCGGGCCTTTCTCCAGGTGCATCTGATGAGGCCTTCACAGATCCAGTTGTGTGGCTCACAGCTCTCCTCACAGCCTTCGCAGCCGTGTTGCCTTCAATGACCTTCCTCGCCTTCAGTGTCATCCGAACTGTCCACGACAAACATAAGGTGAGAAGCTCAGAAATCAAAGCTGTACAGTTGAGCTCATCTCTATGTTTTCCTTAAAAAAAAAAAAAAAAAAGCATGTTTAACCCTGGAGAACCCACGGGGTCAAATTTGGCCCCTATAAATTCTGCTACTCAAATAACAAAGACCTTTTTTTTTTTTTTATAAATTCAACTTCAAAAGTCCAGAGTGCCACTTCTGACCCCTGCATGGGGCCATCTAGTGGTGGTGACAAGATGGCTAAAATGCAACAAATAAAAAAAAAAAATTATATTGTTCAATGTAGCTGTGTATTTGATTGATTATTTTCTTAAATTCTAAATAGTTTACTGACAGTTTTTGTTATTCAGATTTTTCGAAATGATACCCCTAAATCCCAAAGGGTCAAATTTCGCCCTAATCCTAAATTAGGGAATAAATTGAAAAAAACATTGAAAAAACATAGATTTTGGTGTTGAGTTAATTTATAGCAGTCATTTAATGTATAATTCATAATTTTCCAAAGAAGAAAAGGGTTCTTGGGTTCTGCAGGGTTAAAAAGTACGGGAATACTGAACAACGTTTAATTCATGAAAATGAAACTTTGAGGTCGAAGTTTTGTTCAACATTATTCCCACTGTGTCTCGGAATCTACTTGTGTAACTTCCAACTCATTTTGCTATGCCGAGTCCTTTTCCATTCACATTTTTTATCAATCATGGTTTAGCAGCAGCTGACAAGTCTTTACCTGGATGTGATGCAGGTTCACAGCATGTCAGCCCGCCAGCCCGTGGAACTGACGTCACGGTTACGAAGGAAGACTTCTCTTTGCCGTTCTTCGTTTGCCGCCACTCAAGCACAAGTCTGAAGCACGGGTTGTAAACTCGGGACGTTGAGGAATGGCAATGAATGAACAAGAACTTGGACACATCATGAAGAAACCAAAAAATTCCCAAGTACCGCAACACTGTAGAGCAGTTGTAGATTATTTTCTTTTGAGCCCGCACTCATATTTAAGACAATTGTTTTTTTTTAAATAAACTGTAGAATTTGTGTACAGTGAATTGTTGAATGAATTGAATATAATGCAGATTATTAGTGAAAGATGGTACCTTACAGCAATGGTATCCAAACTACGGTCCGGGAGCCATTTGACATTCTTACCCTATTTAAGGGCCACATTAGTCATGTAACTGTCAAAAAACTAGGTGACATGGAAATTTACAGCTTTGAAGAATCACGATATTTCTGTTTCAGAAACAAAAATGGTTTCCTCCACTTTCTGCTTAATGTCAAGGTCCGATTCGGGAACATATTACAGTTTACATGTTTCTCAAGTATGGACATATTACTATTGATTTAACTGTAAATGTGGAGATGGAATTCAGCTGGTGATCAGTGGAGGGGGCGGATCTATTCTAACGTATCCTATTTTATATTTTTATATATATATATATATATATATATATATATATATATATACATATATATATATCACCTTTAGCGGTATATATATTTTGTTAAATAACAATAAATAATTTCCTGATGGATTGCTTTTACTGTGTTTATTAGGTTAAAATAAAAATAAAAATAATAATAAAGTGACCCTTTATATGCAGCTTTCGGAGGAAAAAGTTTGTATGGTTTTAATTCATTCCATGACTTCGTTCCTTACTGAAGACATATGTATATATACGTATATTAGAGATTTCATAAATGTTGGCAGGCAAGCACAACAAACCAATGACGACACGTCCTTTGTTTTACAATCGTTTTATTTTGTTAATTTATTTCAAAACACGCAAATTTACCCATATTATCCTTTTTAAGCTGTTGTTTTTCCGTAACAGTTATTTTTCCATTTCTCTTTTCAAAGTCTCAGCAAGAGTGAAACTTTAAAAAAAAATGAAAAGAAAAGAAAACAAAGTCCTCCACAGGCTCTCCGGCTTCTGCAGTGGGAGGGGGGGCGTGGGGGGGGAAGAGGCTTTCTGAACAGACGTTTGCGCGTGGGCATATCCCTCGTCTACTCGCTGAGTTGATGAAAGTGTGTGTATGTACGAGGCGGAATGGCGCGCTTATATATCACGTGACCCGTAGAGCAGCGTGGAGAGCTGAACATTGCCTTGTCGTTGTCGGTTCGCTCGCCCGATTGTCGTACCTCTGATTTCATCTTTGGTTTCAAAAGGCAGACGTTGCCCTCTCCCTCCGTGTGTCTGCCAGTGCAATACAAGCCACCATCTCCAGACCACATTGTAAACGTACGAGTTGCGATGTCAGCGTCTTTGCGTTGATTGTGTGCGGCCCTTCCTTGGCGCTTTTTGGGGGTCGCAAAGACGGCCGAGCATCGCTAAATGGACTCCATTTTGTGTGAGTGGCAGTTTTGTGTGACATCAGTGCGTCGCCCCCCACCCGGCCACTCGCTACTTTAACCCTGAGCGGCAAGGGGGCGCTCTGTTGCCCGCTGTGGTTGGATGGTAGGGGTTATATGGGGAGGGGGGAGGGGGGGTGATAGTGGGGAGGGTTCTACACTCTGACCCAGCAGCAACGATTAAGATTGGGTGGGGTCAGGTGTTTGCATAGTTCTGTGTGCAAAAGCCACCAACCGGAGCCTTTTACTGTTTGTGTTTTTTTTTTTCCCATCAGCGGATGTAAGTGTATAGGATGCGTGGTACAGCACCCCTGCGGCGGGTGAGGGAGGGGGGTGAATTTTTTTCACGTATTCATAGGATTTGTCTTAAATGACGGCATGTAGACGGAACGTGTCACCAGATGTTTGGCAGTAGGACACGGCAGCCCGTCGTGACTCAGACAGCCTCTTTGACCCCCCCCCCCCCCCCATGATTTGATTCAGTCCTTGCCCTCCCCCTTTGTCCTCCCCCACTGCCCCTCTCTCTCTACCTTTTGTTTTGAAACTGATTGTCTTCTACCATCACAAAGACACTTGGTTCTGATTGATTAACAGGTAACAGAAGAGGGAGAGCACAGTGTGACTGGGGGGGGGGGGGCGTCCACGTCGGCAGGCCCCCGCATCTCGTGGGCGGGGCGACCAATCCCGTAGAGGCGAAATGACACGCACGTGAGGCTGTTTGACAGTAAATGCCGAGGTCGTCGCCGCCGCCGCGGGACCGATCGCCCGCCCGCCCGGCGCGGGTCCGCCGTCGTTTGTTTTTGGTCGAGAAATGGTTTCGGCATGACAAATATTGCAACCCATACTGAAAAGAACATGAGAAACACTTGGTCGTTCACAAAGATACAAACACGCACACACTCGTACACAGATCGAAGAGAAACATGTGGACAGACGTTGAGGTGAGTTCAAGGTCGGCTCGGGCCTGTGTGCGTCCCTCTGATTAACTCCAAGTGAACAGCCCTGTCTTTGGAAAAGCAAGACGCACGTTTGGCCAGGACCCGAGCCGGACGACCGCCAAAAGCTGAGGAATGGATGCTATTGATTGGGAGGAGAAGAGTTTGACCTCCCCCAGCGCACACTGCCCCCTACTGTCTGGAGTTATATACATCAAAGAAACATAGGGGGGCTCGGGTAAGGGGTAAGGGGGGGTTGCAACAACACATGCACACAACCAGTGACGGAAAGTCTAAAAACAAGGACCCCCTCCAATGCTGAAAACCCCAATCCTCCTTTTTTGTTTTTTTTTGTTTGTTTTCTGTTTTTTCTTTTTAGCTAACCAAAATATTCCCACCCGCTCCTTTTTTTTCCTCCTCCCACACAAAATCACAGGTCATTCCTGTTGGTTTCTATACAGTTATACAATATCCATGCACAAAAGGAACAAAAAGAAGCACACCTTTTCAACAAAAAGGTGTTAGTCTTCGTTATTCTAAGAACATCAGGAGCACTTGAACACACCCGCAAAAGTAATTCCACGCCCACCCCAGAGAAAAGTCAACTTAAGGGACAGAAGAAAGCTAATAAGTGAAATAATTTCCTTTGGTTTTGTCATTGTTTTTGCTTTGTTATAGAACTTTTTCACACTTCTGGTAGACCACATTTGCTGTCTTCCTGGACTTTGCTTCACTTCAGCTGTTCGTATTTAGGCATAAAAATAGGACATAATTTAACGCCGTCATTGTTTTTGTTACAATTGTAGTCATTCCAAACAAGAAGCATTTATCACACCTATCACCAAGTTTTAAAGGAGAAGTCAACAAAAATTTTCTTTCAAATATGTTCTATGTGCCCCCACTAGTCTAAACATAACATTCTGCGGAATTCTGCATTTTTGGAATATGAATCAAGCAGCAAAATCCACCCATTTTTATCCATAACAGTGGGCGGCCATTTTGCCACTTGCTGTCAACAGAAAATGACATCACAGTTGCTCACGGCTCACACGACCAATCACGGCTCAGCTTTTGAACATCACATGACCAAACTCAGAAATCAGGTGAGTTTGGTCATGTGATGTTCACAAGCCGAGATTGGTCATGTGAGCCCTGAGGAACTGTGATGTCATTTTCAGTTGCTAGTAAGTGGCAAAATGGCTGCCATCGGAGATGGATTAAAAACAGAGGGCTTTATTCCTATTCCACATACGCAATATTAATCAGAATACCGTTTTTAGACTAGTGGAGCCGCATATAACATATTGTAAATACATTTTTTGGGTAAACTTCCCATTTATAATTATACTTAAAACCGTGCTATTTATGGCAGAAAAGCCGCCGAACATTGTATCGGTTTCTTGCATGTCCTGCCTCTCCGCTGAAGCAGAATTGTGACAACGAAAAAAGGTGCGGAAAATGTTAGCTTGTATAAGCTATACAAAAGGGGTTGCGGGTTCATTTCTGCCACTTTTGTCTGTAATTTCTGGAGGGGAAAAGGAGGAATAATGTAAGCAAGGAATCACCAATGGGATGTCAAGGACCACTTGAGGAGCCTGTTTGAAAAAATAGCTTACCAGTGATAGGACATTGCAGTTTTCTCGGAATGTTGTAGAAGTGATCATTTGAAGATGTGAACAATAGCAGAGATTTAATATTTAAAAAAAATAATAATAATAATAACTAGACAAAGTGCACTTTCTGCAGAAATTGTGTGGGAATGCTGAAAGCTGAATGCTAATAGTAAGTTAATTTTTTTTTTAACTAAGCTCCTTGGTCATAAATCTTATATTTATAGTGTTGGAAAGCCCGTGGCACTATTTCATCTTTACGATTGAATACAAACAGCGGAAGTGAAGAAAACTGCGCAAGTGGTCTGACGTCATGCGAAAAGCGTTCTATAAATAGCCAATCTTGTTTCTTCTGATTCCAATGTTGTGCCTTGTAATTTAAACATCTGTCTTCTCTTCTGTCTCTTCTGTGGCCCTTCACAGATCCCTCACATTCACCGTGTCTTTTCCTTTTATGAAAAACAAGTACATGCCGTAGCAAAAACAGCAAACGTACGAGGAGAAAATGAGCAAAAAACAAAAACAAAGAAAAAGGAATTATTTCTTCTTCTTTTTTTTTAACAGTATAAAGCTTCAAGTCACAAGTTTCAAAACTAACTATCATAGTGTCATAGTTTCATAATCATCGTTTATCATTAGCAGTATTATTTTCAGTTTTTAAATTACATAAAGTTTACATGAAAGGTTTTTGAGGTATTTCAGAATTAATTGTCAAACACACGCCTACCGGCTCTTAGCGCTCGCCGCGGGGGATGGAGGGACGAGGGGATGGATGGACAAGGTCAAAGGTAGGAGGGAGGAGAAGTTGTTTTTTTGTGAGTCTTCCACACTTTTACCAGTGCAGCCTCTGTGCTTGCACGAGTGGAGTGAGATGATGATCTAAGAAAACACCAAGTACAAAAACCCCTCTGGGCGCCCGGCACCTCTTGCCTTTTTGCCTCCCTCTGTCTCTGTTTCACAAAAATATCTCTGATGCGAGAGAGGCAAAAAGAAAAAAAAGAAAAACACGCACACAAAAGGGCGGCGGAGCACACTCGGTGGGAGGGGCAGCGCGTGAGTTTAAAAACGTAAAAGAATGTGATAGATGAAGGAGCTAACATATCATTTAAATTGAAATAAATAGCGTATAGAGATTGTTTTATAGACTTTCTACATGATAAAGTGCTTGTATTCTAGTGTATCAAGATGGAAAGTCAATATGGGAGAAAATGCTGACACAGCCCGTGTCCCTCCCCCACTTCCCCTCCCCCTCGACTGTCCATCCAATTATGAGCGCATTGTTTCGGGGGGGTAAAAAGGGCATGCTACCCTCCTTCCTACGCGTGTGTGTTGGATGTGTTTGTGTGTCCAGTGCAGTCCCACCCGTGGTTGAAGGGAAAAGGCACTCAACTCTGTCCTGCAAGATGGCCACCACCTCCTCCTATGTGGCCAACTGCAGTCTGACTGCGCTGTTCAGAGATGTTCCGGGACTGCAAATCCACATCCAGGAAGTAAAAACGAGCTTGTTTACCTGCCAAACTGTGGCAGGGTTTTTACGCTCTGGATCTGGATTTGCCTCCTCTGTGTATGTTTATTAGGGCTGGGTTTTAAAAAAAAATTGAATAATCAATGACAAATCGATTTTCCTGATATCGATTCATAAAACCATGAATTTTAATATCGCTTTTTTCCATAAATTCTTAAGAAAATAGAAATTTAAAAGCCTTTTTTTAAAGCTTAGTTTTCCTGAAATTACGGTTTACATGAATTGAAAAGTATTTTCTTACATTTATGAAAGACCTGATTTATTGTACTTTGAGACAATTCTGAATCTCTTTCATTTATGCTGAATTATGAACATATTTTCATCTCCTTGCTGATGTCTGTGTAACACTTAAAGGGATACTTGACTCATTAAGCCCATTTCAGCAGCAAAAAGTTAATATTTTGTCCAGAATGAATTTGATAACTTTATTTTTTTTCATGTAAATAAATACCTTTAAATACAAATGTTCCCACTTGCTGTCAACTGAAGAGTGTTATGTTTGGGTTCTGTTTTTCCTTGTGTGTCTCCCTTGGTCTTGTTAAGTGTAATCCTGCCCTTCCTCGTGTCAACCAATCAGTGCCCTCAGCCACTTGTGTCTTGCCCCAGGTGTGTCTTGTTGTGTCATTAGTCTCCTGTCTCCCCTCTGTCTGTGTCGGTTCATTATCATTTCCCTCCCGTCATGCTACCAGTTTTTGCCTTGTTGTCCTCCCCATGTTTTGTTTTCTCTTGCCATTTGGAGTTCACGTTTGTTTTGTAGTAATTAAAGTCCCTTTTTTGTACATCGCCTTCGCCTCCTTGCCCTGCTTCCCTGCGACCGGATCCTCCACCGAACTTTGCCTTCTTGACAAAGATGACATCACCTGTGCTGAGGAAGTAGGTAACGACCACTCATGGCAGTTTGCTGACCAAACTCAGGAAAAAAAAAATAGTTTTAAAAGTTATTAATTGTAGAATAATGAAGTTATCAAATTAATTCTGGGCAAAATATTAACTTTTTACTGCTGAAAATGTATCATTTTAAGTGATAAAATTGGGTTAAAATTGACTTTGGAATTTAATATTTTTCCATAATTCCATAATTAAGCGAATTAAGTGAATCAGAAAAAAATCAAATCGAATCGATTGAGGAAATTAGAATTGATACTCAGCCCTAATGTTTATGTGTGTGCGTGTGCGTGTGTGTATTTGGGTGCCCCCGTCCCCCCAGGCAGTTTGGGAGCGGTAGGCTGTAGTATCTTTGGTATTAGTGGCGGTTTTACAAACCACTCATCTTAGTGAGGTAGCCATCATTGGTTTTCTCACTACAAACATTTTTGTCAGCCCACAACACTCGAGCTGATTCGTCACTTATTCAAACCCCTCCCCCTTTTTTTGGTTGTTTTTTTCTTTCTTTTTTTGGTACCACCCTTGTAGCTCGTCCTTTTTTCTTTTTTTTTAAGCGGCCTTAACTCACTGCTTACAGCAAGGTGAAGTTAAGTGTGATCAACTCCCGTATCCAAGCTCTGCACTACTCTGACTACATTGTTGGAAATGCTACAGTTGCATCTTAAGACCATACGCTGAAAAGTCCCGAGCTTTAAAACAAGGTCTTTTTTTTGTTGTTGTCCCTTTCGATTGAAGGGCTCAAAAAAGTACCACAGTTCTGACATAAAGATGCCAAAAAAAAAAGTTATTTCTTCTTCCAACAGCTCCCTGTTTCCTTTTCCTCGTGGTAAACGTCTCCTCGGAGTCCAGCTGAATGCCCAGGAAAAAAAAAATGTCCTTCATGAGCCACGACACTCTTTTAGAAAGTCCTACTTTTTTGGAGGGGGGGTGGGATTTATCAACAAGGTGCCTTACTTTATGCACAATAGAAACAAGAAATAGAAACTTTGTGTCTATGGTACTAATTGAATACCCGCATCGTTGTAGAGAGGAAAGGGTGAAGGGGAGGTAGAAAACCAAACAATGAGCAACTTTCTGGACAACACATACGGCTCATGTGTATTGTCTTTTGAGGTTTGTCTTTCCATCCTAATTAGAAAAAAAGAGCAAGAATTAAAGCTGATTGTTGATTGCTGTGGCGCACACGCATCTCTTGTCACCAGTGTGTGTGTGTGTAAGCCCACTACCGTGTTGTCTGATTGGAATTAAGGCAGTAAAGCATTGGCACAAAAATTATTGTAGCATTTTTGACAGCTTGTGTTAGTTACAGCTAACCACTTTGTGTGTATTTATGTGGGTGGTGTAGAGGGATGAGAGTCTTGGGGTCGCACTGAAAAGGAAAACTGCAGTCATTTTTTTAGCAAAAACGGTAATGACAACATAAATTGTGGAGAAAAAGTATTAAAGGGAGAATTTGCAATATTTTTTCATATTTGTTAATTTGTTGTAACTTTACAATAATACATGAAAAATGTGATCTGCGAAAACGACCGTCGCCATTTTGTGCCTCTATTTTGCTCTACGAGAAATGGCCGCGCCTGAGGAAAATCAACCAATCAAGGACGGAAGGTGTGATTAAAAATGTGTTAATCATTTGGTTTCACTCCCTCACGCTGACCTATGACCTTGTAAACTCCAAAAAAGTGCCCTATTTGTAAGGGAGTGTTACGATACTAAATGTTTTTATCATTGACACCTTATCAGTCTCGTCTTCTGTCTCTGATTGGTTGCTTTTCTTGTAGTTTTTTTGTATGTCAAATTAGAGGCGCATAATGGGGCTGGAGATGGCTGATTTGATTTTTTAAACAGATCATATTTAAATTATCAAATTAGAATGACGGTTTTAGAAAATGTGACAAAAGGGGATTTTCACAGACTCTCCCTTTAAGTTGCATTTTAGGAGAGAGTCTAATTTGAGGAAAAAATATTTTTCATTTTTTCACTAAAAATTTATGTTTTTCAAGAATAGTATAAAGCATAGTCTTCCTATTTCCAAAAAGTCTTTTTTGGGAACCATATTTTAAGTTTAATTGTTCAGGGAAAAAGTGGATTTTTCATCATCCAGAAAAGTCATTTGACAAGAGTAGTCCAAAATAATAGAGGGAGAAAAAAAATGACCAGAATAAAGTTGTAATTTTTCAAGGTGCAGTAAAGATAAGAATTCAAAGGAGCAATCTGTTGGCATGTAGTTTGTTGGAATTACCAACTGCTAGTTTTGCTCAACTTTGTCTTCGATTTTGACTTTGTTTGTGGTATCATTATTTTTTTCCTTTCAGTGTGGCCCAAATACTCTTTTGAATGGAACAACAAAGCTTCCCAAAATAAATCGCAAACCGCCGCTGCACCTCCTTTTGTGTGTTGTACCTTTCCCTCTCCTGTTTTTGTTTGTAAAGCTTTCAAACTTTTTGGTCTGCGTCTTCCCTTGATCCCTGCAATTTTCCGACTGGGTTTGAACCCTCCTCCCTCTTTTCCGGCTTTGGATGAAGACCAACAATAGGGTAATGGCTGCTTATTGATCAATGTGTTGTGCCTCTTTCTTCTATGCTTTGGCCGGCAGGGGGCACTGTTGCTCTGCTAGATGTGTGCAGGCGAGTTGTGCTGCTGTTATTCGGGGGGCCTTTTGTGTCGCCGTCTCCACTGGGTGCTTCTTTTTACTCTCCCTACAGAAACCAGACGGATGAACGAGCGTGTTTTTGTTGCTTTCCGGCTTATCGATCAGAGGAGGGGAAGAAAAAAAACTCCTAGTGGAACAAAGAGCGTGTCCAGACATGTCGGCAGGTCTCCCTCAGTTGTGGTCAAAGAACTTTCCAATGGCAGGCCCTCCAACATCTGTGCAAAAAAAATAGAGACCTGGGCCTGGAAGACCTGCCGCCGAGCGTCTTCATTTTCACCTTGAGGGAGAGGTCGCGGCCCCCCCGCTCGCTCCGTCTGCATCGATTCATTTTTCAATTCATTAGTCGGCCGTGTGATCAGGCGGAGCTGCTTTGTGAGATGGCCGGCCATCGGGGAATACCTTCAGCCCAGGGATGAGAGAGAGAGCCGGGGGGAGGTACTGTTGAGCATCGTCGTCGTTTTGGGGTATGCCGGCTTTGGCTCGGATAGTAAGGCTATGTGCTGTTGTGTCAGATTTATTGCCGTTCTTCCGTAGAGGGGTGAATCGGGAACGAAAAGCAAATCGGGATCAGTGGCTACGTCGGGTGTGCCCAATACCGTCCAACAACAAACAGAAAAAATCTTTGGTGTCTCTTTACTTAGATGCCCTAAGGATGATTTCCTTGCAAAGACTCTGAATCAATGATTGTCCTTTTGTGAGTAATACAGAGTGGACCTGACCTCACCGTTTCCCGCCCTGTTTAGATCTTGACCGACAAAAAGATGATTGCATGGCACAAAGGATTTTTTTTTTTTTTTTGTGAGGCTAGAGACAGAGGACGTATTCGAACAGTCCAGGCCAGGAAGGGGGTTTCAGAGACGGTGGGGGGGGTCTCAATGCCAGTTTGCTACGCCTGCTCGCCCAGACCTGGATCGCCCTCCTCGTCGTCCTCCTCTCAAGCCTTGGAGAAGGTGGTGGCGGAGGTGCCCGGCTGCCCGGGGCTGGTGCCGTGGTCGTCGTGCCAGCGGTCCACGCAGCGGCGCCGCGCGTTCATGAAGAAGTTGCTGACGGTGCTGAGCTCCAGGCCGAGCTGCTGGGAGATGGTGATTTGCATTTCCTTGGACGGCCGCTTGTTCTCTTTGAAGATGGCAATGAGCGTGCGCCGCTGCAGGTCGGTGAAGACCAGCCGCTGCTTCTTGGGCGCGGTGTTGCGGTCTTTGTGTTGCTCCTGTTCTTTGCGCTTGCAGGCTTGGCGTGGATGGCAGCAGTGGGAGGGATGGGGATGAAAGTGGGAGGCAGAGAGGGGAAAGAACACAAAGCAAGGTAAGTATACAAAAGTGCGGTACCCTAAATATTACCATATACGTATAACCGGATAATGAAAAATAAGTCCCATTGACCACCCAGCCGACGTTCCCACTGGCTAGCTGTCCAAACTTGCTCAACAGTACCTATGAAATCCCTACACCATTTAAACATACTGTAAACTACTGTGTGGACCCCTAAAAATTTTGCATTTCAACTTAGCTCATTCACTGCCATTGACGACTATAGACGTCAAAAAATTCATGCGAACTATTTCTATTAATTTAACTTTTTTTTTTTTTATTTCATTTCATTTTTTTATGAAAACCTAGAAAATAATTGTATTGTACATTTATAACAGATATTAAATTTGTGATTGATTGTGAGTCAACTATTGAAGTCATGCGAATAATTATGATTACAAATTTTAATTGTCTGACGCCCCTCATTTTTAATATACAGTATATATTTTTTTAATTGGGGGCGTCAGGTGATTCAATCACAAATTGTATATCTGTTCTGAAGGTACAATAAAAAAAAATCTAGGTTTTCATACTCTTGTTAGCAAAAGCGGGGGAAAAAATGTTAAACTAATAGAAATAGTTCAAATGAATTTTTGACGTCTATAGCCGTCAATGGCAGTGAATGAGTTAATATTTTTTTCAGTTTAACCGGTTTGGGTTGAGCACCAGTTGGCATATCAAAATCTTCCTTGTCGGCAGCTAGAATTGCTGTCGAGTAAAGTGGCTGCAGATAGATTCACATTATCTCTGTCATTTTAGAGCTTTAAATTGTCGCAGAGCGAAGGTATCCCAAGGAGGTGCGAACATTTGCAACCCTAACAAATGTTGATTTCAGGTCAGGGTTCGTTCAAGGTTGCAACATTTCCTAAAATGTGCTCCAAACGGTCTTAATGGTTATTCTTGTCGCAAGGACATTTTGAACATGCTCAATTGTGACAATGAAGACCATTATGGCTGTTTTGAGTCTTACTGGATCCCTAAACAGTCTTAAAGATTTTCTTAAACAGTCTTAATGGATTCCTAAGCAGTCTTAATGTTTTTTTCTTGTCGCAAAGACCTTTTGTACGTGCTTGCGACAATAAAGACCACTACGACTGTTTCGAGAATGTCTTGGAAACACTGCCGCCTTGAACGAACCCTAACGAAACATGATGTGAAACATTTGCTAGCATCACATTCATCCCTCAATGGGATACAGGCTTTTGGAAGGAGTAATCGGTTTATTATTGCTAATTATTTCACAGATTTGTCAGGAAGACAGTAGTTGGTTTCCATCCAATAGTTTTGAATTTTTGAAGCAAATTTACTGAAAGCGCAAAACGGACATGCGACTTATGCCTGTTTTCATCTGTTCTTCTTTTGCGAATATTGAGAGGAGACTCCGCCGCTGTAGGTGGCGGTATACACCATAGAGATGTGATCCACCAAAAGAACAGGAAGCAACTGCGCCATCCAACCATCCATCTAAAATTGCATTAATATTTGCTCCTTTAATTAATTCCAAAAATATTTATCGCCCGCCCTGTAATATCCGGTCAAAACGTGTGACGTGTATCCGGTCTTGTCAGCGTTTATTTACGAAACCTGTTTCCATAGCCAAAATGTGCATTTTTCTTTTTTTCCCCAATACTCTTCAAAATCCACCCCCTCGAAGCATAAAAACGTTTTTACGAATTTTCGGACCTTTTTCGAATTTCTAGACTTTCCATTCAGTTTTATTTTCGCATTTCTTGAAAATTCAAATAAAAATGGGTGGACGGAAACCCCACTAGTGTGAAACACGCTCATTTGAGTTCTTCTTCTTGGCAAGTGGCTACTTACACAACATGGAAATTCATCATTTCTGTTTTGCCCTTTGCCTAAGTAGCATTTTTTTATGAAGTAGTCATACTATTTCAAAATGGTTTTTCCCACTAGAAATTAGTACAAAAAATGAAATAATAATTTTAAAAAATATTTATAGGTGGGAAAAAATTGCTGAAATTCAAACATCCATCCGAAACACAACAAAATTAGTTTTTTAATGGCTCAAGCAGCACCTGAAATGGCCCCTAACCTCAACCCTATTGAACATTTGTGCACTATGCTTTAAAAGCTCTGTCCATTGTGGGGAAAGTCCACCCATTCTGCCAAAAGTGGTCAAATATTCAGCCAGAATTACAACACGCCATAAACTTGTTGATGTTAAGTTAAAAGTTGCTCAGGGAATTTTGACCAAACATTAGCATGTAATGTAATTTTGACCTTATTTGGTTTGGTAAAAGCCAAAAATAAATCCTAACGTGTGCATCAAACTCTTAAAAGAAAAATCAAATTATCCTGCATAGTAGAATAAAATTACATCCCAAACTTTTGCTGCTTGGTGGCAACTGGTCCTAAAGTAACAACGCGCGTAAAGTAGTCCATACACCGACGAGAAGCGCTTATAGCTTCGCTCTTATCGCTTATAAAAGTTGATTTAAAGCAAATCCATGTGCCCTGCCCAGTGGGAATATTCCTTCCATCCTGCCGAGTGCAGACAGGGAGCCAGCCTGCGGTGAGGTGGGGGGGGGGGCAGACATGGGGTGAGGATAAAGGTGGGTGTGGGCAGAGATTGGGGGTGCTCCTGCTGCTACTGTTTGATTCAATATTAATGCAGTTTGAGTCACAACGGGGGACCCGCGCAAAAGTAAGCATTTTGTGCTTCAAAATGAGGACTAAAAAGATTGCGTAGCAAGTGGACGGTGGAGATTTTGTGTGTTTTTCAGCCATGGAGAGAGGAAGGGAGGGGGACGATGAGGGGCTGGCCAATGGAGGAGAAAAGAAAGATATTGACCGACTTTGCTGTAGGAACCGGCGGCAGGGCGGGAGGCGGGGGAGGGTTTGGGGGGGGAGCCTCTCTTCTGGGACTGAGGTCAGACTATCCCCCGCTACCCACCCCGAGCAGGTCTACAGTCTGCTACTTCAAACGGAGCCCACTGGAGCCCACTCGACTGGGCTCTGAGAGGGTATTTATAACCCAACCTTCCACCCCACCCCCTAAACACAAGCACTTGAGACCGGCTCTCCTTCCCGTACATTTCAAAACACTCGTTTGACGCTCGGGAGCCAGGCCAGAAAGCAGAGAAGGCAGGGATTAATAGTTAATAGAAGAGGTGCATTGTGGGTAGAGGCAGACAGGTGTACGCGAGCGCTGAGCGGGAATGTTAAGGCGCCGCCACCTCTGCAGCCACCAACAATGTCCCGCCGACCGAGGGATCGAAGCTCGCCTAAACGGGCCGCGCGTCCGACCACGGCCTCCCCGCTGTCCCGGTTAAAACGGAAGAGAAAATTGGAGTGGAGGGGAAAGAATGAAAGCAAAATCTGTCACCCGCGTGTGGTCTCCCCCTGCTGCTGCCGCCATTGTGTGAACGTCGCCTTCGATCAGCCTCGCGCTGCATCCTGGCGCATGTAAAGACTGAATTTGTTCAACTTGTACACAGGCTGGATTATTGTGTGTGTGCGTGTGTTTTTGGCGAGGTCGCCGGTTTGGGGGGGGGAGGGGGGTTGTGATTGTGCTGAAGTGGCTGGAGTCAAGCAGTGGCGCTGTGTGTCTAATTACAGTGGAACAGAGCCCATTGATCAGCCATTGCAGTCCAATCTGTTTACTACAGACGTCTAACCTCCACACGGGCCCATCCATCATATTCACGTTTCACATCGACACCGCAGCTATGTATTTCTATATACAGTAGTGTACACACACATTTACGGACCACTTCACTAGGAACCCCCTGAACTCTCATGTTTCGTGCTGCGTCAAATCTGCCCTTTTATTTCATTTAAACGGTATTTTATGCATGTGGTTCCTATGTAGTGGTGTGCAACTGCACCACATTATAAAAACACCTTTTTTATTATTATTTTTTTAAGTGCTCTAACTTTTCTCACAGATTATCAATGGAGCATCTTGCCTTAAACTGGGAGCTAATGTTCTACCTCCTAATTGAGCTACAAAAAGTCTACACACCCCTGTTAAAATACCAAGTTCTTGTGACCAGGATACAATAAAACTCCTTCGATCACGGGGGTTATGTTCCAGACCATGGAATGTGGAGTAAACATTTTTGACTGACAAAATATGTTGGAATGTGTTTGCAAATATGTTTGATCATACTTGTAGGCTAAATGCTAAAAAGTAGCATTTTCCCCATAATGCCACAGGGTAGTCTTGCACATGTGCATACCCTGTGGCATTATGGTTAAAAAATGCCCAATAGAAATTAAATTAAAATAAATTATAACTAAATGTTTACTTACGTTTCGAACGTATTGGTAATAAGCCAAATGCTTAAAAAAATGAAAAAATATATATTTTTTAAACTTCTGCATTCACAAGTCAAAGCCTTTTGGCCTGGCAGCCCACAAAGTATTCACGGATTTGCAGCGGTCATTTTTTTGCGAGGTTAGTAGACAAATGTTCAAACATTTTACTTGTAAACATACACTCTAACAAAGATTGTAACAGAGGTGTCGAATTGCGTGTTTCAAATCACATTAACGAGCCAGATAGTTTCAAATGAACCTTCTTCAAAACTATTAAGTGCATTTGACTGTTTAATAATGAAGGATTTTGTCTTTGTGCTTGGAGTTTTTCACTCTGGAGCCGGAGTCATATTCATGAAATTACTGCATAGCTTGCCACGACAAGTCATTTGTTCCATGCTAGTAAACATAGTAACATAACATCATCACAGCGTTTCAATATAGAACGGACTAACTTTTTATTTGTAAAATAGCAGTCACTAAGTCGCTCCGGGTCACGTCCACTTCCATTCAACAATCATTTCCTTCCGCTGTCCGTCATAGGGCAGTCACGTGATCACGTGACGTCGGTGCAAATGGTCAATAGCATTTACAGTGCTAATTTTTTTTAAAGGTCTTTTAGAACAATACAAATACATTTAAATGTATATAATCAAATCTAGTGAGAGCAAGAGCAATGAATAAAAAAAATGATTGTACAAACAATAACTTGTTTTTCCAAACACTTATCTCACAATGTACATCAATAACCATGCCCAAGGTGAACTCTCTGTAGGCTTAAAAAGCAGGATTACGGCTGATAACATTTACAACCAAAAAAAAAACAGGCTGTGCTGAAATAGAGAACTTCTGCTTTTCTTCTTCTTTCAAATTTACTCCATCTGAAACTAAAGTGTGCCGCCATCTAGTGGTCAAAAGTGAAAATACAGTGAACCCAATATAATGCAGTTTGACACTTCTGTCTGCAACCACAATACTGAACTTTATTTTTTTTTTCAATACCACTCCACCGCTTCACTTGTATTGCATTTTAGGGCCAAACAATCATTGTCCATAATGAGAAATACTCTCATTGCAACATCATTATTGCATTTCTTTAGCACTTCAAACAACTTTGTAAGTAATGACAAGGCTCCTCGTTACGATGGATGGTTCGTTGAATTCCTTTCCAAGTCTTATATCAACAATTTTGGCCTCGAGATGGGAATCAATTACAGGGAAACTCATGCCTTTGATGCATCACTGAAATAGGAGGAAAAACAACAGGCTTTATTCACTAGTGAACCAAATTTTATAAGCTTTTTTTTTTTTTAAAGATGAAAAAAATAATCACTTTTCGCTGTAAATATTTCCTTCATTACTGGAAATCATCTTCCTATAGTATGTCTTGCAAGAAAAATGAGCAATTGCATAATGAGCCACATGCTGCTTCACCAAATCTATAGACTAGTCTGTTTTAAATAACATACTTGGAAATGAGGAAAAGGCAAATGGTTGCACTTTTACTGGAAAATGTTGTATTTTCAAATATTTCATTTTTTCCCCTTGTGTGACATTCCAAGAATGTGTGCATTGATTAGTCTTTTATATTTTCCCTGCACCCATTCTGCTCGCAATAACGTTCATCCACTGTCAATATTATCAATATAGATTTACATCCGTTTCAATATTTATTCTCACGCTTCTCAACGCCTCTCGCTCTATTTAGCTGAAGCAGATTCGAGTTGACCCGAAGACCTCTTGCCACTTGCTCCAACCAACATATCAGATATGAGGGGTGTTCGATACCACTGTTTCTCAAACCGATACCAGTACGAGTACTCAACTCGAGTAGCACCGATACCACTTGTACTTTTGATATATAAATCCTCCCCCCCCCCAAAAAAAACAATGACAGATCATCTTAAAGAAGACCTACATAGCCCAAAAATAGCATTTTCACTTAAAATTGCAGGAAATTAAAGACAATTTTGTATTTTACTAATTTATAGTTCTTGATCAAAAGAGTGCAGTCGATACCAGTATCGAGAACCGATAAACTCAAATCAGGACATGAATTGTATATTTGTGTATCTACTTTTTTTTTCTTTTTTTTTACATTATAGTAAAACTACTATTTTTTTTTTATTATTTAGTTCAGTCCATGTGAATTTTTTTTTTGTATTTAATTGTTGAATAAAATGTCATTTAGTTATTTTTATTTATTTAAATAAATTATATATATATATATATATATATGTATTTTTTTTTTAAATATGCATTTTTTTGCTTGTGTAAAATCTTAACCCTTCACAAAGAGTAGAATATGCCTTTTGGGGGGCATTTTATAAAATTATCATGTGTATATACATTTGTACACAAAATATAGTGTATTAGCCTATATGACTTGTTTGAAGTAGCCTATAGGCCTCCATGAGCTGTCCTATTTTATTATTTCCAACAACGTTCTTGCTTGTTCCTCCCGGCTTGCCTCTCGCACTTTCGGCCGCCCGGTGTCGCTCTCACCACGGCCCGGCTTTTGCAACAGGGGGGCGCCACCGTGCGCTGCCTTTGCTACAGGCGCTGGATTTACTAATCAATATCGATCGATCCGGTGAGGAAGGGGGCCCTGATTACTGAACCAAGCTCGGCGTAGAAAAGGGGGTGGGGGGTGGGGAATCGATCATTGCAGCTTTTAGAGCTCCAGTGGGCACCACCGAGCGGAGGGGGCGGACGTGCACAAAGAAGCAGCCGGGACACGAGCGCGCATTTTCGGCGTTGCAACGCTCCCTGCTGCTTCCTCGGCCCCGCGGGGACTTGTCATGAGACCGCGGCTTATCCCTCGGGCGACATGTTTTTGCAGAATACATTTAGAACACGACATCATGCATGGGGAAATAAGCAGCGAGCGATGGCGTCTTGCAGGATACTCCTGGTAATATTGCTTATAATTTAGCCCTATTATCCCCCCACACATCTCCACGATGGCATTAATATTCCCCTTCCCAGCGACACACCGAGCGAGGTTAAGAGAAAGGCACATGGCTGTTCAATAATCGATCGATGGATTCGTGAATAATTCGTGTGTGAAATTCACTTGGTCCAATTAATTATGGCCCGGAGGAGGAGTGGGTGGAGATTCATGGAGGGGAAGAGAGCCCAGGAAATGGTGGAAAATACAAGTAATCGCGAATACAACCAAATCGGCCAGCAAGGCGTACTGCGCATGCGCATACATCTTTTTCATCTTGGAACACATTTTCAGTGCTGGATCTCAAACTTTTTACGCAAATTCTTAATGTTTCAATTAAAGTTCATTTTATAGCCTAAAAGTTAAATTAAAAAAATGTTCCATACGAAATGTTTAAAAACGAACATAAAAAATATGAAATGAAAATGTGTTGAATTTAAAGTTAAATGTAACTGAACTTTACTTATAGGAAGTGCTTCTTTTTAACACTATGCGGTCTTTGAGAATCCACGTAACCATGGTTACTCAAAATGTTTATGTAACCAAATCGGTTCGTGCGATCTGGAAAAAATATGTTTTGTGAGTCTCTTTTGTTACCCAAAATGCATTCAAAAACTATATCCACAGAATTGCCACAATAGAGTACTGTTTAGGCATGGGCAAGCCTGTATCAGGCCGATATTGGTCTTATTTTAAGGTATTGGGTATGGAAGCTGCCGATACCAGCCACCAATACTAAAGCCCCCCCCCCCCCCCCCCCCAAAAAAAATTGGATATCGAATAAGTTATCCACAGCAGTAGTTGGCGTGATATTGTGGCAGTTTGACTCATCTGCCTTACAAAGTTTTTGACATAGTGTTAAATGAAATTCTTAGATCAATTTAGACCCCTCCCCCTTTATTTGTTTATCCAATCCTCGCCTTTCCTAATTTTTTAAAGTCGTTATTTTTTTCTATGGCAATTGTAATAAATGTCAAATATTCACGTGATTGGGAATAGCTTGTCCACTGTAAAAAATAAAGTGAGCTCAAAATTTTAAGGCAACAAACTTTGATAAAATTTAAAATTAGGCAATTTATTAAATATTTTCAGTTTTGCTGTGGCTTTCCCACATTTCACAACAAAGAAATAAGAGTTGACAGAACTAAAATATTATACCCAAGCTTAAAGATATCAGTAAAATCAATATCAACCATTTCCATTTCAAAGTTGGTCCAATTTAAATGACAGTTTGCATTAACCGTAAACTTCAATCCATGGGACCCAGTTTGCCCAAGTAGTGACGTGCGTGTGTGAGAGAGAGAGAGTGTGTGTCAGTCAGACAGGCTGCAGGCCAAAAAGGCGGGCCAAGAAAAATCCTCGCAGCTCAATAGCGGCCGCGTGTAATGAGTGCGAATTGGCGTTAATGCACTGATAACGGGACACAATTTGTTGCTTGGCCCTCCTGCAAGGCATCACTCCTCCAACTCCTGCACGCACGCACATTCGTCACTCAAGAATGTCGCCACAATATTAGGAACAGCACTCAGGTGTGTGTGTGTGTGTGTGTGAGGAGAGCGTAACGTTCTGTAGCAGCCATGCATGCACTAATGAGCTTCTGCAATCGAGTAATTAAATGCACTCGAGCGTTTTGAGGGAGCATCATTTTTAAGAAGCGCGATGATTATGATTATTACCGCCGCTTTAATTGCACATCTTGCAGCCATTCGTTTGCAACTCGCGTTTTATGTGAGATTAAACATTGATTTCGTCCACTTCATTTCTTAAAGCAGCTACGTGATAAACAGTATAGCGTGCACTGAACGTTAATTGAGGTTTTTTTTTTTTTTTGGGTGCTATTAAAATGTTAACTGGTTCAGAGTTCTTCCATGAAATAATCCGGTAAAAGAAAAAAAAGTGCCTATATTAGAGTTCAATGTGTGCACTAAATTAATCCAAAACTTTTTTTTAACAGTCATTTAATTTGTAGTTTGTTTAGTTGGATACATTTGGAATTATGCACGAAATGTACACTCAATTGCATTCACTTTATATTTGTACACAAAATTGTGTTCTTTAATATTTATCCTTATAACCTAAATCCGTCTTATTTTTTAAATAAATAAATAAATACAGTAAGCATATGTGCAGAAATTTTCAAATCAACACAAAAATTTATTTGGTTTATGTCTTCAAAACGAGCACACGCTGGGAAGGATTCAAATATTTACAAATCTATTATTATACTGTAGAGCAGACGGCAAAATAGTGAACAAAAACACGGGTTACTTATTATATTTTAAGAACATGTGATTCCGAGTGTATTACCACCCGCATCGATTCATGTATCAATTGATTTCACACTCGTTTTGCTCCTTTTGTTGCTTGTGTGCCTTAACTGCGCGTGTGCATGTGCGTTTTGTTTTGTGAAAAGAAAGCTTGTAAATGCGTGGACGTAATAAAAGTCAACTCCCAATTGCAAAATTAAATAAATTAAATTAAATACTGTAGGCCTATATATAAATAGAAAATTTAATTAAAATTACATTTACAAAATTTCAATTTAAAATGGCTTTAAAATATTTTTCAAGATAATTGAATTTGAACACACACACACACACACAAACGTTTAATCTTCTATGGAGATTTCCACAAATTAATACCAGATTAAATTGCCTTTGGAAAGCTGGCACTGCTCAATTGGATTGGATCCTCTTGTTCTATTAAGCAAGCCATTATCGGCCCTTTAATAACCGATGGCCTGTCAGTGTGCCAGATAAGCAGACAACACACATCACCGGACACAATATTAGGTACATCCAACGGCATCCAAATTATAAGTAGGCCTACTGGATTTTAAAAAAGCGTTTAACGAACTGTTTTATTGTGACGTTAAATATAGGCTATTGCTGAGAGCTGTTTCTTTGGTTGCCTTATTTAAATTCACGTGGCATCACAATAATACTGCATGGTACAACCACAATAATAAACACATTTTATACTGACACGTATTGTTTTTTTTTAATTTTGTATTTTTTTGGAAGTTTTCTCTTTTTGCGCCAAACCCCCTCGACTTTATCCCCATAATTTTTGCTTGCAACCGCAAAACTGGACGCCTAGACGCAAATATGCCATATTTTCACATGATTCTCATATGTTTAGACTCATCTGAAGAATTCGGCGGTATTGCAAGCTTGCACATTGCGCAGTTTAATTGCACAACCCCCACTTACTTTTCCTGCATGTTCTTTGGACTTATGCTGATTGCACGCCGGGGGTCAAAAGTCACGATTTGTTTTTTTACACACACACACACACACACACCACAAGGACGAATAAGCAGATTGAATTATGGTTATCTGGTCTCCTTTGTGTATATTTGCCTGGAAATAAGTGTGCGCGCGCGTGTGCAGGCATTAACCCTTTTGATGCTATCCGCGTGCATTCAGTCGACTCTGGCAGCAATTTGATTTAAAGGTCATTCTCTCCTATCGATCCGCTTCGGCGTGGGGGGAGGGGACCAGTGGGGGAGCGTAGGAATTGATCATGTGAAATAAAAGAGACGGTATGGGAGACTGTACAGAGTTTAGACCTCCTCCGTTGCATTTGTAATTGTAGGCTACGTGCACGCGCGGCGGTGGCGGCGGCGGCCCCGGTGTGAATTGGAGCGATCACGTGGGAGAAAGTGCATGCGACTCGGCTGCACACCAATTTGACTTTCTATTAGAATCGCATTAGTTTTGAATAACACACACGACCCCATAAGAGCAGCGTGGGGTGCGTAACGAAGAAGAAGTTAAATGCTCGTGAACTTTAGAAGAAGGCAGGAAGAAAGGAAAAAAAAAAAAGGTGCAATTTTGTTTGGCGTCACGTCCAAAACGGCCGGCGCGGTTAATGCAGAAATGGTGTCTGCGTAATGTGGGTGGGTGGGAGAAAAGAAGAGGGGGGTTGCGTGGCTCGGCTCCAGGGATGGAAAGCAGAGGTCGGGGAATGGAAATCGATACATATTCAGGGCTGGCCACATCGGCCTTCTAACTAACAATGTGTGGTCGCAAGAGCCACTCAGAAGCAGGCTCGCATCCGCATCCGCATCCGCATCCGCACCCGCATCGAGGGAGCACAGGAAGCCAACGCGTGAACGTCCGGTTTGCCTTGTACGCGTAATGGCGACTTCAGTTCAATTTAAACCTCTAAATATTAATCATTAAAAATCAATATCAATACAAAATGGCACTTTTTTTTTAATAATGGACTATTTGTCCATTACTCATTCACTCCCATTGACACCTAATTTTTAATAATCTTTTGTTGTTTTTAATTGTGAAGTCACGCGATTAATTACAATTAATTTTAATCACCTGACGCCCCTAATTTTTAATAATCTTTTCTTCTTGTTCTTCTTTAAAAAAAAGAAAACATTAAAAAAAAAGATTATTAAATATTAAGAGCGTCAGGCGATTAGAATTTGTAATCGTAATTAATCACATGATTTCCCGAGTTAACTCACGATTAATCACAAATTTTATATCTGTTCTAAATGAACAATAAAAAAATTCTAGGTTTTCATACTCCTGTTAACAAAAGTGGAAACAAATGTTAAACTAATAGTTCAAATTAATTGAGTTAATGACCAAGGCAATATTGACCCCCCCCCCCCCTACAATTAAACAACAAGTGCGATACTTAAAAAAAATAAAATAAAAAAAGTTTGTCTTTGGACAGCAAATTGGTTGTGTCATCACTCCAACAGAAATTTTTATTATCAATGAATCGATCTCTGTCATGGTATCAAATTGCTATTGAGATGTTAGGGTAGCACAGAATGTCAAGGTAAAACATGTGTACTCACTTTGAGCAGCCCTTCCACTACCCAATTACAAGTCCCTGTCCAACATGTTGGACATATGATGTTTACATTATGTGTAATTATTTCAAAGTAACTACATTAGATTACAAGCTACTTTTACGATTACACTCAACAGATGCTGACAAATGACAAGCAGTTAATTACTTTGTAATTACTTGATTTTAAAAATCACTTTCTTTCCTAATTATTTGTAAGCAACTACATTAGATTAAAAGTTACTTTTTTAATCACTTTCAACAGATACTGGCAAATGATGTGAGGTTAGTTACTTTACTAATTACTTTAACTAACTTTGTTACTTTTTACGAATTACTTGAAAGTAACTGTTAGATTACAAGTTACTTTATTAATTACATTCAACAGATGCCAACAAACGACAAGTGGTTAGTTACTTTACTAATTACTTGTTTTTAAAACTGACAGTTACTTTTTAAAAGTTACATTTAAGAATGTTTCTACCCTCTTTATTTATATAATTCTTAATTTATTTAATATATACAATGATGCCTTTACTTTTGAATTTAATTTGTTCCATATCTCAAGTCATCTTTCCCATTGGATTGAATGTAAATGTCTTTAATTTTACTCATAAAAATAGCACTCAACTGTGATGTGTTTTATAAAAGCATACAGTAATAACTTTTAGATTAGAAACTGATTTTAAATGATGATTTCATGCATTTGTTGTTTTGTTTTTTTCAACTTGAAACTTTGAAAAATAACTTGAAACTACTACTTTTATGAAGTTCCCTGCCCCCCGTCCAGCGCAAACTCAAACTTTTGCACGCAACTCAAGACCCCAAAATCGTACGAGCGACGGCTGGAATCTCTAAAAACTCGTAAGTCGAGGCACCACTGCACATATCTTTACAATTAAACGTGAAATGCTATGCAACAAATAGCGTATGCTGACGTTATGCTAGGCTTCTTTAACTAGCAAATGAGATGAACCTGAAACCAGAGAATCAATCAATTCCACACGATCGACAGCATTTTCACTCATCAATTAATCGATAATTATAGTTGTCTTTAACAATATAAGTCTTTTAAATATAAATTAAATTAGACTGACAAATCTATCTACTCAACTCAAATCAACACTATTCAGTGTTTAACAGTGTAGATTTTTAACACTATACAGTGTTGAAGTAACACTGTTTATGTGTAAAAAAAAAAAAACACTTTGAAAAGTGTCAGACTTACACTCATTGGTAGTGTTAGATCTAACACTAATCAGTGTTAATCTAACACTGGCCATTTTTATGTGTATTAAGTTTTTTAACTCCTTGTCCAAATTCATGGCTATAACATTCGCATTAAATGAACAATGATGTCAAAAACATGATCGAGTCCCTTTCCAACATAACGGCTGTTTTGTTACAAATAAATGCAATGTAGCTCATTACACATGCCTATTAGTATTACTAGTTTTAACCAGTATGAAATTGAAGTACGGTGGCCTAATCGGGTCAAAAAGGCTCAATCTCCACTGGTGGACTAAGAGGACCTGATTGTGTCTTTCGCCACAGCTGTCCTTGTTTGCTGGCTTGGAGAGATCACATTATGATTTATTTCCATATTGATCCTTGCTAAAGGTCCAATAACCCGGCATAGATTGCTATTGTGGTAGTTCACACAGCTGAGGCTAGTTTTGAGCAAGAGAGCCCCACAGCATGCACAGGTCAGGGGCTCATTTGATTCCGTTTGGATGCTTAGAACCCGTACTTATGACGCTGGCTCACCGAGAAGAAAAGTGACAAAAAACTTAAGTACAGGGGTCCTCTGTTTACGAATGTACACACCTGCCATGCTTTTAGCGCTAAGCTAGTGCCGTATTGAAGTCATAACTGCAGTAAATAATTGCATGGAAAAAAAAACCACTTCTAGGCTATAAATATGAAAGACTATTCTTTATTCCGAAAGGTACAATTTGTATTGTTCAGTTAGTCAGATAAAGATTCCTCCCCAATTTGGAGTCCACATCCACCCGTGGCTTCCATCAGCGAGGTCATCAACGTGTCGTCAAACAGCCTCAGGGGTTTGACCTGCGGTGAAACGAGCGGCCCAGCTCTCCCGCAAAAGGCTTTGAAAGGTTGTACGCCAGGCATCTCTCCCGCTACTTACATCGCACGTCGGCTCGCCGCGCGAGTGCTTAACGAACGACGAGGCGCCCAAACCGCAGCCGCGCTGTTTACTCCCATGCCTCCCTTACCACCACCATCAATTATTAAAGTGGCGCGATCGATCATCTCGCCGGCTTACATTCAGATCCCCCCCCCCCCCCCTCCCATATATTAACACCTTGTATCCAATTAGAACCCGTGCCTCGAAATGGCTCCAAAAGAAGAACTGCTGATTGTTTATTTTGTGATCGGCTGAGTTCGGGTCTGCTCGGATCCATGTTGTGATCGACACCAATGTGGATTGTGTTATTGATCCATGACTGGGAGCTGTTGGATGAAATAATTGTGTTTAGGGCCGACAAGAATGCGATTAACCGTGTGTTGAGGCAGCCAGAGTTCACCACCTTGAACTGTCCTCAAACTGAAGGGCAAGAGGGAGGAGGGGGCTGCAGATGTGGACTGGTTCAGCACCACGGACAGCATCCCCGACTCAAACTACAAGCTTTCTAATAGGTCGTAAAATCAACTTACTAGACTGTAACCCTTTTAATAGATCACTTAACTGCAACACTTGCCAGAGACTTTTAATTGCCAGTGTGTGTGTGTAAGCGTGCCGGCGTGCACTCCATTGAATAAAGACCCCTCATTCTCCTCCTAAATAATGCCCACCGCCCCTCCTAGCAACCTTTTTTTTTTTTTTTTTTGTTCGGCAAGTCCTGACCTAAGCACCCTGGAACGTGCCTCGGCCATTCATATGCAAATAAGCCAACTGTGCTTTTTTTGGGGGCCAAGGTTTATTGCCAAGAATGTGTGTGTGTGTGTGTGTGGAGTAGAGGAATTAAAATAAGGCAACAGGGAAATGAAACTACTAATAATACTGTAAAAAATACATGATTATGTGCATTTATGGGTTCCAAAAAAAAGTCGACACACCCCCTGTTTAATTGACAGGTTTGTGATATAAGGGCGAAGTCAACCCCAAAATTACTAAACTAAACTAGTCTAAATTTGGCATTCTGAATAATAATGAATTTGGGGAATATGAGTTAAGCAGCAAAATCGACTCCATCTTAGAAGGCGGCCATTTTGCCACTTGCTGTTGACTTAAAATGACATCACAGTGGCTCAGGTACCGACCTGTTTTCTGAAGCTGCGCCGTGATTGGTCGTTATCAGAGCCCTGAGTGACTGTGATGCCATTTTCAGTCAACAGCAAAATGGCCGCCCCCTTGAGATGGATCAAAACAGGTGGATTTTGCTGCTTAACTCATATTCCACTAACACAATATTAATCAGAATACCGTGTTTAGACTAGTGGGGCTCCATAGAACATGTTATTGTAAAGACATTTTTTTGGGTTGACCTCTTTAAAAAATAAATATTTTTGGAGTGTTTTGGTGGCGGTGGTGAAATCATGTTTTGGGGCTGTTTTTCTTCATCTTGAACTTGAATCATGAACTGTTCCAAATAGCAGTCTGTGTTGGCACAAAACTCAGGTGTCTGCGATTTAGCAAAAACATGCCAGGAAAAGCCTACTAAAACACCTGAACTCGATTTGGGATTAGGCAGAGCTCAGTCAGCATTTTAAATGGTAGTTGTAGTGTACTGACTCCCATTTAACACGAGTTTGAATGTAATTGGTTACTTCTGAACACAGTTGCATCTCAATTTTAAGAGGGTGTGCACACTTATGCAAACTGCATGTTTTTCTCAGTTATTTTAATTTACCACCTCAGATATATATATATTTTTTTTTCTTATTAATGGTTTGAAATTATTTGTTTTATCTTTTTTTTTTTTTTTTTTTTTATACCACACAAAGATTGCATATAAGCAGGGGTCTGTAGACTTTTATAAAATTCCCAAAGAACTTAAAGAAACCAATTTTGGTTCCTAGCCCAAAGTTTAGGAAGTTGACTAATGCCGCAATCCCAGTTCTTTCCTAATTTATAGTGTCACGGTAATTGTAGATTACTAAATGTATGAAACAACTGATGCATTATTTGAACAAATGTTTAATATTCCGCGCTTAATATTTAGGAAGTTGACTCCTGTAACCCAGTTTTTTTTTAAACAAAACTCCAAGGGAATTGCTTATAAATTTCCCAACCATATTAAATGTATATCTAACAAAAAAAGGGATGCAAAGACTGAACAAATGAAATATTATGCGCATTTGTGGGTTACATGTGCTTTTATTTGTTTTTAATATTGACCCACCTCTAAAGAACAAATGGAGGCCATCGTACGCCGCCATCTGCAAACATCTTTTTAATATAAATGACCATCCTGGTGATACTTCCCCAAAATCCAAGTTAAATGAGACACAGAAAAAGGCATATTTGGAACCACGCCACATATAAATAAAATGAAACATTCTGACAACACTAACAGAGAAATTGCTTTAAAAAAAAACAAAACAGCTGTCTTTTTACTACCCCACCCCCACCCCTTTCTCACAATCCACCCCTCTCATTCTCCTGCAGGGGAGAGACCAATGGGAGAGAGTGCTGAGGCGGGATAATTGATAGATGCACTGGCTATCCTTATTGATCAGGCCTGTATTGATCCCACCAAATACATTGAGATGGAGTGTGGAATTCTACACAGATGCAAAAGACGAATTGTTTTCAGCCTTCATGCCATCTTTAAACGTCTCCTCCATGTCCGTCGTGTCTTGTTTACAACTAAATGGTATTCATATTTAAAAAAAATAAAAATAAAATAGGCCTTCATTTGAGATGTTACTATTTTATTTAACTTGATTAGGGTCTGCATTGGAGCCTGTGGGTGTTTGCCCCATAAGGCGTGAAGGGCAAGCACAGTTCTCCTAAAACGGGCCATGTCTGCACACACACTATTTGTGCGTGCGTGAGTGTGTGTGTGTGTATGTACAGACAGTGGCATTTTCGCATTAGCTAAGCAGGGCAGCTTGCATTGATTTGTGCGACTGTGATGAATTTGGAATAGTAATTTGAAGTTATTGATTGATGTGGCCAGGCGAGCCTCACTTTCAGCACGGTGCCCCCCTCCCCCCGCCCCCTTTCCCCTCTGCTCTATTTTTCTCTCTCTCTCCCACACACATCATGGTAATTTTAAATGCAATCAGTAAAATAATTCTCCCGCGCATTTGCATGTCGGCCATTTGTCATTTTGTCCCCGTGAGCGCCATTTTGGCTCGAAGTTGTTCACAATGCATTTTGTTAAATAACGTCACATTAACCCCCCCCCCCCCCCCCCCCCATTCGTTCAAGGTAATAGATTTACGCACACCTTCTTCACCCCCTCGACGGATATCGGCTGCTTTTATCCCGATACAGAGTGTTGAAGATATAAAACCCCGCACAGCCCAATTAGCTTTAACTGCGGTGGCACTTAAAGAGACAATTGCGGGGCGGCGTTTAAATCTTTATTTACCAGAAACCCCGGCCGAAAAAAAAAAAACGCGCCGAGGAACAATTTACATGCCAATTAAGTGCTTTTCAATAAGGCATCGACTGGAACTAAAATATGCCACTATAGCCTGCCTTAATTGAAGTGTTGCCTTGAAATACGACGCACCAAAAAAAAACAAAAAAGGGGGGCTGATTGACGTCTAACGGGGCCTTTTACAGAGCAAATAGGCGTCGATGAGAGCTTTTAAGCCCAGCTCGATTGTTTTTATTTAAGTCCTCTTCATCGACGAGAATGCTGCGGATACCACAAAAAAAACAACGGAGGAGGTTTTGAGGGGGTTTCCCTGCAAACGGTTTTTGAAGAGAATGCGCGCATCTGTTTTTGTCTGCCTTGATCCAAATCGATCATTTATCAGAGCGCCACTCTGAAAGAGGACGCTTGGACCTGAAGTATTGATCCACGGGAGGTCACGCACCCCCTCCCAGCCCCCCCCCCCCCATCCTCATCTCATCTCTTCGAGGCTATCCTTGTTTGCAAAGATGGGGAGTTGGAGAATCAAGTTATTTAAGTGCTCATATCGCCTGATTATGAATCGGTTTACAGCATCAATCAAACAACAGGCCAACATTGAACTCCCCAACCAAGTTTTACTCGATAGCATCGACTAATAACTCGCCGTAATGTCTGTTTGAGCCGCCATCGACAGTCTCGCCACATTGACTTTCGATTGATCCGTTTGTGGAGCCGCCGGTGTCCAAGTGCCGCCTCGTCACTCACCTGCAAGCCTCAGCGCCGACATCCGCTGGAATTCGGGCTCCTGCAGCCACTTCCACATCCTGCGGAAGGTCTCGCGGCCCGACTTGAGTTTACTCCACGGTTTAGGGTTCCGCAGCAGGTCGGACAGGGTGCCCTGCGAGCGGCACAAGATCCTCTGGGCGAAGATGGCCTGCGGGATGCTGTAGCGCTTGAGCTCGGCCGTGATTCGCTGCGCCACCTCCTTGGTGTTGATCTCCTCCACCTGGCCGGAGCCGCCCCCCTGCGCGCCCCCCACCACCGTCTGCCGATCCCGCTCCGACAGCATGGAGCCGTTGGCCTGAGAGTGCGGGTGGCTGTGGTGGTGGATGCCGTTGAGGGACGTCATGAGGCCGGCGCCGTGGCCGCCGAGCCCCCGCGCCAGGTGCTCCTCGCCCCTGGACAGCATGGCGGCGTGGGAGTCGAACCCCCCCGCGGAGAGCATCTTGTCGTTGGAGAGGTGAGCTCCGGGGCCGTATGCGCCGAGGGGCTGCTGCGAGCTGTGCAAAGGCCCCAGGCCGTTGGAGAGCGGGGACAGCGACTGGCCCATGCCGGACATGTCCTTGGGGTAGTGGCCGTACAGGTTGCTCATGGAGGCCAGGCTGCGGTCGTCCCGCATGAGCGTGAAGCTGCCGCTCACGTTGCCCGCCGCCAGCCGCTGGTGCGCCGGGTGGTGGTGGTGGTGCGCGTGCGGGTGCGGGTGGTGGAACTTCTCCGACACGGTGGAGATGGGCGGCAGGTGCTGCAGCGGCGTCAGGGTGGTGTAGGTGCTGCTCAGGCTCATCCCGCCCGAGTCGCACGACATGCCCATGGCCGGGTGCAAGGGCCCCGAGAGCGCGTGGTCGGAGCGGTAGTCGCCCGCGCCCTCCAGGATGGAGGCCATGCTGGACACCATGGCCGAGCGGCCGTGGGACGACACCAAGTTCCGGTGCGACGCCGCCGACTGCTGCCGCGCGTGGTGGGGGGAGTTCATGAGGTCCCCGCTTTGGTGGGAGTGAGCCACGCCGTGCAGGTTGCCAATGTTCTCCATTGTAAGCTCCATCTTTGGGGGAGGAAATTAAGAGGGGGGGATTGTTTAATTCCACCCCGCTCGGACGGACGGACGCACGCACGCACACGCACGCTCTCGTTCGTCTCACTCCTCTCCTCTCCTTTCCTTGCCGATAAATTGCGAACGATTTCAAAGCCCAGCCATTGATTGCGGTTTCTTGTCTGCAGTCAATCCAGCATGGTCCTCTCTCTCCTTGTGGCGCCAACCTCTGCTCGCTTTCCTCTTCTCTCACCCCTCTCTCTCTCCCTCTCTTTCTGTGTGGACGCTCACATCACGCAGGCAGCCTGTGCGCATGTGCGCGCCCCTGTGGCGTATCCCCGAACGCGCGCGCTCTCGCTAGGGGGATGGATTTGACGTCACGCCGTCGGGTTGCGTACTGGAACTCGAACTCCAGCCTTGAAGATTGCATTATTCGACTCTGTCCGCGATGATAAACAAAACGAGAAAAAAAAGGTACACTCTTGAGCAACGTTTATTTAAGGAGGATAACAGGAGGACTCTTCCTTGTTGTTTTGTGATAAAAATGAGAGTGCCACGTGTTCTGCGGGTGAAAGGTTAAAAATTAATAACGCCAAGGCCACGTGAATTTTAAACATTCGATATTTATTGTTGCAACGCCTTTAATCACCAACGTGGCGCATCATTTATTTATGCTAAAAAGTGAATATTGAATTTTCGAGATGCATGCAAGATGATTTGTGTATGGGCGCTTAATGCATCACATTAAACGCACAAAGCCTGACCTTTAACCACAATATAGTGTAAGCACAGCAAACACTCAATTGGATGGTGGCTGGCTGAGGGTTCTTACCAGAGTAGTGCTGTCACTATATCATATTTTTAGAATTGATGAATCTATAGATTATTTAATCGATTACTCGAAGAATCAGATATAATTTTATTTTGCATTAAAGTGTATTACAAAATCCCCCCCGATTACTGTTTATTAACCAGTGATTGGTGTTTAAACTTCATATTCTTGTAGTGATTAAAAAAAAAGTGGAATGATGTTGTACTATGTTACCAGTTTTGTCATTGTTTTCCAAAGTAAAAACAGAAATCATCTTCATCAAGGACTACAGAAAGCAGTGAACAATTACTGTAATCTGCTGAAATCAGAGAATTTGGACAATTTTAAATTAAAAAATGAACTATTACTCGGTTATTAAAATAGTTGTTAATTAATTTGATCATCGATTACTTGTCGATTAATTTTGACAGCTCTACCACCCTCTAAAAACAGTTGGGTCAAAAATAACCCAACTATGGGTAATAAATGGACCGATCCTATACTTGGGTCGATTTGACCCAACTTTGAGTCGAGAAATGTGTCTTTCAACTCGTGAATATTGATCAGATCCTTTACTTTGGTCCAAAAATTGGGTCATTTTGTATAAAACAACCCAGGGAATTTGGTCAAATTGACCCAAAGTCCTTTTTTGATCCATAATTCGGTTACTTTTGACCCAACTGTTTTTGGAGTGCAGCGTTAATTTACCCCTTAATACCGCCACTATCACGTTTCAATTACAGTATACAATATAAATGTGCAACATACATACAGTACATACATCTGAATCAATATTTATCTAATGTGAATTTAAATCAAATATATCTACTCAGCAGAGACGATGATTATTAAGATTGCTCACTGTAACTACTTTTGTTCTAATCAACCAATCAGAGGGAGGGAAAATGCCGACGTCATTGAGGTCCAGCACTCTGGCCCGAGGTGGGAATACAAATTTGGCAGATTAGATTGACTGGTAACACAAAAATGACACTTTGTCAATCTCATAAAACAGCGGTTTCTGTATTCTTCCACTTGTATGATACAAATGCTGATGTTACTTTTTAAATTAGCATACATAACACAGTTTGAACCAGGAAATGAAAAATTCTCTTTCTGTTATTCCAAAACAACTCTGAAAGTCAACCAATAAAGTCACGGAACCAAATGTGTTCCATTTCGGAGGTTCCCACGTATATGAAAGTTGCTGCTGGCTGACGTCAATCCAGGTTCGTGATCCATCACTGACAAAGCGTGTATAGATCAGGAGGTGTGTCGATATAGCCCGGTGCCATAAGTGTGTGTGTGTGTGTGTGTGTAAGGAGGTGAGGTTATTCGTATAGATGCAGCAGCACGTATGGGGACGGAGGAAATGGATTACGCATGTGCCAGGCGAGAGATCACACTGAGTGAATGAGTTGGCTCTAAATGTAGTAAGTAGTGCATTTGTTTGTCTAGAGGGAGAAACACTCACCTGTCGATATACTCTAATATGGTTTCATACATGGTGGGGAAGCTCCTCTGAGGACCATCCTAGATTTAGGTAAAAATATCCATCCATCCATTTTCTATGGTGCCTGGTCTTCGTTAGGGTCCTGGCCCCATTTTGGACCATTCTGCAGCCAATTGGAAAAAGAAGCATCCATCCGTTTTCTATAGCACTTTTCTATGGCCGCGGATGAGCTAGAGCAGATTTCAGCTGATTTTGGCGAGACGAGGCGAACACCCTTGACTGTTTGCTAGTCAATAATCAATTTTTTTTGACCCAGCAATTGGGTGGAAGATTAGATTTGGGCGGGCTGAAGAGCTCAATGTGGGCACCATTTAAATTTTTTATTTTTTATTGTTTAATTTAATGCAATAATCTGAATACAACTGGCTCAGAAAAATAACCCAATTTGGGTCAAAAAGGGATCAACTGGCTACTTGGGTCAATTTGATCGAAAATTCTGCGCAAAACATACACATTTTTTTCAATGTTTAGTACAAAACAACCCATTTTGGGGGGATTGTTTTATGCAAAACAATACAACAAGTGGGTCTAAATAACCCAAGTACTGGATTGGTCTTTGTTTTGTTTGTTTTTAACCCAAAAAGATTATTTTTCACCCAACTGTCTTTAGAGTGAACATTCTTATATTTGGTTGGTGGCGGCTGCATGGATAACACAGCTGACTTCAGGGCAAAAACAACCCAATTTGGGTCAAAAATTGGACAAACTCACTAACTTGGGTATATTTGACCCAACTTTGTTTTCGTTGTATACAAAACAACCCAAAAAATTGGGTATTTTTGACCCAGCAGCTTTAAACGGGCATGTAGGCGTAAAAAGGCCCAACTGCTGGACCCAAACCTGAATAAGAAATAGAAGTCCTTTTTAGTCTTAGAAAATATTGGTCATAAAAGAAATATTTTGAACTACAGTACAGCTATAAACAGTGTCCATAACCTCGAGTGGTAACCCAAATATGGTCAAAGAGGGACTGACCTTTACTTTTTGGGTTAGTCCACAAAACAACCCGTTTTTGAAGGTTTTGAACAAAACAGCCCATGTTTTTCGGTTAAATGAGTAGCCCAAAAAGTTGGGTCAGTTGCTTTTTTTTTTTTAGCCACGTTGGGTTATTTTTTGACCCAACTGTTTTAAAAGTGACACTCTTAGGGTTATTTATAGAGTGACACTCCAAAAACAGCTGGGTCAAAAATAGCCCAATTTTGGTCAAAGAGCGACCAATGCATTACTTGGGTTAATTTGTACACTACTTTATGACCCCCCTAATAAAAAAACAACATACAATTGGGTGGTTTTGTACAAACGGACTCCTAAAATTTGGATTATTTTGTACAAAACACAAAAAGTTGGGTTCAGAAGGTTGGTCCCATATGGACCCCAATTGGATTGTTTTTGACCAGGTAGCATAGTGTAGTGTCTTTATGGTAGTTTTTACCCCTTGTTTGGGGGGGGGGGGGGGGGGGTGAATCACAAAGTTTTTATTACTATTACCAGCGTTTGTGGAAATGTTATGTTTGTTTTGGAATCACATGATCTTGCTGGACCATATAATTGCCCGCAGGCCATATGTTGCCCACCATTTTGCTTTACTGTGTACCGCAGTTACCGCTAAAAATCAAAACACTTTCAAGTTGACTTATGCTTTGTGTGCAGAAGCTTGTATATGTGCATTCGGTGTGGTGGGCACTTATATACAAATGAGCGTTGCCTGTATGCCGATGTTATGCAAAAATAATGAGGCCATTAGTGGTTAAAACCAAATGGCCCCAAACAAAGCAATTGGCATCGCTAATCATGTACGCCTCGCTTCGAATAACGTCTGAGGGTGTTTAGCAGCAGTGTAGGTCAAAGCCATCTGTAACCTGCACGGGCGCTCCAAAAGAGAGGAGGGACATGTTGATGGCACCTTCTGGCTTGTGCCACCACCAACACCGCCGCCACCGCCATGCAGGATACAACAACAACAAGAGCGTCCGCCCGGGTTAATGTCCCTCTATTGATCCTGGCAAAGCACCGCCGCTATCGAAAATGAATTACCGAGGCCCCGCGCAGCAGCGAAATCCTTCATCTGTGCTCAGCCAGCCGGCCGAGGCGCGCGCGTTGCACGGCCACGCACGCGGAGCAACTTGATGGATGGAAACTCTCATTCCGCACAGTCTCGCTATAAAGGACAAATTAAAGCCGAATGCAAAGTTTGTCACTTTGAAACCGGATGTGGGTATCATACGCTATAATTGCTCTTATTGGATGTTGTAGTCGGATACGGAAGTCTAAACGCGACAAAAGGGTCCTACCACAAAAACGCAAATACATTAGTAAATTGGTAAATTCGTGGTTTTAAAGTAAGCGTTTGTATTAAAAACACACTTCTGGTCCATATAGGCTAAATATAAAACAATCAACAACAACAAAAAGACTCGTGCACTGTTCGTACTATGCATCGACTGCATAAACTAGAACCTGGCCTTTCGCCTTCCTTATTATTATTATCATTATTATTATTAGTAGTAGTATTCATTTTTTTATTCACATCGTCGTACATGACGTGAATTCGATTAAGTCCTTGAATCTTTTTTTATTTTTATTTTATTCACTGGTTTTGAATGGGCATTCATTTAAGCTATCTTTTAGAATTAGGTTTAGTTTTGACTGGCACATGACAAGTAAACATCTATGTATGTTTTTTTTCCCCTTAAAATATTTTATTTATTTATTTAAATAGACCTTGGATAAGTGTTACAGGCTATACATAAAGGTCTTCTGTATTACATATTTTTTATTTTGGGACACGGAGCGCTCGAGACGGTTTTCTTGTTCTTGTTTTTTTTTTTTTTATTAAAAAAAAAGTTATATACTTCTAGTCCTATAGCCTATAATTTGTGCTTTTAGCTTAAAGCTGTTTGCCTCCTGCAGTCTATTTTTTGGGGACTTTCGGAGCATTTTGTTGTTATCTTAAAGCGCTGCTGTCGTTTGCTGATCACATAATCAATGATGAACCCTGCCGCAGTCTTTTTCGATCGATGCATTTCTGAAGGTTCGATAGCGCTGTAAAACATGCGCTCTGGGCTAAATTAAAAAAAAAAAAAAGTTATTTATTAGATTATGCATTATATTAATGTCAACACTCGTGATTGAAAAAAATACCAAAGTAATAACTTTAACGACATAGGAATGTATAATATTTGTAAAATATTTTAATAGCAGTAAGATTATTCAGTGTATTTTCCATTTCTGCTGTTTTAGTTAATTTTGCGACTATTATAATGATTTAGTTTTACCAGGCTATAGCTTCACTGTAAAGTCTATATTTCCTCGTCCATGTGGACACGCTAATCTTTTCATGGCTTCTTGAGAGACTGATGCATCACGCCTAATGTATTCTAAAGTATATTTACTATTGGCAAAAGTTAAGTAGCAGTGTTTAGTCATGTGCCATTGATCACTAGAGAAGCACACATGTACACACACACACACACACACTGGCTTCTTGTTTGCTTGTGCATACATTTAATTTAAATTATGTCGGGTCTGTATCGCCTATGTGTCATGCACAAATTTTGGGGAAAATAACGTTACTTAATTTTTTGCGCATGCGCTAATCAGGCTGCTTCTCGGACTTTGTTTTATGTGAACTTTTACCAGGCAAACTAGGCTGAATCAATACCCACGTCTGTCCTTTTAATACTTCACTTGGCACATGATTTATTTAATTTATTTTTTATATATGTATAGCCTATATTATTTTTGATATAAAACAAAAAAAGAGCGAGAGAAAGAGAGAGAGAGAGAGCGCGCGAGAGAGCGGGGCCTGTAATCGCTTTTGTCGTTGTTTGTGGAGCGTTTGGCTGCGGTTTGTTAAGGAATTAGTGTTTTTGCCATAGATTATTATTTAGGCGCATTTGCATTTGAAAAGCGAGGCCCGGCAATAGAGGAGCCCGCATGATCAATAGCCCCGGTGCTAGATCGACCCATCTGCAGGTTGATCGATCGGCAGAGAGAATTGGGCTCGCGTCTTTTCTTTCCTCTGCTTTGCTTTTTATGCATGCATGGGAAATTAAATCACATATATATATATATATATATATATATATATATATATATATATATATATATATATATATATATATATATATATATATATATATATATATATACACACACACCTAACATTTATAGTGCAAAAAAAAAAAGGCAAGCAAATATAATTTTAAAACAGATTTTATACTGGCAAAAGACCTGTTTTCGTTTTTGTTTATTCACAAATGATCATTCTTACAGTCATGAAGCATCATGAACATAATTACGAGCAAAATAATTGTTTCCATATTTTAGGTTCAGTGTAATTTTCCATTTGCCTGTATATTTTGAAATACAGTATTTTTAATTAATTTAATTTAGTTTAATTTCTCTATATGACCACCGCCTATTTTTTTTTCAAAGCACAAAATCAAATATTTATCTTTTTTTTTATTGATATATATATATATATATATTTGTTCACATAGTCCCAAAGGTCACACGTTTATATTTATATTAACTGCATGCATGCTGACAGGCCGTTGGTGAAAGAAATAATCATCAGTCAGGTGTGTTCTTCAATCAGTTTGAGGCACTAATCACACGCACACACTCGCACACACATTCAATGCATTATTGATCCGATTGCGGGTGGATTACGGAATGTTGCACGAATAATTTCGCTCTCTCCGTCTTTTCTTTACAACACCTTTCACTAAATTAAATTACCGATTCACTAGAGTTGTATATACAACTGAAATGCATAGGATATTTTGTTTTCATATTTATGTATATTTGAACTGCACACTACTATTTGGAATAAATAAAATAGATCTATTTTTAATGAAGTAAAACATGTATTTTTAGTTTTGTGTGTGTGTGCGCGCGCGCACGCTGTTGCTTCAGTATAGTATAGATTAGTATAACACGTATTTACTAGATGGTTGCAGTATAGATTGAGCATTGATAGCAACAGTAAGGATGATAAATATAGTGCAAATAATCTATACATGCATAGAAATAATGGGTTGGATACGATTAAATAAATAGTAGTATGGATTCAGTACAGTACTATAGTAGATATAGTTATACTCTAAATAAATTACACAGACCTTCAAAGTAAAAAAAAAAAAAAAAAAAAAGTGGCCCTATTGGGTATGCTTGTACTGTCAATTCCAGTGCATGTGGCTGTTCCTAATGAAATGTCCAAATAGTGTTGACACACTTTAGACTGAAATTGTAAACACATGTTGTATATGTACATACATTAGACCATTGGCATAGGGGTATAGATTGTAGTATAGCTAATTCATGCAGCCTATAAGTACATAGAACGCATACACATATTTAGAATGTGAAGATAGACATAGTATACTGGTCGTCATACATTTAGTTATAGCAAAGAGAAATCGTATAATATAGTAATAAAGCAGTACTGTAGATGAATGATCATGATGAATGAAGATAGATAGATTGATAGATAGTTAAGCATTAGGTACACTTGCACCATCAATAATCCAGTGGTAGATCAAAGCACATTGTACAAGTCTTCCTACTGAGGTGTCCATTGAGTGTGAATATTGTATGAATAGTTGAATTTCATATATATTTGATATTCAATAGAAAGAGTAAGCAGGGTCGATCCAGCAGATATCAAAAAAATATACACACCCCTGTTCAAATGCCAGATGTTTGTGATAAAAATAAAATAAAAATAAAAAATAATAATAAAAAAAAGGCTAAATCATTTCAATTACATTTGAAATTTAAAAAAATGTTGAATGCGAGAAAGTAAATATCATTAACTGAGATATGGGTTGCACAACCCTCTTAAAACTGGAAATGTGGTTGTGTTCAGAATCAACCAATCACATTCAAGCTCATGTTAAATTAAATTCAGCACACACCTGCCACTATTTGAAGTGCCTCTGATTAACCCCAAATAAAGTTCAGATGTTCTAGTAGGCTTTTGCTGAGAATGTTTAGTTTTTTTGTTTGTTTTTGCTTTTGAACAGAAGCCTGAAGATTTTCTGCTAACGCTGACTAATTTTGATCTGTTTTAATTCCCTCGTCTAAGGCCTCAGTTCCAGCTGTAGAAAAACAACCTGAACGCATGATGCTACTACCACGCTTCACAATAGATTGCCAAGATTGTCCATGTTGTGCTTGGACCAAATCTAACTTTTGGATTTACAGTCAAAAAGTTGAACCTAGTCTCACCGGATCATAACAAATCCCACTAACATGTGGGAAATATGTCAGGAAAGGCCTACTAGAAGAACAAAACTTTATTTGGGGTTAATCAGAGGCACTTTACAGAGTCCGACATTAAGCCTCTCTGAGTGGTTTAACATGAGGTTGAATGTGATTGGTTAGAGTCGCATTATATGAGGGTGTGTACACTTGTGCAACCCGATTACAGTATTTCAGTGTATTTTTATTTCACCTTTCAAAAAGTTAAAAAAAAATCTATTATTGTCAAGATCATTTATCTCATGAAAATCTGGCATATGAAGAACAGGGGTGTGTAGACTTTTTTTTTTTTTTTATTTTATTTATTTTTTTAAATCTGCATGTATGGCTCACAAATAGATATAATTGAATTTTAAGAATAGCGAGCATCCCCAATGGAGTTCTCCATAGTCTCCTTTAGCTGAGCGGATGTGTTGGATTAAACATGCACATGGTCTATCTATACATTTATAATGCCTCATAGGTTGGAGCTTAGGCTCATTCGATATTGTAAAGTGTGCGTACCATCCCGCGAGCTACTTAAGAGCATTATTCAAGCGTCTTCTTCTTCTTCTGCAGCCTTCAACCCCTCCTCCCCACTCTTTAATGCGAACGCTGGATTTATTAGGCTTAAGCAATAGCCTGCACTTCTTCCTCGAAGGGGATCACACATTAAGCGTAGATCAAAAGATACGCTCTTAAAAACAGCAAGGAACGCCTCACGAGCAACACTTACTCGTTCCCTTAAGTGGTATCCTTCTTTGCCTTTTTAATCAGCCTTTTGTTCCATGTTACAGTGTAATTCTTGCACGGCAAAGCTATTTGTTATGGTTATGCGGGGAAAGGGAGGTCACAGTGTGGAGAGGGAAAAAAAGTGCACATCTGCTTTGGAAGTTGTCTGTTTTGTGCAATGCAGGAAAAAAAAAAAAAAGAGAAGGCAGAGATGTATTTTAAAGTTGTTGTTTTTTTTATTCTTTGACATGAATCAGTGACACAGCTGCAGGGAAAGTGTCAGCTTTTGTGCAAAATACCATCTTTTTTTTTTCTTCTGGCACTGATATCAAACGCTCGCTTCGACTTGGTGTTCCTCTTTCAGGGGCCATTCCAGTTCTAATAAAGCCCTCCAAAGGTCATGCATTTATATATATATATATATATATATATATATATATATATATATATATATATATATATATATATATATATATATATATATATATATATATATATATATATATAAGCAAATGTTTATTGCCGTGTTTTGACAAATCGTGGCTGGGGGGTCGAGGGGGGAGGCTTATTTACTCAACTGCAAATACAAAGCGACGTCCTCTATGAAGCAGTTTTGGAAACATTTTAAACAGCAGCTATGAATTAAAATGGAGGTCATTTGGGAGTGGATGATGGATGGATGGAAAGAATGATTGATGGATGGATAATAATGATGATGATGATGATGATGGGTGATTGGATGGATGGAGAGAATGTATGGACGGATGATGATGGATGGGTGATTGGATGAATAAATGAATGGAAAGAATGGATGGATGATGGTTATGATGGATGGATAATGATGATGATGATGGGTGATTGGATGGATAGATGGATGGAAAGAATGGATGGATGATGGTTATGATGGATGGATAATGATGATGATGATGGGTGATTGGATGGATAGATGGATGGAAAGAATGGATGGATGATGGTTATGATGGATGGATGATGGATGGATAATGATGATGATGATGGGTGATTGGATGGATAGATGGATGGAGAGAATGGATGGACGGATGATGATGGATGGGTGATTGGATGAATAAATGAATGGAAAGAATGGATGGATGATGGTTATGATGATGATGGATGGATGATGGATGGATAATGATGATGATGATGGGTGATTGGATGGACAGATGGCTGGAGAGAATGGATGGACGGATGATGAGGATGATGATGGATGGGTGATTGGATGAATAAATGAATGGAAAAAATGGATGGATGATGGTTATGATGATGATGGATGGATGATGATGATGGATGAATGGAAAGGATGGATGGATGGATGGATGGATGGATAGATGCATGCATGGATGGATTGATGGATGATGTGGATGGAAAGAATGGAAGATTGATGATGATGGATGGATAGCCCACATTTTACTTTGTTTCATAATTGCATGGTGGGCCAATCAAAAGTTGTCTTGGCCCCCACATTGCCCCCGGTCCGCAGGTTTCCCTCCCCAACTCCCCAACTGTGGGAAGCATGGATCAGCCTGAATAAAATGTCCAATCGGCTTTTGCTTAATGAACCCCACCAACCACCCAAACGAGCACCCGCCCGCCCGACTCCCACAGTGGAACTCCCACCCTCCACACCCGATAGAGCACCCGTTGCTAGGCGACAGAAGGAGAGATGGATTGAGGAGACACAGTCAATCAATTCTGCAGAGAGAGAAAAAAATAGGGGAAGGGTGGGAGGAGGAGGAGGAGGGGGGGGGGTGTTACAGGAGGCTCAAGATGGTCTCCTCGCAAGCATCTATCTTTGTTAGCGGCGGCGCACCTCCGCAGATAAATAAAATAAATGCGTCTTCTGTGCGGCTGTCCACCCTTCCATCTCGCTCCGGCACGTCCCTTTCTTTTTATAATTTTTTTTTTTTAATACTTCCATCACAACAAACGACAGCGAGCACGTTGCGTTTAACGCTCCTCTCGTTGCACTTGCATTGTGTGCCGCTCGCCATTAGTCACCGTAGCCCACGCACACACACAAACATGCGGATGCCCTGCAATGTACCACATGCCCCACATGCTGGCTGTGTGTGCGTGTGTGCGTGCGTGTGTGTGTGTGTGTGCGCGCTAGGCAGCGGGTGTTGAGCTCATCGACTGAGTATTGATCCCAGCACTCACCTCCCTGCAGTCAGCTCTTGTCCTACATAGCATGCCCTGTCTGATTTCTCCCCTAATGGCTTTTATCCAGCTCCAATCTTTATTTAAACTGAAAAGTAGGAATTAGCACCCACTTCTGTCCAAGTCTCTCTCTTGCTTAGCGTTCTGCTGCTTCTTTCTTTTTTTTCCTCAACAGCACATCATCATCCAGCCTGAGTAAAATATCTGCACCGATTCTTCTCTTTTTGGATATTTGGTTGCTGGACACTTCATTAGGTACATCTAGATTATTCAATATGAGAGCTGCGTCAACATTTCCGAATTTGAATAACAAGTAAGGCTCAGTTTTTAGGCGATGCCGTCAGAGTTCTTATTTTAGTGTTTTCGTATAGATAGGTGCAGCTGGTATGTTGCTTACTGTGCAGCAAAATACTCAAAACTCATGAGTAAATTACATTTTTTGCATTAATATCCATGGAAAGTTTTGCTAAAAAGTGTTGGAAGTATTTCTTTGGACCAAATGGGCAATTGAACACAATGAGCATTCATGTGAATTAATTTACAATATATAACAAAACTATAACGCACAACAAAAATAATGAACCTTGGTTTGTGATAAGCAGACATATATGCAAATATTTTAATTACCTTTTCAACCTCAAATCCAAAATCTTTATATTTTGTCTACAAATGTCAATAAGTGTTGATTTATTGACATTTGTTTCAAAGCATTTAGTTGTTTACGTTAAACACAAAAAAAATAGGTAAAGAGATATTTGCAAAATTTAATACAGACAATATATTTAAAGATGTTCAACCAAATACTGATACAACTAGTGCTTTCAATACATATAATTAAAAACAAACAAACAAAACAATGACAGATCATTTTAAAGAAAGACATGCATGTTCCAGTATAGCATTTTTCCTACATGCCAATTTTCTATTCTTCTAATTTCTAGATTTTGATTGTAAAACAGCCCCGGGTACTTAACTGCCTTTTTGTAAATGTCCACTTGTTGTTGTTTTTTCAATATCACTTGTGTTGAGCAAAATCTTGGCATCTCCAAAAGCATTTTTCTTAAATATTATTATATATTTAGTATTTCAACATTTTCAACACTTGAGATTGAACAAGAAATTGTAAAAAAAAAAAAAAAAAAAACTCACTGAAATAAAAAGGTTCAACAAAAGTGAAAATAAAAGAGTCTCATATTGCCATATTTGCAGTTTCTGCAATGAGCAGTGTGCAAAGTAGATGCTAATGAATGACCCTTATTATGTGTTCAGACCTCCGCCAAGGTTGGCATGTTGACTAGTGAGAAAAAAAATCATCTGTATGTAATCATCCATTCCCACTATCGGAAGTGTGCAAACTGGCAACAACAAGGTCATATCGGTGCCTTGGGAGGAGTTTGTCAAAACACTCATAACTGAAATCCTCTTTCCCCATTGAAATCAATGGAATGCCATTAAAGTGTTATATAGTTGTTCTTCGCAGAGGATAAAGAATATATTCATGTGAGTTTTGTTATATTGCGTATGCTTGCGTTTTCATAGGGTTACAACACACAACAATGAAGCTAGTCAGTGCTATTATGCGTCAGCGTTAAGCTAGCTAATTCTCCTGAGGCAAAGTTATGTGGTTGTTTCAAGTCCAAAATATGAAATTCTAAAATTTGCCAATGGGAGAATGCTTGTTCCATGCTTTTCTTCTCTCCATTCCAACGTGCTGCCAATACAGCAAGAAGACAGCCATTACTCATCCATATCAGCTGCTTACATCCTCACCTTTTTATCGTCATGGCAACGGCTCCTCCCGCCAAACGAGCGTCATTTATTCTGCCCCGACGACTTTTCATATCGACGCTTCTTTGTGACCAAACAACACCCCTCCTACCCCCAACTGGAGTTGAGGTGCAGGCGGGGGGGACACTTCTTCCCTTTTCCGACGTCCGTTTTGATTTATCGTTCACGTAGGGAAGTGACGGCCGAGAGACAGGATAGCGACTCTTATCTGGACCCGGCAGGAATAAGACACATCAGGCTATCTGTGCTGGCACACACAATGGGGATTAATTGATCCACTAATACCGTAGATAAATCAATTGCTCCAGAGCATTCTTCTTCTGCAGCCAATCGCGCGCAGTCTCTGTGGGGTTTGACGGGCAGCGGCGCAGAGGTGAAGCCGAGAGGAAGAGACCATCAGAGAGCCGGGAGCGAAGGCTGCGGCCTTCCTCTTGGAACGCAAATACACACTCAGGAGGTATTTATAGCACGGCTATGTTGGTGCTGTGCCGGCACTCCATATGCAACAATACAGTTCAATGTAACACTGTGCAAAGGTGATGATGCTATTGGACCAGGTTTCAAATCTTAATTCTGTCTTGAAAATACAACCCAAGTTTAAAACTTTGGATTTGGTCTGTATCATTTTTACTGGCACTAAACAACTTTGAGGAGGATTGTAAGAACACTGCCACACAAAAAAAACTACAAATGTGCTGATGCTTTATGGCATACGTCACTTCCCCCTTTACCCATTCATTACAAAGACAGAAGTCAATTTGACTGACTGGCGTGAGCTTAAAAACGACGCAATGCGCTTGTCCTCATGGAAAATGTGGTCTTCCTTCAGGCATAACAATACCGCTTTTGTCCATATGGCGCTGCCATAATTAACATAAACTGAAAGTTCCTTAGTGTTGCTTTAAGTTTGACCTATAAAGGTTTAGCAATACGGATTTTACCATGCGTTGTCACTTATAGCTATGACGTTACAGTAAAATAAATAAATAAAAATGTCCACCCGTTGCTGGACCTAACCCTTAATTTAGAAATACTACTAAATATTATTATTATTATTAAAACCTGAAAAAATTAGGGCAGATTCGAAATGGAAAAATTTGGGGAAAAAAGTCTTGAAATTCTAACCCTGGCATAAAGCCTACTTTCATACCATAAATTGAAGCCTTCTCTTCAAATTCTAACCCTTGTTTGAAATAGTAATCCAGGCTTGAAACTGTATTTTGAAACCCTGATTTTTGATCCCCAACTCTAAGTACTAACCCCTACATTCAAAACCTAATCATAATTTGAAGCCCTAGTCTTGATCTAAAACCCAAATCTCAAATCTTTACCCTGTTCTAAATTAAAACTTAAACCTTTTTTTTTTTAAGCACTAACCCAAGTTTGAAAGTCTCATTTCAAACTCTAACCCCCGTCTTGAGACACCTACTTTAAAAACCAAATAATGGGTTGTAAGTGAAGCCCTCACTTTGAAAATCTACTCCAGTTTGAAACTGTAATTCTGATTAGAAACGATTATTTGAATCTCTGACCTAGGATTATTGTTTAGCGGTAAAAACATAAATAATGCCCAATGACATTATACTCCTCGTATGTGCGAATCAGTCACCAGGGGGCAGTATAAAACACACAATCTAATAAAGAAGAGTTTCACAACTGACTCAGTCAGCTGCAGTAATATTACTCGTTTTTCGTAGAGGATAAAGAATATTTGCATTTGTGTTTTGCAATCGTGTCTACATTTTTTGCTACACCAAATATTTGTTGCTTAAAAAGTTGTAATTACTGCAACGTGCTAGGTTGTTAGCCCGTCAATGGCGTTTTAAGCATCATTATTGCTACTCTTGTAGTGAATCTCATTAGCTTGTCCAGAGGTACCTAATTTGGTGGCCAGTGAGTGCCCGGCCATTTTGTCTCCACTTGAGCACCGCACCTTATCTGCAGCCCGCTTGGATCTATCTCCATTAGACTCTGCCGTCTCCAATCCTTCTCACTCTCGCGCGTCGACGCCATCTCTCCCGCCCGCCCAATCGTTCCCGTACCGGCGAGTGCCTTGGCGAGGTCTCGCTTTCCCACCATCACTGTTTTCCTCTCACACAAGCCCGTATAATAACAGGCTAAAAATATGCCTCCGCTTCTGACTTCCTTTTTTTTTTTTTTTTTTCTTCCTTGCAGTATTGATTTTGCCCAAAGCATTGTCTATGGCGCGAGAGAGAGAGAGAGAGCTGGAAAGACAAATGAAGTAGGAAACAACTAGAAAACAAATTACTATCTACACACGAATGGGTGACAAATTAAAGGAGAAAAGTGTACAAATGAGAGAAAGTCTGAATATTGTAATTGGAATGAATCTTTTACATCAGTGATTTTCAAAGTGTGAATGATTCGTACGCAAAGAATTACTGAATTAAATGTCTAAAGTATGCTTAATATTACATTTACTATTTTATTTCCGGTCCAGTGCATTTGTACAACGGCATATTAGGGCCACGTATAAATATATTTTTTCTTTTGGGGGGAATATTCTGAGAATTTTTATATATATATATATATTTTTTTAGTTTTGTGTGTGAGCCTAATACACCGTCGTGAATATGCATTGAAACTTTAGGAACGCTTTTTTCCCCCCAACTTTTATTTATATACAATTGTTATTTCACTTTGATTTGAATTATTTTAAGTATAGTTATTTTATTCTTCCATATTTAGTACAAATGGGTAACTACCTATACCAGGTATCAGTATTGAGCCCATACCGGCCTAAGTCTTTGTCATTATGTTTACGTGTATTTTGAAAGTACTAGAGGTAATATATGCATACACATACATTCATATAAAAAAATATGATCCAATGTGAAGCTTTGAGTTACAAGTGGAGCGCATTCTTCGACACCAATTTGATGTTCAGTCGCAACGCTGCAAATTGTGAATTCAATGTTCTAAAAGATCCTGCAGGTTTAATTCACACCCTTCCCTTTTGAAGGAGCCTTTTTATTTCTTTATTTATTTGTTTACAGTACGTCCTCTCAATTGGACGTCACGGCGCACCGAAACACTCTCACGCAGTAGGATTCAATAATAAGCCGGCGCAATGAGAGAAAAGCTTTCCCATTGCAAATATGCTCCAGATGCAGCTTTTCGGGGAAAATGGTTGGGCTCTTTTGGCACTGGTGTGTAATGGGAACGGAGAGAGCTGATCAATAAGTGTATTGATCGCTGCTGGCTCGAGCCTGGGGAATTGAGAGTGAGAATGGGGAGGGGGGAAGGTGGTCCAAGTCGAAGGGGGTGTGGGGGGATTGGCTCCAGGTTGAATTTTTAAAATGCTCTATTGCAGAGATGACAAATAGTCGGTTTGAAAGGAGGGAGACAAAGACGCCGGTCTTTGACACATTGCTGCTTTGATATATCATTTTTTTTGAAAATCAACAACTAGGAAGACAAAAGCATGTTTACTTACTTCTATGTCAATATTTTTGCTACGCCAAGAGTTGTCATTTTTGGTTTTACCCTCACAAGAAGAAACGAGATTGCATAAAGCAAATGTACAGAATGCAGAATGACAAGGTAGATACAATACAATTGTTTAAATTTATTGAACAGAGCGTACAAGAATAACATTTTAACTAGAGATGGCTACCATGTAATCAGATCTTGTCTCAGTTATTAGACTTGGTGAAGCAGCATGTGGCGCATTAGCCAAGTTTCTTCTTGTACACTCTGATGCAATTAACTGGAAACAATTGTATGTTTATGATCATCATTTGGTTTGAGGGATTGATTCTGCCCCACTTGCTCTTAAATACAGAAATCCCACTTGAAAAAAATTATTGACATTCTTTTTTTTCTTTTTTTTGGGGGTGGGGGGATTTGATCCACAAATTAATTGCAGCATCGCTAGTTAGTACCACAGGCTATGTAGTGGTTCACATAGTTTATTTTCATACAGCCGGTGTTGGGTTGTAGTTTGCTCAGAGAGGAATTCTACTTCCTCTGGGCAATCCTTCAACTGACGCTACATTTGCCCTCATCAAATATAGGATCAATTCTCATTTTCAAAAAATATGTATTATGCATTTAATAACTTCACCTTAATTTTTTGCCAATATCTCTTTTTTTTTCCTCCCAGCCCATCTCTTGCAGTGTTTATTTTCAAAGTCACCCACATAAACCTCAGACATAAACCCGAGCTACGAATGTAGTCAAGTCAACATCTGCGCCGGGCATAAATGAGATATAATAAAGTTGAAACATAAATAAAGCTCCAGCCCGTGCTTGTGAGGGAACCCTGCCGCCCTCAACGGGGCACCGTCTGCTTACTAATGCTAAAAAAGCTCGCTTTCAGTTTGGAGACAACACTTTTAATATAGAACTTTTTTGAGTAGACGTACATTAAATTGAGATAGAAGACATTTACTCAGCCTTAAGTTATTTGTATAAAACTTTAACAGCGGAAACAAAGTGTTGTACATAAATAAAAATTTAACAAGAATAGGAATAATATGCTCCCTTTTACGTGTTACAGTTAAGAGGTGAGCATCAGCAATTAGTGCCAGTTAACACAGTGGAAATCCGAATAACGCATCGGAAAAGTACTCCTTTGGACCCTCCACATCCTGGTCACCACCCCTTCCAGCTCGTTCCCTCAGGTAGGCGCTGTCAAACTATGCACACAAAAATTCTCTGTGAATCAAGGGTCCTGGGATCTTTAAAACAGCCTCAACTGGGGGAAAAAAAAGTCTTCTGATCGTGACAGTCCAATTATAGACAAAGATCCAGCAAAGGTTGGGACAGACAACATGCCAACCAAGGGACTTTGGCGTAGGATTTTTCATCGTATGTAATGTCATTAAAAGCAAATACATTCACGGTCACACAAATTGCCTAACTTGAATAACAACAGCTCTTTGGCCAAATAGCAAGTTAACCACTGAACACTTGACCAGTGTCGCATTTTACCAGTGTAACCTTAACATGTAATCCCTTGGTGAAGCAGCATATGGCTCATCGCCCAATGTTATTCTTTAAGGTTACTCCCTGTTGCAGTGAATAAAATAGAAAGACAACAAGACTCGTTTAATTGTACATTTCCGGTACATATATATATATATATATATATATATATATATATATATATATATATATATATATATATATATATATATTAGAGGTGTTAGAAAAAATCGATTCACCCATATATCGCAATATTACAGCGCGCAATTCTCGAATCGATTCGACATGCGGCCGAATTGATTTTTACACATTAAATTTTTGGGGGAATATTCAACAAAACGTCTTACTAAGGGTTAGGATTCACACATTAAGAATGGAAGAATGTTATATTAATGGAACGTTAAGCCTTGATATTTTACTTCAGTGCTGTTCAAACATGAAACAGACTGCAACCTGTTTGTTAAATGCAGTGGCTCAGTTATAAGCCTGAATTTCCAGATAATTAAATACATTTTCATACAAATCTTACAGTGTACATGTACAAGTTTACTGATTAGTATTATCTAAATTTGAGTTAAAAAAAAAAAATCGCAATAATCAATTTATAGATTCGCATCGGGATTAATCGGCATCGAATCGAATCGTGACCTATGATATATATATATATATATATATATATATATATATATATATATATATATATATATATATATATACACATATGATATAACGACGCAGCGCGTGTATTTAGTGCTAACGACTCGCAGTCCTTTCGAGGTAGGGACCGTACCGTGTATTACCTGTCCCATCCAAAGTGTCAATGAGAAGAGCCATTTTAATTACTCAAGATCACCACAAGGAGTTTTTACTTGCGCAAAGAAGAAGTAAAGTCCATTTAGATAGCATCTGGGTGAAACCAAGTACATTTGCATCATGTATGTGAGGTCTGTAAACAAGACATTACATCGCGGTTAGCGCAGCACTCTGTAATCACCCCCAGAGAGGAACCTATCCCTCAGTAAAAATTCAGCTGTAAATAATGTATTGAATGCAAAGTTAAGGTCCGCGGGGAGATATGGATGGGCTCATTACTCTTTTAGTTTGCCGGGCCTTTTACGCCGTCTGCGCACCTCTCCGCAATCGACTGGTCCTCGTTCTGTTTTGATTTAAAGACGCTTTTACCTGCGGATATTGTTGTGGATAAAGGTATTGTTTTTTTTATTTTCTCCACACGGCTCAGAGGTTTTTCCGAAGGCTGCACCGTCCAACGTTTGTGCCTTGTTAAGCCTAGTGCACGCGTGAGTGTATGCCATGCGTATTATCAGGGGCCCCGCGTCCGGTCCGGGGCGCATTGATCCCCGGAGCAGGATGTCAAACAACGGCGATTTGGTCTTAGTGCAAGCGAGCTGTTAATGCATTAAAAATCGTTGGGTCCCTAACTGTCCAGAGCAACACAAGAATACCCCGTATTGCTGGAACACACCGCCACCCTCCCCCGGCGCTCCCTGCCCTCCCTCCACCTCCTGTTTCCAGCCACGTCCCTCACATCCTCGGTCTCAATCAATCTTTACGACACCCGGTTGCATCTCGCTAATGTTTCCGGACTTGACCGTATCCCCGCTCAAAAATTCTTAATTAAGCCCGTTCTGTATGTTTACCGTTGGGCAAATGACAACCTGACGGGGGCTAATAAAACAACACTGTCAGGAGCAGGGGCGTTGACTTCGCCTTATCTGCCTCCGTCCTCCATATTTTCTACCTCACAGGCTTTTGGATGGAGGGTTGCTTGGTCCTGTTCAACGTCGTCCATGTGACTATTTGTATAAAAGGAGGAGGTGGGGCCGCTTATGGTCTGCAAGAGCTAGTCATGTTTTACTAAAAAAAAAAACCCTAGCAGAACTTTTATCCCCCCCCCAAAAAAAGTTCAAACATGCTGCAATTGGAGGCTTCAATCCAAAATGGCTGACTTCCTGTTGGTTGTCATGCATTTTTTGTGTGTCTAGTCCTTCTAAGCATGTCTACCAAATCCATGACTCTGTCTGTCTGTGACTCAGTTAGCATGTTAGTCGCAACTTGGATTTAATATTAAAACAACAGCTAGCTAGCTAGCTAGAGGAGAGCTCATTTTAAAAGTGTGTTAGTATTGAGTGATACAAGCTAAGAAATGTTCCACGAATCCTGGTCTAAGCCTGGTATTTATGCTGCATTCGAGGAAGGTGGGAAGTCATATTTATCCCAATCAGATTGTCCCACTTCCGACCCCAAAGATGTAAAGAACAAAGATGGCCGATTCAGGTTAGTTGTTTGTTGTTCAGTCCAAATCACGTCGTGTTACGTGAGCCTATTTCAAATAAATAAATGAGAGTAACAATAGATAAATATAAATAGTTATCTGTTAAAAATCTTTCAATTTATGTTGTGCGATTTATGATCTGTCTCTCAATGGGGCTCGCCATTATCGAGTAACGTCAGATTGAAGCTGGTTGGGGAAGTCAGGGAGCTTTTATTTTCTAACACCCGCCAACTCGCCATTTGCGGGTTCAAATTCATTTTGGAGGGTGCTCATAAATATTTACTAGCCAATTTGGCTGGTAATGCGAGAGTAAAACCCGGAAGCTAAGTGATCGTTGTGCGCATCAACTTCCTGTGTTGTTCACAGCAAATAAAACAACAGCACTTCCACCTCTTCCTCAAACCGTTTAGTTAGCTCCGCCCCGGCTGACTGAAGCTTGAGTGTTTGACATTTTTCGATGCTCCATTACGGAAGTGTATTGCATTCACTTGGAAAAAAAAAACCTCCTGTTTTTCTGACAAATTTTTGGGGGTTGCTTTGTTTTTTTGAGCATTTTTTTTTCTTTTTCTTTTTCTGAATTTTTTTTTTCAGTTTTACTGATTTTTTTTTTCTGTCAAAAAAATATTCAGGCTGAAAAAAATTATTCAGAAAAACAGGAGAAAACAATATTCAGAAAAACAGGGAAAAAAATATTTGTAAAAAAAAAAAACAGGAAAAAAATTCTAAAAAAATAAAACAGGGAAAAAAAAACAACTCTCCCCCCAAAAAATTAGTCAGAAAAACAGGATTTTTTTTTTCAAGTGAATGCAATACCTTCCGTACTCCATAATGTGTTAAAAAAAAACAAAAAAACTTTACTTCATAAGACAGCGCATAATTAAATCCGCAAATTTTGTCGATTTTTTTTTTATTTTATTTTTTTTAAACCATTTTGAAAAATCCGTGTGGGCGGAGTCAAACGTTTAAATCCACCCGACGTTGAGGCACACCTCGAACTGCACTCTGCATCCAGGGCTACTTGGTTACATTCGTACCTTACGAGAGACTGAGGGGGGAGAGTGGGGGGGGGGGGAAGCTCGTACTTGGCTTAATTTCAGAAAACTACGACCAATCTTAAACAAACCGTCCATATTGCTATTTTAAGAGATTAATGTAGGCCTAAATTAGAGACGTATGCCCAGTTCAACCTCTGAAAAAATAAAAACAATCGCCACCAGTATTTGGGATTATATTGGCATTCAGCCTTCCTACCCATAGACGTTCACTATAAAAATCTTAACATGTTAATAACTACGACCAATCACCACCAAAATTGACATGCACATCTCTAACTTAGGCCTAACACAAATCTCTTAAAATAGCAATGCTGATATACTGTAGACATATTGTTGTTATTTTATGTATAGGGGCTTCAAAAAGAAAAAAAAATCTTGGAAATTTTTCCTTGGGGAAAACATTTAGCACGTTAGCTGGTCATCAAAAAAGTTAATTTAGAGCCCTGCTTCCTGGTATGAAGTTAGAAAAGTCCGACTTCCAACTTTACTCAAATGCAGCATCACATCTTGACTGGGGGGGAAAGAAGCTTCCTAATGCATTGTTTTAGTATTTTATTGTGTTTATTGTTTTCATAATTTATTTTTAAAGTCTCTTTTTTTGTATGTCAAATCTTCGACTTTATTTACCCCCACTTTGCATACATTTATAGTTGTTTTTAAAGTGCTCTGTATATAAAGTTATCAAAAACACTATATTGTCTACACGTATGTTACATCAAGATACAACACAAAACATATCATATAGATTTTCTGCATTTTTTCTTTTCCTCTGAGGATGTTATAAAAAGGGAAAATAGGAAAAAAGGTTGGCCTCCCCGGTTCCGAGCGTTCAAATGTCATTACGCTCGACACATCTCTGTAACACAAGCAACTGGCTTCTCATCTGCGTTGATTAAGATTCACGCCTGCACGTCAACTCTTCCAGCTATGAGTCATGCGCATCAGCATCTCTCTTCATTTGGCTATCGACTCGTGCTGTGTTCTCACATCGGGGCGATCCATACAAACCCGCGTGCGGCGCCTGTATTATATCTCCATTTCTGTTGGGTTTTGTACAGCCGCTCCTGTGAGTCGGCTTGACGGAGTGGCAGAGCGCAGAGAGATGTTTAAGCAACAAACCGCAACGCCAAATGGAATGACCTTATCATTAAATGATCGCAATATTAAGTCTGCAGTTCATAAATAAAGCAAAACGAGTCCATGTGAAATTAACAAGGGTTCACCGGCAGTTCACGTCATCAAACTGGGAGCTCGTGGAGGATCATTACTGTAAGAAGGAAAGGAGAGAAGAGACTAAAGTGTTCAATCAAATGAAAATGAATTTAGCTGAACTTTACTTTGTTTTATTTGCAGAACTTCAGCAGCTGAAACCATTCTGTCCTAATCATGAAAAGCAGGCTACTTATTATTATTTATGCAGCCACATATGTTACCTTAATCATTTTTAAGTTCCCGTAGAACGCCACTGATTCCTATATGTGTTATTTAAAGTGGAAATCAACCTTAAAATTCTTGACAATGATATGTTATACGTGACCTCACTAGTCTAAACATGACATTCTGATTGATATTACATTTGTGAAATATTAATTATGAAGCAAAATCCAGCCGTTTTTGTCCATCTCTGGGGGCGGCCATTTTGCCGTTTGCTGTCAACTCAGGCAACGACCAATCACAGCTCACCTGTTTACTGAAGCTGAACTGTGATTGGTTGTTTCTTCAGTCAACAGCAAGTGACAAAATGGCCGCCCCTTGAAATGGAAATGACCAAAACGGCTGGATTTTGCTTCATAACTCATATTCCACAAATGTAATATTAATCAGAATGTCATGTTTAGACTAGCGAGGTCACGTATAACATATTATTGTCCAGAATTTTTCGGGGGTTTGACTTCCCCTTTAAGTGCTATATAATGTTGTAACATTCGCACTTGTTGAGTTTAAGCCAAATCCATTTACTTCCCACACGACTGAAATGTGATCTGCTTAAATAGAACAGCATCTTACTCAAACTGCAGCCTAATGCACTCAGCAGTTTATTGGCTGTAAAGTCTGTTACGAGGAATTAAGTGAAATGACACAGAGACACCGTTGAGCACACCTTCTTTAAAAGGGACGTGTTATATAAAATTGACTTTTTAATTGCTTGTATACAAGTAGTTGTATCTTTGGAGTGGCTGCCCACTCATCAAGTGTGAAATTAAACAACTAAGTCAACCTTTTCTTATCTGACTATTTCCGAAAATGTGTCTGAACACAAAAAGCTTTGCCACTTTAATAATAATAATAATAAATAAATCAATCAATAAAAAAGTGGCATAAAGTGATGCTGGAGTCTTACTAGGCCACATAGTAAAAAGTGCAACTTGTTGAATCGCGGTGGCCAATACAATATGTTTTGTCATCACAGGTGTCAAACCCAAGGTATGGGGGCCAGATCCGGCTCGCCACATCATTTCATGGGCCTGACAAATCAAATCATATGTTTACTTTCTTGCTGCTATTTGTTGTTAAGTGAGTTGAGTTCACTGCCACCAGACAAGACTCTCTAACTTTTGCTCGCAAAGCAGTGTTGGGAACGTTACTTTATAAAAGTAATTAGATATAGTTACTGATTACTTGCTCAAAAAAGTAACAGTTAGTAATTGAATTACTTCATAATAAAAGTAACTCGTTATTAGGCAAAGTAACTATTTTCACTACTTGAAAAAAATATATCAATGTAAAAATGTGATTTATTTATTTTTTAATACACAGAATCCAAATTATGTTCAGGCTATATAAGATGTTTTCATTGATTTTTGTGAATATTTATGTCACACAAATGTCTCACTCCATAATGACTAATGATTCTACCACTGCCAATTACTACAACAATCAGAATAATAATTTAAACTAGACTAAGTGCAATTTCTGCAGAAATCGCGTGGAAATGCTAATAGCTGAATGCTTATGAAGTAAATGGAAAGATAAATTATGTGAAAATTACAAAATATTAATTGTAGCTGGTAATGATGATCAAGTTGTATGTATGGAAGTGGGCGTGGAAAGTGGGACTTAGAAAAAGTTCAACGTCAGTCCCATTGAAAATGAATGGGGAAAAGTTTTTATTTATTGTTAAATTGTGCCAATACTAAAAAATGAAATGAAATGAAAAAAGAACGGAGTTACCAAAGCCATTAGTTTAAACGCCGTGAGGCAGCTGGCTGCAAATGTGTAGACAAGCGCTCCTGACACTGTCCTGTATGTCGTGCGTGTTCGCATGTCGCGTTACACCAGTTGACAGGTGCGAAGCCCTGTGGGATGGCACTGTTGCCGTCTTCCACTTGGCCGAACATGTACGCCACATCGGAGGTGTAATAAATCCATTCCTGGCTGCCAGACTTTGTCTGAGAAAACCTCGCTGCATGAGTGTGTTTGACTGTGTGTGTGAGCAGGTGGTCACAGGTTGTTGAGGGTTTTTTTTTTTTTTTCTGTGTGAAGTGTCGGCGTCTCAATGGCGTCTTTAGAGTGGTTAATAAGAGAGGAGGTTGAGGAGAGTGTCAGGCGATCTCTGGTGAAGAGTCCTCAAGCCCCTCACTCGTGTGTCACGTTGACACCTCTTAACCTCGCTCTGTCATCTCCCAAGCTCTCACACACACACAGGGCAGCTCTCCAAGGCCGTAGGAATTGTATATACGATGAACGCCCCCCCCAACCGCCAATAGGTAAAGATGGATGTTTATTACATTGTTATAACATAGTAATTACATCAAAACTTTTATCATTAGAGTACGCGTTTATTTAACTCAAGCAGGTGTTCAAAATGGAGGACCTCATGTAATGATGAGGCATAAAAAATTAATTTTACCAAACCAATCAATGAATTTGGGTGAAGTATTCAACATTACTACGATTAGTAATGACCATTCTGATTACATTTGATAATACTAATATTAGCTGAAAATTAATGACAAAGATCGTTTTGTGTACTTTATAGCCTTTGTCAACCAGTGTTGAAAAAAATTATAATAATGATAGTGTGTTATGGATAATAAATAACAATAAATATCATAAATAATGCAATCAAATAACAATGGTTAAAGTATAAACAAAAATGAAAAAATTGCAATGGTATTGTGTATATTTAATGGTAATAATAGTATTAATTGTGCTTTTTTAAATAAAACAAAAATATATTCTGTATCTACATAGCATCTTTCTCATCATTCTGTATATATAACCAACATAATGTACTGTTGTCTTCATGGTAGGTTAAAAAAAAAGTATTTTGTTTTTTAATATTCAATATACCAGAAAAACATGTAAAATATAATACATACAAATATTACATTTTATATTTTGGGAAATTCTTGTTACACTATATTACAGATAAGAATGCCTCGAAATGCTGCGTTAGCTTTGACGCTACGTCCACGCCATCAACGGGTGAGTACTGTTTTTGGTGTATTAATATGCTGCACAGTACAAATGTTTACTTGCCATTTAACACTGCATAGTAATAATTGCAGATGGTGCATGATTTCATAATACATGATAACAAACTTGCTTGTGTTCTTTATCATCCAAAGGACTCAAATTTCCTTCTTTTTTTTTTTTGTCTTCGACAGCCGGAAGTGAGCAAGATCTGCCGTTGCTGTCACTGGCTAGTGTAAGTGTCACCGGGGTCAAATGAGATGGGGGTCAGAGTTCGCAGTGCAGTGGGTCTTGTTAAAATACCTTTTAGCCTCCTTTAGGGATATTATGTAATGGCTCGGGGAATTGGCTCGGGCTCCGGGTTGGCTGATTTGTGGCGCGTGATATACGTGCCAGATGTATATTCATTTGCTTTTTTTTTAGGAGAGGGGTCACGTTGATCTGCTTTCCTCTCATCCCTTTGTTTTCACAATACGATTTTTCGGGGGCCCAAGGCAGCAGGCTCCCACATCCAGATGCAATTCAATGCATTTTCCCAAGTTCGGTTTTAACAAATGGTCAATACAGTTGCGCTTGAAAGTTTACACAAATGAATTAACACTAAAACAATCATTTTTGCCTAATGGCAACTACAATACTGATGGCAAATGTTTTTTTGTCCTTTAAGGGCCACTGTATGTTCCCTTGTGTGAAATTCAAGAGACTGTATGATGTATGTCAGTCACATCACGTTGGTTGGTCGCACTGCACTTCATTTTATTTACACACGTGCATAATCAGGTAAATGTCATGGGAGGAGAAAAAAAATAGCATTTTCAGGCCTCATAGCTCGCCGCGACTAGCTGGCTAAACACGTAGCAGAGGCTGCACGAAATTAGGACCACTCTTCTTCTACTACTATATATTTGTGAGGGGGGAAAAAAATAACAAAATTCCCTTCCCCTACTACACAACTGTTAGCCTGATCAATGTATCGGAAGCGTTTGAATATCAATACCACCAAATACGTTGTCTTCAATCTTTATTTTTTTATATGGTGATAATAAGCGTATTAATTTTAATAAGCATCCGTTCAATAGCCTTGGAATGTGAGCGATGGTGGCCCATTTTTGCACGCCATTGATCACTGCCTTTTCTTCACTCTTTGTCCCTTCTCCTCTATTCACACACACACACACACACACACACACTGTAAAATTCATCCTTAGGCAAGCTAACTGCGCGCACCACCTTTTATCAGTCCACAACTGTTAAATTAATAAACTGATATTGACGAGCTATCAGCCGAGGGTGGGGGATAAATAATTTGGGTAGCAGAAGGCTCAGGTCACATGACTTTAGCACACATCATTCTGTAATTATTCCCCACGAGGAACCAAGTGAACAAGCAGAACACACAGGCAGAATCATAAGGTGTGTAAATATTCCATTTTAATTAAATATCCCTGCTCTGTCTTCTAATATTTGGGTTGCTCATTTTGTGAAAGGTTTGAGAAATTTTTTGTTTGCCAGTTGTTAATTGGCTCATTTAGCTATAACATTCTAAAAAGAGCATTGTTGAACCAACTTAAGTTTAAAAAGAGAATCGTTGACCCACTTTTTAAAAAAAATCGCTTCAATTGGTACCACAAGATTGAATCAAGTATGTTCATTAAACATAGTATATTTACTTTATATTTATTTCTATTTGTATTGACTTAAAAAAAAATGCTTCATTTGGTAACACACAATTGAATTAAGTTAATCCAAAGTAAGTATAAGTTAATGTTCATTAAACTTTAGATATTCAAATTCAATTTCCCTTTGAAAATTAATACATTTTGCTGATATGTTGGAATTATTGACAGCCGTTGTTCTTGAAACAGAAATAATAGTTCCTTTATAAATAAATAAAAATGAAGTACATGTAATGTTTTCCTACATTTTAATGTCAAAATGTCTTTACTGTTATGTCTCTCTAATGAAATTTCACAATTTACAAAATGTTTTCTGAAGATGCTAGTTCAATTTTTCATATATAGGAATTTTCTCCTGTTTCTTATTAGTATGCCTTTTCCATTAAAAAAAACAACAACAACAAAAAAACTCCTAATTCAAGCTGTCATTAACTTAGCCATTATGCAATAATAACTATAAAAGTATCTTTCAATTTGCCATATTTGTTCTGTCAGTTAGAATTGCCTTTACTATAAATGCTTAAAGTGGAAGTCAACCTTAAACATTTCTTGACAATGATATGGTATATGTGACCTCACTAATCTAAACATGACATTCTGATTAATATTACATTTGTGGAGTATAAGTTAAGTAGCAAAATCCAGTCATTTTTATCCATCTCAGGGGGCGGCCATTTTTCCACTTTTCCATCACAGTTGTTCAAGGCTCAGGCAACGGCCAATCACTGCTCACCTGTTTTCTGAAGCTGAGCTGTGATTGGTTACCTGAGACCTAAGCAATATAGATGTCATCTTCAGTCAACAGCAAGTGGCAAAATGGCCGTCCCTGGGATGGATAAAAACGGCTGGATTTTGCTGCTTAACTCACATTTTACTGACGTGAATATTAAACAGAATAACATGTTTAGACTAGTCAAAAAAAATTGGGTTGACTTCCCCTTTAAAATGTTAAATAGTCAGTAACTTTTTAAAAATAGGACACATATAAAACCAAGGTGGCATAATAAAAAAATAAAAAACTTAATTAGACTTTTTTTTATAGTGTTGATCAAATTATAAGAAAATTACACAGATGCTTGATATTAAAGTCGCACACTAGTTACTAGGCAGCAGCGCGCTATTCAAAATGTTATAGTGAGTTTTGATGTCTTTAAAATACATTTAACTCGATAGAGATGAGTGAGTACCGACATCAGGTATCGGTATCGGGTTGATACCTGGCCTTATTTTAAAGTATCTGTACTCACGACGACCTTCTTTTGTTTACAATCAGGAACTAGAAATTAAAAATTAAAAGAATAGAAAATTGCCATTAATTTCATGTAATTTTAAACAAAAATGCTACATAAAGTCTTATCTGTCATTGTTTTATTGGAAATGTCATGCGTCAAAAGTACTAGGGGTACTTGATATCGTTACTTGTATTGGTATCGGTCTAAACAAAAGTGATATCGGACATCCCTGCTAATTTGTGCTCAATAAAGTTTGGGAAACAATACATCCGATTTTGTGCGCGCACTCAACGTTGTGTCCGGCAGTACACACGAGGAGAGGTGAATCAAAATCATGGGAAACTGTAAATATCCCAGCGTATGAGATACCGAAGCCTTCAAGGCCATGGGAATATAGTGATGATCATTACGACCGGCGATCATAATCATCACCGTGGCCGGTGTTAGCCTGGCAGAGATCACCGCAGTTTACCCAGAAGGCCGTTGGAGCAACATCGAATGTAAATTTATACGATATTGAGCTTTCGCTGCTTTTTTTTTGTGTTGTTGCCGTGAGCGAGGAACACACATACACACGCGCCTATACGCACACACTACCTGCTAAAGTGCAATGTGTGACTCAGTCAGATGAATTTCCTGCAGCTGATGGTCAAATGCAAATGATGGAGGAAATGGGGAGGGAGAGGAGGGGAAGGGAGGGTAGGGGAGGGGGGGGGTGCAAATCATGGAAGTGCTCCTGTCGCCCTCCGGCCATTGCTGACCTTTCGCCCCCCCCTGGCCATGGCCCTAAATGTCAGAGGTCACGCATCAGGGTCAGCAGGGAGTAGCACTGGCCGGAGATGTATCGCCATGGCAACACTCAGCCCACCAGAGATGGGGAGTTGTACGGGGTTTTTTTTGCCTCATGGACTGAAATCTCACACACAAACCCACACACAGTTGAGAATCACATATTTGTGTTTTCACCAGTGGCAGTCTGGAAGTTGCTTGGAATCCAAACTTATACAATGTGCAAACTCAAAACACAGAGGAAGTAATTTTGCATTTGAAGTTGTATGGCAACTCCACTTGGACAAATTACGTTGCACGGTCACAAAGACCTAAATTTAAATCAGCAGTTCTCAAACTCTACTCCCCAAGCCGGAAAAAAATGGAGCAATTAATGTACTGTAATGCCCTCGAAAATGGGCAAGGAGAGCCACAGTCATAGATGGCGTTTATTGCATAGGACAAACAGTCAAACACACAAATATTAATTAGAACAATAACAATGAGCTGCTATAGGCCACAAACACTCAGACTGAACTAGCCTGATGTCAGCAACAAGGCAACGCCCCTTAAAGGCACACCGCGGATACTACAAAAATGCAATAATTGGGCCATTCCACCCAATTGGTGTCATTTGCATGTAGTAACTCACAAAATCAACTCAATTTTTTTTTAAATATTCATATATTTACACACACACAGTCACCCCCACTAATTGCACGTATAGGGACCATAATGAGGGAAAATCTACGTGAAATTGACGCATTAAAAACTGTATTTTTTTGTATCTAAAAAAATATTGAATAAGTGGGGACAATGCTCTGATAAATATTTTCCACGAAAGATGGGAGTTGCCTCGCCCTTTATTATTATTATTATTATTATTATTATTATTATTATTATTATTATTATTATTATTATTATTATTATTATTATTATTATATGTAAAAAAAAAAAAAATGAAATTGTGTGGAACTAGTGACAATTCCGAACATCCGGGCATTTCTGATATCTCCCCAATACAATGTAATGCAAATGCTTCCTTTATAGGGCAAAAAACAAACGGCGGTTTGTACTGCTTTTGCTTGTGACTAATGACCACTTGTTATAGTAGTCAAATGACATTTCATCACATTTTAAAATCAAATTACAACGATCAACCCAATGCTTTTTAATAAGCGGAGAGCGTCATTTCACAGAGCCGCCATTTTGACTTGTGACGTAAACTCCGCGTTTATTCATAGGCCCACTAGCTTTGTGCTTAGGGCCCAGATTTCGATTTCACACCACGTCAATTTGTAATCATTATTTCAGCATTTGTCTCATTTTTATCTGGTAATGTGAGATTGTGTTTAATGTCAAATGCAGTATATGCGCTTCCGCTCAATAAAGGTTGCAAAACACTGTTCAGTACTAGTATTAGAGCGACCAATTTATCTTGTGGACCTCAAGTGTACCTAATGTTGTGTCCGACCGCACTGAATGAACATATGCGTGCATGTTGCGACATCTAGTGGCAGGAGGAGACCACCTGCTCGCACGCTGTTCTTTTGAAGACAGTGCAGGAGGAGAACGAAGGTGGGAGACTGTCAGGGGAGGAGATGGGGGGCGAAAAGCCCACTAGACTTGCTTTTGTCCCGGGGGAGCTCCTCGGGTCGATGCCTCGTCCTACCATATGTCTGATCGCAGCTGTCAATCAACAGGTCAAGGCGGCTCGTGGGGATGCGGGCGGCTGCGGAGAGATCAAACGGCAGACCTGGGGGATGACAGATGCAGATGGAAGGAGGAAAAAAAGGCAATAAAACATTGCTTCAAAGATGGTAACGGTGCACTGGGAGGCAAATTATTGTTAACAGTAATCTGCAGAATAGGCGCCTCGCATTGCCATCGATTGACTATTAAAGGGCCTTTGAAGGGAGACGAGCTTTTGTTCGTGGCGGGACACGAGGAGGAAAATGGCAGCTGCTTCTTTTGGGTCTGAGGAGCCTTAAATAGTGCTACCTACCTACTACTTGTATGCAATCATGTTTCCCAATAGACAGCCAATTTGGACTCCTGCTGCCTTTTATATGCTTACAAGTCTTAGTCCACAGCTATTTGGTTTACTTTTGAGTCATCCATCAGCCATTTTGTGATTTATGCTTTTATGTCATAAATTTTAAATTTCTAGGCTACTCTAAACATTTTGCTTCACTGACTTTTTAATTATTTAATTTTTTTGCATCTATAACATAAATTGCTTATGTTTTTTTTTATCTTGCGTTTCCTAAATTAATAATTAAAGAAAATGTAAATGTACTTGCTGAGAAAAGTTTTTCTTGTTTTCTGGAATGTTCACATATTAAGGCAACTATGTTATTAATTTAATTTTTTTAATTTAGTTTTTGTTTAATGTTAATATGATACCAGGGGTTACCAACATAGTGTGTGCGGGTACCGAGTAGTGCTCAAGGAACACATGACTGAGCTGCGGACCTGTTCTTAAAAAAAAAAAAAGAAGAAAAGATTAATTTGCCAGGCATTGTGATTTTCTAGAAATGCTGCAGAAGTGAACATTTGAATTATAAAGATAAAGTGTTGGATATTAATATTAATCTGTATCCTATGGACCGATGTATGTCCGGAAAAATCTCATAATATAACTAGTGCTGTCAAAGTTAAAGCGTTGACTAATTAATTAATCATAAACAATTATTGCATTAATCATTTATTAACGCAGATTAATCGCACTATTAATTTTGATGCATGTATGTGCAATGGATACAATTTTTTTTAAGACGTCCATTAAATGTATAAAAAAAATACACATAACAAGTGGTCTTTAAATTTGGTGGTAAAAAAAAAATTGATTAAAAAAGCCTGTTTAATTAAGCGATTAATCGTGATTAATCAAAATTCCAACATGTGATTAACTTGATTTAAAAAAAAGTACTTGTTTGACTGCTCTAAATATAACCCTAACCCTTCAAATGGCTCTTTCCTATAAATAATTATATGCCCTATAAAGAATTATAGTGTAGTTCTGAACTTACCCCATGTAAGATAACTTTTTTATGACAATATTGATACTATATAAATATATATTATACTATGTTATATTATGTAATTGACTTAAATCAATGCCATGCATATATTTGGGGTGGTCAGTTTCCCACTATGAAATACAAGCCTCAGTGAACGCATCACTCAAAATGCTAACCAAGTGAAAATTTGGTGAAGCAGCATGTGGCTCATTGTCCAATTTTATTCTTTTATATATGCTGTGTTCCATGTAACTGTAAGTAAACATTTGTATGGGTGTGGTCATAAGGCGGCTTAGAATATGTTTAGTATAACTACTCGGAACCTCGACTGACCGGGTACTCGTTATGGTTCCTCATGGGTCCATTTTGGGCCTTCTGTACGTGTGTTCATGCGTGTGGTCAAAGCACAGGAAATCAGCCTTGGAATGTTGCGGATTAAAACACGGCCATAATGTTTCATCGCCATCTCAGCGGGGCTGATCTTCTTAGCTCACTCTCTGCTAATCAGGAACATCTTTGTGCACTAATCTACGCACCCCCTGCACCTTTCCGCCCATCTCATTAGATTAACAAAATGGCATGCGCACGCACACACACACACACACGCGCAGACCTCCTGACCTCATTTGTCTTGAAAGGTAGTTACACATTGTTTGAAACGTGTTGATTTCAAGGCTCGGTACATTCATGACAACGGGTTATCTGCGGCTTTAAGGACTTGGAAGTGCCTTGAAGTTAAGCTTATGACAGAAAAAAAAAGCACACTATAATCGCAGTATGACTGAACAATTTTGAAAAATCCAATTGTGATTTTTGTCTCTCGATATTGCAATTTCAATTTATTATGCGATTATATTTCATGGTCTTCTTCACATATATATTTTTAACAAACATGCAATAAATTAATCTGTATTACAATAAACAATATCACATTAGTTATTAGGCTATTTATTATACATAAATATTTTGCTTTGGTACTTTAGTTGACAAACACTTTTGGTGCATTACCGCCACCTTCTTAAGGATGTTGTAAAAAAATAAATAAATACATTTCTTCTACTTTCTTTTAGCGGTTTTTGGGTGCTTTCGGTGCATTACCGCCACCTTCTTGCCACTGACGGTGATGCATGAAACTTATTCGCCAACTACCAAAAGAAAGTCAACACAGTTGAGGAGCAAGAGCGGGAATGAGCTTTAATTTTAATATATACATGTCACTCCTTAGTATAAGTTTCAAGGCCAGCCAAACTGCGAACAAAAGTGTGACTTACAGTCCAGAAAAAAAAAAAAATGAAGCATACCAATTGGCCCAAATGAAGCATTTTTTGTTTTCCAGATTGCAGCCTTCACGATTTGAAAAGCCTTCACTTAGTAAAGTCACACTTTTTCACGGATACCATTAATGTGTTTTTATTTTATTTTATTCTACTAATAAATATCTAATTTATAAATGAATGACAAAAAAATTGCTTATTATGGTAAATCTACAAAGTCTGCAAATATATTCAAAATGCATTCAAAAAAACGTAATCAGTGGGTTTATAACTATGTCAAGCGTGTGTGTGTGTGTGTACAGCAAACATATGCAACCAAATTAAAGCTTTAAAGCTGGTGAATTGAAGAGGATTTGAAGCGGAGGGCAATTCATGGGAATTAAGCAAATTAGGTCTCCAATTAGCGCTTGACATTGAATAGGGAGATTTGGTGGACCTGGCTAACTCCATCCCACCCACTAAAAAATTAATTAGCCGGATTTGTCATTGTTCTAATGAACATCATAATTCATCGTGGTCATCATAACACATACGTCTTTGCTCTTCTCATCCAAATCCCTCGTGCAAACTGTTTGTCCTCTTATGATCTAATTTCACGTCAAATATTGCCTTATTGGAATATTCGATCATTTGACGAGACAAACAAAGTTGACAAAAGTCAACGCGTAACCTTTAATCCTCTTAGGCAGCGTGGATGTAAATACCAACCACAGACAGTCAGAGAGGAATTTCACTATTGATAGTAAAATAGACATCAGTATTGCAAAGTGTCTTTTAAAAGTGGACTTTCTTTACTAAACTAAATAGAATTTGGAATTTTGATACAAGGTAATGAAATGGAAATTTACCAACAGTTAATACAAATACTTTACAATGTCACTGATGTGATTATCATTTAATACATGGGCGTATGATATGTGGTGGCTAGGGGGGGCCCTTGTGTTTTGTGACCTTCCCCCCAAATTTCACACAGATGTACAATTCTATCAACAAAACAAGACCAAAAAAATGGCGGCAGTCTTCGGTAACAAAAATGACCACTCTGATTGGTTGTTAGTTACTGAATCGGTGCATGAGATGGAAGTCCACGATGAGATAATACACAAAAGCGATGAGCTGTCAAAGAAAATGGCATTAGCGAGTAAATTTAACTCAACAAAATGTTGCTTTCTACTTAATTATGTGTGATTGGGGGTTCTGGATATATGTGAATTTTATTTAATGAGACCCTGACACAGGCCATGCACAGCAACCACTGGCTACCCATCACCAAGGTTATTTTAGTTTACGAAAACTAACGAAATAACTAAAAGTCTAATTCAAAAAACTAAATAAAATAAAAATAGTTGTACGTTTACAAAACTAACTAAAACTAACTATAGTGAAAATGTCCTTTGTTTTCCTCTGTGGTAATTAATTTAATACATGAGCGTTTGGGCTTGATTTCAAATGTTATTTTAAGTATATTTATTTAAAATATCAACGTTTCAAAGTGTGTCACACAGAAGTGATGTCATCTAGCAGCAGCCAATAGCACAGCACCTTCAGATGACGTTGCTCCTTGCACACAAGTAATAAACAGCATTTTTTTTTAAAGACTAAAACTAATAACACTAAACTAAGGCTACGCATTTTTTAAATAACGAAAACTAATAAAAGCTAACAGAGCCACACTGAAAACTAATTAAAGTTAACTATGTTTAAAAAAACAGAACTCAAAAGGAAATAGAAACTAACTATAATGAAAAAAAAATATAATGAAATGAAATGAAACTCATTTGTGACTTGAGAAGAATCGCTAAGCAGAATTGTCAGCCAAGCAAATTAACGAATAACTGGCAACCGGTCCTCAAAAAGAAACGGTTTGTGATTCCCATCACTACATAGGATTGAGATTTGCCAGAGCAGTTTGTGACATACGCTCAGATGATGTTTTAAGACTTGGTGAAGCAGCATGTGGCTCATTGGCCAAGGCTATGTTTGTACTCCCCGTATCAATCAATAACTCTTGGTGTTTCCCAGTGTTTATTACACTAACTATTGTCACAATAAACCACCATAGCTGTTGTGGTTTTGCTTTTGTTTCTTTATTATGTTCCATCTTCACTAATAAATGAATAACCCCCTCTCTCTCTCTCTCTCTCTCTCTCTCTCTCTCTCTCTCCATCCTTCCCTTTTCTCAGCCCTTGGGCCCCTTACCCTCTTTCCTCAGCAGTGGTGGCAGATTACGGCGTGTGATAATCTTCCTATTTCTTGAAACTGCTTTGGATTGCCCAGATTATCCGGCCTCATACACTCAGGAGTCGGCTTCTGAAAGCCCCCCCCCCCCCCCACACACACACACACACACTCACACACACACACACACACCACCACACGGCACAAGCCGCCGATTTGAGTCTCTTATGCGGCAGGAGATTTTGCATCGCGACAGCTTTTGACTAATTAGCATGTGGCGACGGGTGGTGGTGTTTCCAGCGGGCTCACTTTTAGTACCATCTGAACACACACAACACACACACACAGTGATAGCAATTTGACAGTTCAATGTGATTTAATACTTAACAAAACATTTCATTTGCTTTATTAAAAAAAAAAAAACATTTAGTACAGACAAGTGCAATTAGCTTCATATATTTTCACTTTGGTCATTTTTTACAAGATAGCATGCGGCACTGTGCAAAAGCCTTATAACCGAAATGTCACTTGATAGAACACATACCTCAGCCAAGGCAAAACAAAGTGTTTGTCCATCTGTCTGTTAGTTTACGGGCTATTTACTGGATGATGCAAAGTTTTGATTTGTCCATCTCCTTTTATTATTGGCCTGTGACCTGCATTAGAGCAAAACATACATTTTGGGGCCACACTACATAGAAAATAATAATAATAATAATAATAATAATAATAATAAATTGAAAACACACGCGTGAGAACTGTTGGCCATATTTTGACCTACAGAGATTGAATAGCAACTTTGTATTCTGAAGTACATTATTGCATTGTTCTTATTATAAATTATCAGATTATTGAAGTTTCATTTCAATTTAAATACAGCACCAGAATGTTCTACCAGCTTCTCAAACTGCCCAGGAATCCTGCTAACTGATTTCAAAAGAAACTCTTGTGTGTTGGACGACAACTTTTCGTAATTGCCTTTCAAGTTCTCCCAGTATTTTTGTGCTTCAATAGACTGGTTCCTTTAAACCAGCCCCGAAAAAGAAAGAAAAAAGTCACCGGCTTAATGAACCCGACGACCCAGCCAAGGAAGTCAATAGCAAAATGTGGAACAAAATCTTCAACATTTCCCTCAAGCAGTGAAAACATGCATGCATTCCTGGTATCACGGAGAAAAGACCCAAAATCTAGTCAGAAGTCATCTCATAGTACTTAAATGATCCTACATTAAAGAACAGCGGCAAAAAAAGAGACAAAATTACAATAAGTATTTTAAAGTAGTTACTTTTCAAGTACTTTGTGTAATGCATTTTTGGTTTAACTCTTGTTCTCTTGCACACAAACTTTTTATGAACAGTTATCAGGGTCGAATAGCGTAAACTCGTAACTCAAATTCCAGTGAATCAATACCAAATTGATCACAATCCCACTCAAACGTATTAAGGTCCAGAGACATGCAGGCCAGGGTGAAATCCTGGCACTTGGACACTGGACCAAGGCCAGTAGAGTCGGGGGGTCAAACAGGTTAAAGGGAGCGTGTGGACTTGTGGGCAGCACCAGCAGGCCGCCCGCTTTTGGCGGGCGAGTTGGTACGGCGAGCCGAGGGGCGAGAGCGGGAGCAGCCCGGCAGCCCTGCGGACCCTCCGTCGCGTCCTCCGGCAGTGGTAGTCCCCGTTGGAAAAGTCCTTGTAGTTTGCCGGGTGGACGGCCCAGAAGTGGCCTTTGCCGTTTTCGCTACGTCCGGCTTTGATGAAGCAGTCGTTCAGGGACAAGTTGTGGCGCACGCTGTTTCTCCAGTTTTTATCCTGCGATGACACAAAGAGTTGACAACGGGTGTCGCTAATGCGAAACAGTGGGCATAAGCGGGTGTTAAGTTGATCTCCTTCGGGATGTCACCTTGTCCCGTTCTTGGCAGGACTCGCTGAGGATGGCGTGTCAACAGCGAGTATGATCTCGACAAGACACGACACCCGGCGTTACTTTTTTAGCACGTCAAACCGGGCGATCAAGCGTAATCCAATAGACCCACCTTCAATCTGCCATGCCACCCAGCGCACCTGCTAAAGGCAGGAGGCGGTTTGCAACCTAGCAACCGGATTACATTATTTGCGAATTTGCCAACAATGGGATCGCGTCTAATTGTCTAACCACTCAGACAGATTACTCGTGCCAAGTAGGTCGCTTTGTTTGCGAAAATGGCCAAACAACCCTTTAGTTCCTTCATCTGAATTTAACGCTAGGGCATGAGAGATCATCGTGTGCCAAATGTAAATATTTACGACAACTTAACATTCATCTATCTATGCCAGCGACATATCGAGACTAGATGGAAGCTATTCATGCAAATTATATTATTACATCAAAAATAATCTTTACTTCCAGTACTGTATGTGTAACATCACAAGGAATTTGTCTTCAGTCTCAACCCGTCCACCAAACAAAAATAACATTGACCATTAGAGGGAGACAGAACGTGAAGCCTGGCAGGTCGCAATCAGCGCACCCAACAAAGGACGGGGGTATATAAAGTTTTTGTACCATTTTTCTTTGGCAGTGTGCCACAAGATTTTCCATTGTATATGTGCTCAATAAAGGTTGGGAAACACGTGATTAGAATGGAAGATACCTTGCTCTTGAAGTAAGGGTAGCGGTCCATGATCCACTGGTAGATGTCACACAGCAGCAGCTTCTTCTGCTCCGACGCCAGGATGGCTTTGGAGATAAGCGCGATGTACGACTGGTTGGGTTTTTCGTCGGACGCGGCAGTTGTGGTAGTGGTCACCTGCTCCTCCCCCTCCTCTCGTCGCTCTCCATCCCCCTCCTCTCCTCTGACGTCCCTTTCACCAGTCTCTGCTGACCTCTCCTGTACGGCGACCACCTTTTTGGGTTTGTGCTCGGCCGTCGGTTCCCCCGCGGAATCTTTGGCTCCCTTATTGAAGAGGAGGTAGTCGATGGTGAAGCTCAGTCCAAGTCGCTCTCGGCCGTTCCTGTCCTCCGTCGTCATATCCGGTGTTGAATAACTGCCACTCATGACTGACAAATCGTACCTTTCAGCTGATCAGTGGAAATTTCTCTGCGGTCTTTGGAGAAGTTGGAGCCCTTTTACAGCATGGCCCAATCTCTCGTCCCTTGCTGCTCTCGCCCGAGTCCTAGCGTTGACAAGATCACAGATAAAGATGAGCCTCTCAACTGTCGTTAACCTTGATGCGCTCATCGGCGACTCGATCGCTATCGCGTGGAAATGACGTCAGTCTATGAGGTTGAACGCGGCGACTTTTTCGAAATTTTGGCAAAGCGTCGGCACCTCTTATGGCCCTACTTTCCACAATCCTCCTGAATCAATGTTGGGCTTCACACTATTTATATGACCGCAAATTGATCCCTCACAGAAAGGGGCAAAGGAGGCACAGGGGAGGTCGAGGTAGGGGGTCTCAATTTAGGCGGATTATTTTTATTAACCTAAGCAAATCTGTGTAATTACGGGAGATTAAACACTCAGGACTGCGCGAGACACGGAGCACCAGGGATGCATGCTGTAGAGTCAAAGGCCCTTTAGATGCCACTGTTATCCTGTTAAAGTTGTTTTGTCCAGTTGGGGAGGCCGTCCAAAGACTTACTGCAATTACAATGAAACAGTAATTAAACTTTTTCCACCATTAGTGTGACCCTCAACCTGTGAACCTCAATTGAAAAAAATTTTTTATTTTTTTTTTGAGAGGAGAAATTTAAGAGATGTGTTTGCAAAAGTGTGCACACCCTCTTGTAGTGCTTACTTACCAATCATATTCAATATTATGTTTAATAGTAGTCCGCACACAACCTGGCTATTCTCACTGAAGGTATTGTGCTAACAATGACTGGTAATTGGAACTGTTGGTAATTTCCATTTACTTTATGCAGCCACAATCACGCATCACTGTAGGATGGTTGTTCTTTTAGTGATGAGCACTTGTCTTAAAACTTTTTGAATTATGGTCAAAATGTTCAACCTTAATTTCATCAGGCCGTAACACAATTAAGGAAAAATGCTACATTGAGATATATAAATCTTTCTTAAAAATTATGTCATTTTTTCCAAGGAAGTGTTATATATCAAAAGTACTATTGATATCCGTATTTGGTATCGGTGACTTCTCAAGAGTTGAAAGTTCTACTGGTACTGGTCTGGAAGAAAAAAGTGGTATCAAACATTGTTTTGCATTTTATTTAGGGTTTTCTCATTTTGGTGTTTTTAAGTTTATTACATCCAGAATCTTCCACGTAGTCAATAAAATACCTTTATTTCCTATAAGACTTTTTTTTTTCCTTTCATTTATTAGCTGTGTGTTTGTATGTATTTTGATCATGTTAAGCACTTTGTGAGTGAGAAGTTCTATATAGTATAACGAATTATACACGTTGTATTTGTCTGTATTTATGTGATGAGCGCCTAAATTGTAAAATGGATTGCACATATCTGAGTTTGGCCTGCATTCATTATTGCATTACCCCTGGTAAGCGCACAATTTACTGTACCAGTTTAACCCGAGTCATGAATTGGACCATGTTGCCCTCTTCTGTCTCAAATGAGGAACATGAAGTGTACTTCAATTTTAGGCAAGCTTGCCCGTCATCCATAGTCATCGTTGTAATTATTGCACATCTGCATTACTGTTTATGGTCAATATCATTCATAAACATTGCAAACAACAGAGAAGAAATTTAATCCATATGATACTGGATGATAAATGAGACAAAGCACTTGATCATGCTCTCGTGTCAATGACACACCTTTGAAAGAAGAGCGTTGCTTTTTATTGACCTATTGGAACGTGGAGTGGAGGCAAAACAAAGCACAGGATGTCCTGGCATGATATTTCTATTCCATCAGTTGATTAGCGGCACGAGAGGGGCTATCTTTGCAAAGTGCTGTTTAAAAACCAGGAGTGGATCTTCAGGGAATGGGAATGGATTAAAAACTTGATATTCTAAAATAATCCTTTTTTTGTAATAAACATGACGGATCTTGAAATGTGAGTTTAGGCGCACGGCGTGGCACTTGTTAGCATTGATGAGTGAACGCTACATTGTTGATTCCGTGTTTTGTCTTTATATGTTGGCTGCATCGTAGACAAAGCACCAAGTCCACATTTCCACAGCCCGGAGTGGATCTTTTAGCACGGAGGGGATCCCATCGCTCCATGCGACCTCATCCACTTGACATCCCGCGCTTTACATCCACGACGGATTGAAAGTAAATTTATCGTCCGCTTTGACCAAACCACGACATTATAAATCCGTATAACCTTGAATATCGGAATATTTTCACGGGTCGCGTCACGAGTGGACACCTGGGCCTAATTTGGAAAGGAGACCCGTCTCTTAGTATTTTTAAAAAAAGTTACACTGTAACTTTAAAAGACACTGGCCCCGCCTATTTAGACAGGAGTGCTCCGGGTTCCCGTGATTACCACTCTGCGATTGGCTGAAAGCAACTGTCAGTCAGAGCAAGAAGAGTGCCCCATTGGTGAAAGACTAGCAGTCGGCTGGGACTCTCGCGGTACTGCTGCGTGAAGATGGCGGCCGAACTGGTGGAAGCGATGGCAAGTAGACCCTCATTCGCTTTGCTTTCATAGGAAGCCGGCACGGGCGTGTGCCGTACACCGTCGCGGACGGCGACACCCTCGTCGGCTTTGTACGAAAGCGACTTTAAAGCGCGTACTGTCACGTATGTGGCGTAATAGAGTCGCGGAGAAAGCGGCTAGCCTCTTTTGCTAACGTAGCTTTATACCCAGTTAACTTAGCAAGTACGGAGGGGTTAGCTTCCTAGCATCACGCTGGTTCCGAAGAAGACGCCGAAAATGAATGATGGGCATCACAACGCACTTGAGGTGTTTGTGCTATCTGACTTCCATGCGTTTCGAGTCGAATTTCAACTCATTCGATCTCTTGTGTTACGCGCTTAGTTTGCTAAACTGTGCACCTGTCAAAACGTCCGCTCGCCATGATTGTGCATCGAAAAAGCAGTTTTCCCAGCAGAGCTAGTCGGCTAGCAGCGCAGCTTATATGGATAATGTTTAAATGGGTACGCATTGAAATGGAACAAACGCGGTGTTCCTTTCTCGTCAAATAGAACAACCGAACTGTTACTTGTGGTTTGTTTATTGTCAATATTTTGACGTTGTTTACATGCTACTTTCGCTGTAGCACCTCCGATGCTAGAGTCTTAGATGTAAACACCCCTTGCGTTCTATGATGTTAAATAAGAAATATATGTCTATGTTGTTAAATAAGAAATATATGAAGTCACATCATATCAACGTGACGTTAGCAAAGCTTTTCTTAAAACGCCACAGGCAACGTAAGTAACATTGCAATGTGGATATGAACGCTTTTCAATGGCTTGTGTGTTGTGTTGGAGGCAAGTGAAGTCTATGAGTGTACGTAAAGTTCAAGTCGTCAAAAAGAGTAAGTTACAGTGCTTTGTTACATATAGGAATTTCATAAATTCTGTCATGGCTATACAGTTGTCTATCGTGTTGAAAACGTGCACTTTGTGTTATGATGTGATCCCGGCAACCCGCCACCTAGCGCTATTTTGGAAAGAATCACTCAATAACCACAAGTACAAATTATGCGCCAGTGAATGTGCACTAACTCGTGGCATGAGGTAAGGCGGTGCAAGTGCAAAAGTGTAATACAAGATTTACGCATTAATATTTCTCTTTTGGCAGTGATGTAAAATGAGGCAAGAAAAAGTTAAATGCAGCAGTTTCAAGTACTAGGACTACAGCTATAAAATATTTTTTGAATAGGCATTATTAAACAATACTAATACAAATTGTGCATACAAGGTGCAGGTGGGGTTTTTTCCATAACCTTCCCATTTACACAGTAGCAACTGTGACTTTGAAAGTGTGTGCCATTAAAAGACGGGTCCTGAACTTGAGTGATGTATGCGTTGGCGAATGAAAGTCTAGTTGGCTGTTAAGTGAAAGTGCACCGTCGGCTGCGTTAAAAGATTATGGGTTTTTTTTTTCTTTGTCATAAAGGATTTCAATTCATCATTTCAGACCTAATTTCAAGGCAGTTTGTGTTGGTTACCTTGGAGACCATTATTTTTTAGAACCAAGCTTTCATACTATTGGCGGTACTGGTGCCAAAATGCCTCAGAAGATGTTAAAGGCTGACATGAACAATTAGCAACCAAAAATATGATACTGATATCCATTCCTCACAGGTGTCTGCCCCCTGAAATTATTAGTTAAATGGTACAAATGGTGTTTTCCTCATTTTGAGTGCCTTCTGAATTGATGTTAGATCAGTCATTTCGCACACCCAAATGTAGTCTTTTACCAAATTTGAATACAATCTCAAGGAAGACATATTTTAATCAGTGATGTAATCTATCTCCTTGTGTTTTGTTCTCAATCCAGAACATGGTCAAAAGTTTCCGGGTTTCCGACCTGCAGACGCTGCTGGCCTCCATGGGCCGCAGTAAGAGCGGCTTAAAGCAGGACCTGGTGGGCCGGGCGCTGAGGCTGGTCCAGACAGAATACAGCCCCGAGCTGCTCAAGAATGTGCGGCAGCTCTATGAGTCGCGCTTCCCAAGAACATCCGGCTGGCTTGCGGCGCGGCGCCCAGAGAGCATCCCGGTTTCCTACTCGTCCCTCAGCTCAGCCCCGTCTGCCACCTCTCAGGGCGTTGAATACCTCAACGGAATCTCCAAACCAATAGCCACCCCGGCGCCGGAGGTCAAACTGGTGCCACTGCCCTTCTATCAGACTTTGGAGACACTGCTGCCACCTACAGAGCTCAGTGAGTATGCGCTTAATCCGGTAACTATATAGTGAAGGGTGAGGGACCAGATAGGGTTGGCAGGGGCCGCCCCTGGCTACTGTTTGTGGAGATACAATATAATAAATGATTGGTGTTTGATTTCTTTTAACAGTTGCCCAGAATAACGAGACATTGCAAGACAGTCAGTGCATATTTGAGTTAACACCAAGTCAAGCAGACCAAATCAGAAACGCAAGGTAGGAATGTGGAGCGTTTCCCAACTATGTCTTTTTGCAAGTGTCTTCTTCAGCCAGCGCTATAACTTGTGAACTTTGATTATTGCAGTGAAATTCGGCCGAGAATTAAATCAATCCAGGTGGTTCTTAGGTAAGAATCAACTGCCATTGAATTTTAACACTCTGGGTGCCATTTCCAGGAATCAGCACGTACTCGTCATCATTCACTTAAACAAAATAATTGTCATTCTGCAAATTTTGTTTCATTATGATGTCAATCTTTTCTGTGTTGCAGAATATGTTACACAGACTCAATTGGGGTTCAGGAGGACCAATATCCTCCCAACATCGCTGTCAAAGTCAACCAGACCTACTGTCATGTCCCAGTAAGTTACAGTATAATGTACTACAGAAACATGACCGGCTTGTTAAAAACACTTTTGCGGCCTTAGTGTAAGGCAGGTCTCAATATTGCCCATATTTCTTGGCCAACTTCTGATTTGAATGAAGTACCCTGAAGGAATCCGGGCAGTAATTTCCAGAAAGTTTCTCCAACAATGTAGTCATTGATTGTCATTTGTTCTTCAGGGCTCTTACCCATCTAACAAGCCTGGCGTGGAACCTCGCCGTCCTTGTCGCCCTGTAGACATTACTCCTAGTTTGCATCTTTCCACCGTCACCAACAGAGTCACAGTCACCTGGGGCAACTTCGGCAAGGTCGACGTCTATGCACAGCGCACATCCTGTTCACGAGAAATAATGTTCTCCTGTTAATTGCCATGTATTCATGACTTTTGAATGTGTTTGCTTTCAGCGTTACTCTGTGGCAGTGTATTTAGTGAGGATGTTCACCGCGTCGGACCTCTTCAACCAGCTTAAACTCTGCTCTGTGGAGAGTGCAGAGCGTTGTCGTGAGCGCAGTGAGTGTTCCATCTTTTACTCTTCTATTGAAGAGCTGTTTTGCCCAAATTGTTTGTCATAATGCTTTTTCCTGTATTTATATGTAGTTCAAGACAAGCTACGTTTTGACCCAGAGAGTGAGATTGCCACTACAGGCCTCAGGGTTTCTCTTATTTGTCCAGTGAGTATTTGTTGTTTACTTAAAGGAGATCTTCTATTGAACATAGTCTTTTTTTTTTTTTTTTTTTTGCAAAAGTAATTGGGTTTCCTTCGTACATGGCTGGGCAGGTAATCAAGCACACACTTGCTGTGTGTGTGCAGGTTTCCGACATTGTGAAAGTAACCTAAATGCACCATGTTAACTGTGTAGCAAGTATGTGCTGCATATGTTATGTGAGCGTGCTTTAACCAATTTCCGCCTAAAGTGCCTGGCAAAACATGCCTCTAAAACCTATGGATGAATGTAGAAACAGCCCCGGAACCTGAAGCTTTTCTGGAAATTCAACAATACTGTAAATGCTTACTAAATAATTGATATTTCAGGCCCTGTAGCAGAAACATACTTCCAAATTTTTTGGGGAGCTTACACCTTTGGCAGCAACTTTCACACGAACCTGACTTTTATTATTAAAAAAAACCTTCAATATATATATATTTTTTAAACTCTGCAATGCTGTGTGTGACAGCTTGAAAAAAAATGCTAAGAAACCAAGAATTGGTCAAAACACAACAAAATGACATATCTGCTCTCCCGGGTTTAAAGGGAGAAGAGCGCAGGTGCGCTCCCGGCCTTAATGGTAGAAGCGCGGTCACACGCTCCCGGCCTAAATGGGATAAAACCCTGATCAGAGCATCCCCACTTAAAAAATACTTGCATACTTCCTTTTCTCCTCAGCTGGTGAAGATGCGCATTGGTGTGCCATGTCGAGTTCTAACCTGCGCCCATCTACAGTGCTTCGACGCAGTCTTCTTTCTGCAGATGAATGAGAAGAAGCCCACATGGACCTGCCCCGTGTGTGACAAGCCCGCGCCCTTTGAGCTGCTCACTATTGATGGGTAAGCTTGTCCCCAATCAAAACACCCTGCAACTCTAAAGTATTGGAAATGGAAATTAATTAATTTAGAAATGTCCACCATATCATCAGACACTTGTTGCACTTGTATTGGGGTTTGTCTTTATGTTAGAATGATGTGGTTGCACAGCATTGCATCTATTTTAGCAATGTTGACTTATGGCCGTGTTTGTGTGTTTGCGTGCGTACCTTTGTCAGGTTGTTGTCTGAGATCCTAAAAGAGACGAGTGAGGAAATCGAGGAGATTGAGTACCTAACAGATGGCTCCTGGCAACCAATCAACGACGACAAGGAGAAGGAAAAGGAAAGAGAACGCAGTGACACGCCAGAGTACTCGATGGTCGATATGTGTACGTAAAAAACACTCGTTCTATATTCCCATTTTGCACAGAGTTCCACAGAATGCACAGCAGGCGACACCTGGTTGGTTTTCATGCAAAATCCTTTCCATCAAATTGACAGATCAGACGTGTTTCTTTTATTCGCCTGTCGGGGGGGAATCACAGAAGCACGACATTGTTTTGGCTGTCGTTGTAGCTTTTCACATTCAGATAATTAAAAGCTGGATATTAATAATCGGGCTTATTTTAAGCCCAATTGCTCCCTTCTGAAAAGTAAGCAAAAGACTCACATGGTGTATGATGTGTAAAGCAGAGAATGGCCATGAAACACCGAGCCATGGACTCAAATGTTAGCCAATTAGAAAGCGACCTGAAGCTAGCTCATTTTTTAAAAACTAAGATGCTAGAAATGTGTTTGGTTTTGTCTTGTGGTCTGTACAAAGTTTACGGTACAGATGACGGTCCGCCTGGTACTATATCATAAAACAGCAAATTTACAAGTTGGCTTCCAACTCCCCATTCTGTATCAGAAGCCTACAGGGTCATTCTGTATTCTTGCTTCATCTCTCAGAGGCTTCCTTCGAAGTTGAGATGAAGTTGGAAATAAAAGGCAAGCATGTTTGCTTTAAGCCTTAGAAACCGATGCAAGCGGTATTGATGGGAAACAACTAGGGGAACACCCCTCCCCCACCACCACCACCACACACACCCTAATTTCCAATTCACTTGAGCAGTGACACACTCTGAAGTTGTTGCATTTGTAAATCAAACTACCGCTGTATTTGTTTGGGTAATTCCACCCATAGTGTGTGGGCAGGCCCTCCAGAGACCCAATTTAATGTATACAAGACATTAAAAAGTCAATTTTCAATCATATGTCCCTTTAAACGTATGACGGTGAGCTGGGGGGAAAATCCGTTTTTCTGAATCCTAAGCATTCTGGGAAATGGGAATGTGAAATATCTGTGATTGTGAGTCAGCCATTTTCTCAAACTTCTATGCCCAGGCGTTCCCGAGACAAACGGCCACTCACCAGCCCACAGCAGCACCAGCCTGTCGGGCAAATCCGGAGGGGCCTCAACGGCGGGCGGTGTTGTCGGCGGAGGGCCCCCTGTGCCGCCCGGAGGTGTGGTGGTGGATCTGACTCTTGACTCGTCCTCTGAGGAGGAAGGGGGCGGCGGCGGTGGTGACAGCGAGGACACTGACGATAGCGCGGACAGCCCCGCCCCCAAGAGGGGCCGATACAACTACGACAAGGACTTAGTCACCGCATACTGACCCCCGCAGCTACTCTTCAACCCCCTCCCCGCGCCCTCTCATGGACGTGACAAGGGGGGTAGGGGGCTGAAAGCAAGGAGAATGGAACAGTAATACGCTTAGACTGCCCCCCCCGCCCCCCCCCCCCCAAAAAAAAATTAAAAAAAATAAGAAAACGTCACAGCCTTTTAGCAATTCCTCACACAGAAAAGAACCTTCAGTCTAGCGTCATTAGGGTTGTATCTCACTGAGCGGCAAAGGCACACGAGGGTGTGCGCACATAGCGAATGTTTTTTTTTTCTTTTTCAGGCTCGATCAAGGTCGCAAGTCGGCGCAAAGACGTACGTCAGACATAATGGTAGCAAACCATTTTTCTTGTCTCTAAGAAATGTTAATCATATTAAAAAATTCTTAGAAAGGCTTCACGATCACAATCTTGAACGAGCGCTTACAACAACAATAAAAAACATTCCCCATACGTGCGAACACCCTCACAAGCTTTAGCTTCTCAGTGAGATACAGACTTTAGGATTCTCGTTTGTACTCGACTCTACCACTGGAAGCCAACCACTTTTGGCTGACCTTCATCCTGCAGCGAATATTTGTACTGTACTTTCCTCAGTGAGCGAAATTCATTGGATTACCCTCTCCCCATCAACTACAACATTTTCTTGACCGACTAAATCTTCTTTGCTCTTTGCTTTTTGACCAGGAACAAAAAGCTCTTCACGTCACCGTGTCTCTGATTTTTTTGGGGCACAATTGAGCTGTTTGTGCTACTTGGTTAAAGGTTAAAAAAAAGAAACAAATGGCAAAAGAATAATCCAAACGTGATGCAAACCTCTCCTACGGCATGCTTTTTTTGTTAGTTTTTTTAAGGTTTTGATCCATTTTAGTTTTCAAAGTATAGGACGTCACTGGCGTGGTTGTGTGATGCTTTACATTTTCTTTAGTTACCATGCCCATTTTAATTTAAAAATATATATTAAAAAAAAACTACCTCAGTCATTACACACTCAGCAGTCTGACAGAAGGAGCAATTGAAAGACTTTCTGATGCCCATTTTACACTGGAGAATTGTTTCCCCCCTTTTCTGTATTTCATTTCATTATTCTATGCAGTTCATCTTGAGGGGCATCAGTGCTGTCATTTGTCATCCATTTCGAGATCCCCTACCATAGAACGTTTCAAGTACGACAGCTGTTGGCTGTACAGTTAGCAAAAGAGAAGCCGCTTTGCTCTGCTTGTTCCCCTTTATGCGGAAGTATCTAAATTATTCACAAATGCTGTTATCCTCCCTCCCTTTCCCTGCATTTGTCTTTGATTGCATCATTCAGTTATTGAATCTTGTGGACGGTTTGGACGTTGAGCTGTCTTGCTTCGTAGGCCTTTGCTGTTTTCAAGTAGGTTTAAAACATACCAGTAAATACAAGCAACATCCCCGTCTACCCATAATCCTCCAGTTAAGTTTAAGATTTTTTAATGTGTGACCCGGAGCCGTTTGCACACCTTTTGTTTATGACTTTAAAGCCATTGTGTATAGTGAGTATCCATCCAAACGTACCACAGCACAAGGACCAGGAAATTGTGAGCGTCTGTCTCTTGTTGCGCTTAAAACGGGAATCACATTGATGCTCGGCTTGGATTTTGGTTGTACGATGAGTTAAATCTGGTCTTCCAATTTGTTTTCTCACCCTTTGTCAGCTGTAGGTTTGCTTCTATGGAACTGAGCCAGATGGGGTTTTTTGTGTGTTTTTTTTTGGGTGAGGGCGAGCGTGAGGCCGAGTATCGCTCTTGACTACAGTATGTTGTGGCATCGCTAATGATAAATTGCATAAGGTAGCATGGACAGATGCTTACAATCCATGATGTAAATGTTTTTGTTTTGTTGTTGGTTTTTTATATGTTCATATTAAAAGTCAATAAAATTTAAATAATATTTTATTAAGCCTCGAATTGCTTCCAGTTGTTCCAACAGGCAAAACCAGAAGGGAAGGAGCAAGGTTGGTTACCTGATGGAGGACTTAAAGGGTGTGTGGTTCAATTCCCGATGCTCAGCCTTGAGGATGCGATTGTACAGTTGAACGATGATCAAATTCTAACGGCTGTTATTGATGTATGGAATTAAAGTCAAGTTCTTTAAAACTTTTATATGTCGCCACTTTTTGTTGTTGTGGTCCAGACAAGTTAGAAAGGGTAGTTTAATATGTCTCGTGTGATATGTATTGTTTTTTGTCTGAATACCCCCCTAATATTTTTTTTAAAACTACAATATATATATATATATATATATATATATATATATATATATATATATATATATATATATATATATATATATATATATATATATATATATTTATTTTTTTAAGCTCCCAAAACCTTGATTGGTGTGATCAAAACTTCAAGAATACCTAATGTAACAAGAATGGTAGAATATTAGTATAAACATTTAGAGAAGCTGTAACGTAATCTAACTAAAGGAAAAAGCTACAATGTTGAGAGAAAAAATAGTTATAGATATTAAAAATATTTAGTTTTGACTTTACTACTGCGTTAGCATAGATTAGTGATAAAGTGGTTCTCAAACTGGGGCCCCTCACCCTTGGTTCCTACAACCTAACGTGGAGTTACGCATGAAGAATTTACAATAAATCATGTCACATTTTGTATTTATGGGAGCCGATGCACCAACAAAACAACCATATAGTGATGCCTTAGGGTATAAGTGACCCGACGTGAATTTCACAAGCCAGTTTGGCAGGTAGTGAACAATTGCTCTGGGAAAAAAAGCGGCTTATGCTGTTTAATACAACTCCCAGTTGTTTACTGTCAAACTAACAAAAAAAAAGACAATTTTTTTGTGTACGAGTAAACGACCACACAACTTTGCCTTATAGTCTGCTAGCTTATACAAGAACATAATGGAAAAACACCATTGATGACCTGTAGCATCTGTATGTTTTTATAAAGTACCATATTTTACTGATACTATCCTTATTAAAAACACATTACAGTGTTTAGTTTGTTTCCATTCATTTCAACGGGGAACATTATTGAGATACGAGTTTTTTTTAAGTGACGAGCGTGTACTGAAATAAACTAGTATCTCGAGGCACCGCTGTAGCGTCGAAGCCTTCAGTTCCCTCATGTGACCATTGGGTGGCAGCAATGAGCACATGCCACTGACTTGCTAATAAATTGGCAAGAATGCAAGCAGCGTCATCTGGATATGATTAGTTAAAACGGGCGATTCCAATATTTCGTTAGAATCGTGATTTTTTTCCCCCCCTACCCCCACTTTCTCTTGAATACTTTTCAGTTTGGACCCGGTACTCTCGCAGAAGTGACGTGCTTTCCCTGCATGTGTCACTCAGGTCTTCTGCTTCCTGTATCGACGGACCCCCACCACTACCACCAGTCACAGCCGAAAGCCCTGCCGCCCTGCTATCCTGCTACAGAGCCCCCCCACAACCCGGTTGTAACTTTGCGGAGGGACGCCAGACGACCGGTGCTACCGTCGGTTAAACGGGGGGGAGGGGGGGAAACGTGGCGGGTCGCTGAGTCTCGCGGCTTCCTTTTTCCGGTAGCACTAGCTAGGTGGCTAATGACTAGCAGCAGGTAGATATCCCCGATTAGAAGCGTCCAAAAATAGCAATGCGCTCACCTCAAATACTATAAACACATTGAAAGGACCCGTTCATTAGAAATGTCTCGGTATGTTACGTCTTAGCCAAACATTGGAGTGACACGGTTCGTCAAAGTGTCATCTTTTCGCTGACGTTAGCCAGCTAAGTCGTTAGCCATTCTAGACGTGATCCTGTTGCTCGCTAGCCACAACTCCTCGGCTCGGCGCAGTTTAGTGCGTTTTTGTGGACAATATTTGAGCTTTATAACAGTTCCCCCCCACCCCTTATCTGACATGCCCGCCAAAAAAAGACCGGGTCCGTTAAATATAACGCCCATTGGAGAAGGGCAGCCCATCTCACACACCACTGATGCTGCATCTGAGTGAGTACCATGACAATTATTCCAAAATCTTATCTACTGTGTGGATCTTTACGTAGCTGGCAACAGGCACTGTGCGATAGTGGTTGGCACGTCTGCCTCGCAGTTCTGTGGTTCGAATCTCGGCTCCGGCCTTGCTGTGTGGAGTTTGCCATGCTTTCTCTGGGTACAGCGGTTTCCTCCCACATTCCAAAAACCTGCATATTATACTAGGTTCATTGAACGCTCGAATTGGGTTGTCAACTGATTTTTTTATGAGGCAAAATCCTCAAACTTTTTATACCAAGTCCATTTATGAGGTACCAGCAATATTTAGCTCTTCATCATGATCAACGTTAAAGTGCAGTAATTGTTATAGGGCCCTACTGATTAATCGGCTCGCCGATTATAGCTCTTTAAATGCCAATTGTTTTTACCTGTATGTACAATACCATAATCCAATTACAACAGTTGTACACAAGTAGCACAGGTCTTATTATTTCGTATGCAGAATTGTACATTATAACCATATCCTTTAAAAAAATATATAATGAAATGTGTATATAGTCTATGACCTGTCATTCAAAACAAACTAAAAAGTTGTGCAAGGACTTAACCTGTATGTCAAACTTTTACACAACCTAAAGTCACGGTTTGTTTGAAAAAATAAAAACAGAGCAACATAAATCAAGCACAAATGGGTTAAATATCACACACATCTAACTACTGGAAACAGAAACACACTTATGACAACAAGGATTTGAATTATAAGCAATCATTAAAATTACATAGATGCATATAACATTACATCACTATTTAATCAACATTTAAAAACATGACTACAGTGTCCATCTTGTTATTTTCTTTGATATGTTAAATTGCTCACATTATGGGCACAAACTCTTACTCATAGTAGACATTACTCGTTGAGACTCATGGTCAGGACAAATTCTCCTCTTACATTGCACAGAAAAGTGTGTCTACTCTTGATAAAATGTCTATACTGTCAAGTATCAACTCATTTTAAGACAACCAACGATATGTTTGTTAATATCTGGTGGGCCACTCAAAATGAGATGACAGGCTGGATTCAGATTGAAGGCTTTGTGTGTGGCATATGTGCTTGAAATTGTCGATAGAATCTTGTGACCAATAAGCGATTCGGAAAATGGATGGATGTTTTGATGTGCCCTCTGATTGGCTGGCGACCAGTCCAAAGTGGACTACGCCTCTCACCTACAGTCAGCTTGGATGGGGTCCAACTCTGTTGTGACTTTGATGCAGACAAGCGCTACAGAAAATGGATAACCGTGAAGCTTTACATAACGGTGCCTTACCATTTTCCTTACAGAGCAAACCTCGAGGCCTTACAAAAGAAACTCGGAGAGCTGGACCTGGATGAGCAACAGAAAATGCGACTGGAAGCCTTCCTCACCCAGAAAGCGCAAGTCGGGGAGCTCAAGGACGAGGACTTTGAACCAATTTGCGAGTTGGGTGCCGGGAACGGAGGGGTGGTCAACAAGGTCCGCCACAAGCCCTCGGGTCTGGTCATGGCTCGCAAGGTGAGGATGAGTGAGCGTGGATATTTTGTATTGCAGGTGAACAACGGACCTTTCTCAGTCCAGACCAGAATTTCCACTCAGTAGTAGTCGTGATGGTCGCAGAAAACAGTAGTAAAATACATTAAAGCCTACTCTGATTTGCGATGTAACATTCACAAACTCACCATGCCGTTAAAAATTTGACGATATGTGTCACTGAGTCAAAAATTTGATAATATGTCTTAATGGGAAAGTAGTAATTGTTGATTGTGAAACTCTAATTCATTTCTGTCTGAGTGACTGTTTGATATTATTGTGTGTTTATAGACTGCATCACAAATAATTACCTTTAATAAAATGACAATATTTTTCCACTGCAATGTTAATAAATAGGAGAAAAGTTAGCCTAGCTCCTTCGATTGCTTTTTCTACCACTGTTGTACTACTAATTCTAAGTATTTTCCAGCAGTCTGAATGAATTGAATTGAGAATAATAACATGATTATTAGGTTATTGATTCATCAGTGAAACATTTGTAGATTTTCATTGTGTGGTTCTTTGATGTGGGATATTTGAGGTAGCGCTTTGCAGATTTTATGTATGTGAATGCAACCAGTAGGGGGCGCATTTTGACTTAGTTGTTTTGCCTCAATAGTCTCATTAGTCTGCTTCTTAAAAATGCTGAGCTTGCGTGACCGTACCGATCCATGCCCATATTTCTGGATCAGGTGTTCACTTGTATGTTTTTCAACATGTATGAGCAGGTTGGAGTGAATTTCTGTCGTTTTGCTTGTGTTTAAATGTACAGGTGGGTGTGTTTACATGTTAGTTGTGGAAGATTTATTCAGTATCTTTTTTATCAGTATCAGGAATAGACAGACCAAAAAGCTTTTATTGTAATTGTATGATGCAGATACAAAGAAATTGGGCAGTCGCCATGGGCCAGAACCCCCACCCAGCCCCTTGACATAGCCCACCATCCTCCTTATTATTGCATTAACCTGCTTCGTCTCTGTCTCAGTTGATCCACCTGGAAATCAAGCCGGCCATCAGGAACCAGATCATCAGAGAGCTTCAAGTCCTGCACAAGTGCAACTCCCCGTACATCGTGGGCTTCTACGGCGCCTTCTACAGCGACGGCGAGATCAGCATTTGCATGGAGCACATGGTGGGATGCCTTTACATACGGTTAATGTTTGGTAAGGCTTTTTTTCTGGATATTTACATGTCTTGTCGCTATAGGATGGTGGATCTTTGGATCAGGTCCTGAAGGAAGCCAGAAGAATTCCAGAGGAAGTCTTGGGCAAAGTTAGCATAGCTGTATGTATTATTAGCATTTACATATTATTCAAATTGACCACAGGGTTAATGACGGATGGGTTTGACAAACAGGCATGTTGTTTATAACAGCTGTTTATGTCTGTGCGTTGTTGTTCACTAGGTGTTGAGAGGTTTGGCCTACCTGAGGGAGAAGCACCAGATCATGCACAGAGGTAAAAAAAAAAAGATTCCTAGAGGAACATTTTGGAACTGGTCCAAGTTTACGCACACAAAGTGGATTCACTCACCTTAATTGTGACAATATACACGGGCATTAACTTGTCATTTGTTTTTCAATGGTGTATTGTCAGCTTTATTTTAAGTGCACAGACTTGCCTCAGGATGAGCGGGTACTCCGGGACAGGGTTGTTTGTGAGCTCAGGCGGTAATTACCGCCTCTCAAATGTGATTATGAGCAACCTCGCCCTGTGTACCCTTTCCTCGCTCACTCCCTCCATAGCTTTTTTTTCCCCTTTTGTTCTCTCGCTTCCTCGTGCCATCGCTTTGTCACTCACTCAATTGACCTTGGTTGCTGGAAGACAGTCGCACACCTCAAAGGACACATTTCAGGGACGCGCGATACATTGCCATACTTCCTGCAAATACACGTGTGTGCATATTGTTGTTATATCTCGTCACTGTTCTGTATAACAAGCACACAGTGTGAAGTTTACCACCTGACGCGCACGTCTCCTGCCCGGGTTGTGTTGAACGCAACTGTTGCAGTCCAACAAGTATTTTGCACGTCACACAGTCTGCTTGTGTGACTGTGGGTGGCTGTGTTGCTGTGTGAAATCACATAGTTATGGTCATGTTCACCTGGCTGGGTTTTGTATAAAATAAAAAATACATAAATTGTTCCTGCTGCCATTTAAAAACTGTTGTTAAATGCACAGGCAATGCTGCTGGCAACATTTTAAACTTAAGTGTGAAAAGATGTTAACTACTGTAATAATAAGAACTTAAAACCAAAACACTCACTGATACAGATTTTTAACATACTTTTTAAATTATTTTTTATGAGAGACATGCCCCAGATATGGCAGGTGAAAATCGTTGAACAACTCGATGTTGAGGGGAAATGCTCAAAATCAAAAGGTTTAATAACACTCCTCACGTTTTAGGAACATTCTTATTCTTATCAAACAAGTGTATAAAGTTGTTTATCACTGTTAATAATACTACCTTAAAGGAGAAGTCAACCCCAAAATGTTTTTTTTTTTTTTTTTTTTTTACAATATGTTGTATTTGCCCCCACTAGTCAAAAGACAACATTTTGTTTAATATTGTTTGTGGAATATGAGTTAAGCAGCTAAATTCACCCGTACTTAGCCAACTCAGAGCCACCATTTTGTCACTTGCTTTCGACTGAAAATGTCATAGTTGCTCAAGCCTCAGGTAACGACCAATCACGGCTTACCTGTTTTCTGAAGCTGAGCCATGATTGGTTGTTACCTGAGACCAGAGCAACTGTGATGTTGTTTTCCGTTGACAGCAAGTGGCAAAATGGCCGCCCCCTGAGATGGTCAAAAACGGGTGGATTTTGCTGCCTAACTCATATTCCACAGTCACAATATTAAATAAAATCTGTGTTAAGACGAGCTGGGCTGCAAAGAACATATGATAGTAGAGAAATTGTTTGTTTTGGGTTGACCTTCCCTTTAACTATGAATTTAGTGGAGTTCATGCAGATTCCAGCAAACATGCCTGGCGACTTAATCAAAATGACAATTGCTTTCAACAGACATGAACAGTGAGTCTTACATTTTCAACATTGCACCCTACCTTTCACACCAGGACATCAACCTAGTGAAAGACCGCTTTTTAAGGCATATTTTTCTAGTCAATTTGGGTTTAATTTAATTGTTTGACAATTTCTCCTCCATGTATTTGCACCCATGTTAGATCATCATTATTCGCACCTGTACTGTTTGCAGTCAAATGTAAGCTAAATCAAAGTCAGAAATACACAGCTTTTTTTTGAAGTAGTGGAATAATTTGTAATAAGTTCCTCCCCTGAACTGAAGGTATTCTCTGTCTTGTTTTGTCCATGCCTCTACCCCACCCCTCGCCTGGCACATAGATGTGAAGCCCTCCAACATTCTGGTCAACTCTCGCGGAGAGATCAAGCTGTGTGACTTCGGCGTGAGCGGCCAGCTCATAGATTCCATGGCCAACTCCTTTGTTGGAACGCGTTCCTACATGTCGGTGAGTCAGCTCTGCGCCCCCACCCCGTTTCCTCTGGCCCCATCCCCACTTTCCTTCCCTTTCTTTTCTCACATGGAGTGGCGCCGCCCTCTACCTTCTTTCTCACTCCCCTGCCAAGAGGCGAGGGCCATGCCCAGGAGAGCGTTCTTTGGCGCATACGACGGCAACTGTTTTCTCGCTCTCCCTCGCTGTTCTTTCTCATCCCGCGGACACCTGGCCTATGCAAACCTTCTCCGACCCATCAGCATAATTGAGCAACCATTAAATCGGAACACTCTTCTGTATGTCATGTCTCTCCCACCTTGGGGTGCGGAATACATTTTTCCAACATGTACTGGCAACAAGTGGTAGTGTAATGCCTAAAAGAATGCCGATTTGGACCAAGAAAGCGTTTCTACCATGGCAAAGAAAAGATAAAAATGACACGTGGACTTCTGTAGTTCTGAAAATCACACTTGAATATAACAAACAAAAACAATTACAGGTGCACTCACATTAGGCCCAAGCGTCTTAATTATATATCAAGTCTATGCACACAGTACTCTACATAGATACTTCTATTGTATGGGATGTGCACAAATAAGGAATAATAATATCCATTAGACACCAGTAATGTTGGAACTTGTACTGATTTTTGACATTTTTTCTTCTTCTTGGCCTTCTGGGAAAATCTGGAGAGTTAACGTCTTAGTAGTTCTTATGTACTTTTTGCAAAGTCCATGAAAGCAAATATCTAACCTACTAGCAAATGATGTTCAAAACAATACCTATCACCTCAGGCATTTGGAATTGGAAGCGGTACGAGAGATCGTGGCAGACTAGATGTTATGTCATAGAGAGGAGACGAAATGCTGAACGCTTGAGAAATTCTTGGCCTTAGGCTGGAATTTTCCAGGAGGCCCATTAGCATTTTCAGTAAAACACACTGACCTAACCAGCCACTACATTAGGCCCAATTGCGCCACTTTTGATACTCAAAGTGAGAAAGTTATAAAATATGCCTTTTACAAAGAGAACAATTTTGGTTGACACCATCAGACAGGGGTTGATGTGTTCATTATTGTGGTTGTAGTAAATTGCATTGCATCACAGTGAGAGCTGGATATGTATATACAGACGCTCCCCACCTTACGAACGAGTTACGTTCCGGACGATCGTTCGTAAGGTGAATTTGTTCGTAAGTTGCTTCAGTGCTATATTTTGTATTATAATTTATGTTTAAAGCCTATATAAGTATATTGAAGGTTTATATAAGTATGTTTAAGGCTTGTACAAGTAACCTGCATTGGTTTGTACTGAAAAAAACTTTTAATAAAATGGAGAGAATACGTACAGTACTGTAGCGAGAGAGACACACACAGTATGTACATGTACGTAATAAGATAAATAAAATGAAGTTTAACTTACTTTTGGAAGATGTACTCGATGATGGAGGAGGAGGAAGAGGAGGATTTTATATCATGAGAGATTCTTCGTCGTCGCTGGAATCGGCTTCAAAAGTTATTTCCTGCTTCATGGGGACCGGCGTTTCTTCCTCCTCCTCCTCCTCCTCCTCGCCACGTTGCTCAGCCTCCAATGAGCTCTCACAGCGCCAATCGTCGGTATTAGCGGCGGAAAGAAGCACTACGCGCAATACAAAATCTAACTTACAGCATTTCTTTCCGAACATTTTTCGACATACTGTACGCGCAGAAATGTTCGTATGTACCGTTGTTCGTAACTCGAATGTTCGTAAGTAGGGGAGCGTCTGTATACTGTATATTATTATTTTTTGTACTCGAATTGATTGTGGTCAACAGTATATTAGAAGCAGCTCTCATTATAAAGCAGTACAAATAACAACCACAATAATGAGCATACTTTTATATTAATACCTCACTGACTATCTCAAACAAAACTGTCTAAAGTAAATGAGTCCAGTTTAACATCAGCGTATATCGGTTTGTGCATCCCTGCCCCTTTATCACTATTATCCGCTTCCCACCAACCTCCCAGGCCACCTGCCAGTGACGCCTCGTGTCTCGGTCTTGGCTCTACCCTTCAGTCCCTTTGACGTATATACTGTACCATGTGTTACCTCAACAGCCGGAGAGACTGCAGGGCACCCACTACTCTGTTCAGTCGGATGTATGGAGCATGGGTCTGTCCCTGGTGGAGCTGGCGATCGGCCGCTACCCCATCCCCCCACCAGACACCAAGGAACTGGAGGCCATCTTCGGGCGGCATGTGCTGGACGGGAGCGAGGGAGAGCCTCACTGCAACGTGCAGAGGCCCAGACCACCAGGTAGGCCCGTGAGCGGTAGGAAAAATGGCTTTGTTTACATTTCTCTTCAACTGTACTTGCTTCCATAAGTGTGACTGGATTTCATGTGTATTTCTGGCACAGGACACGGGACGGACTGTCGACCCGCTATGGCCATCTTTGAACTTTTGGACTATATTGTGAATGAGGTCTGAAAAAATACTGTGCACAAACTTAGCAATTAACTCTTTGACTGCCAGACGTTTTCAGAAAAGGGATGCCGTGGGTGCCAGCCGATTTAAGCATTTTGACTGATCTTTCAAGGTCCACAGAAAATTATGTGTTTGGACTATGGAAACACACGTACTACCAAATGAAAGATTGGACTCTCATCTTTCATCAGAAAAAAAACGTTTGTTTCTACCTTATTCAGTTTTTCAGTAATCCACAATAGAAAATGGTTAGTTTCACCTCTGTTTTGAAACAAACGTCTTTTAACGTCTTTGGTACTCCATAGGATTTTACTAAACGTTATTTAACGTTTTTGGCAGTCAAAGAGTTAAAAAAAAAAAATTGACCTGTTTTATTTTTTATTATTATTTTCTCTGCAGCCTCCTCCTAAACTGCCACATGGCGTGTTCACTAATGACTTCCAAGACTTTGTTACAAAATGGTGAGTATTTGACGGCACCAGTGCATTTCGGTGACAACTCCGACTACATTTCCCATGATTCTTCGACACGGAAACAGGAAGTAGTTTTAATTCCGTTATGGCGAAAAGATAAACGGCTGCTAGCGATTAGATGTTGATGAGAATGTGAACATGACTGAGGATTTTCAATTGAAAATGATGAACTGAAAAGCTGACATCCATCCATACATAAGTTAGCTCCGATTTATAAGGCGCACAGTAGATTTTTGATACATTTTAAAGGATTTTAAGTGCGCTTTATGATCTGAAAAATGCGGTAATTCTTGTTTGAATAAATCATTGTTAATGTGGAACGCTTCGATGCTAAAAATAACATCGTAAAACATAAGGATTATACGGCACAATGGACGTATTTATCTAGCACTACATATTATATTGTAATATAATCACACGGTACTACACTGGCATTGGGCGCCGGTGCTTCTCATGCATGACGGTGCAGTGGGGTGTGATATATAGCGAGACGCATTTATATTAATTTTGTTGCAAATAAAAAAAAAACGAGATGAAGGGTCAAAGGTGCAAAATAATGTTCATATAGCCTAAAGAAATTTAATTTGTGTAATTTTAAATGTTCAACAATACTTCAGTTTTTATTTCAATCCCAGAGCCATACCAATCCCTAGTAGATGGTATTCCATTAATTTCAATGGCTAAAGATGATTTGACATACAAGTGTTTCTAGTTATGTTCTGTCATTTATTTTTTTTGTTCAAGACACCTGGTGAGATTGCTTGGGCCACTAATTTGAACAAGCTTTATTTTTCAATATTTTGAAAACTATTGCTATCAATTGCTTTTCTAGTAATTAAGTAGAAAAATAAGAGTGGCCTGCATTGTCATGTTTATGACCATTTTTGCGCTTACAGCTTGATCAAAAATCCAGCTGAAAGGGCCGATCTGAAGATGCTGATTGTGAGTGGCTCAACTTACCTTGTTTTGTCTATTTCCCCTCGTTTTACTAACCATCCGCGTTCCCCGTCGCTTCCCTCCAGAGTCACATATTCATCAAGCGATCCGAAGTGGAGGAAGTGAACTTTGCCGGCTGGCTGTGCAAAACCATGAACCTCAACCAGCCCAGCACCCCCACCCGCAACCCTGAGTGAAGACCGCCCGCCCGCCCCTCCCTCCTGGAGCACTGCCCTCGTCACACCGCTGGGTCCTGCTTGCATATTCACATACATTCTCTTGTACATTCACACGCACACATATACACACACGCTGACACTTTTTCTCATGTTGTCTTTGGGCTTAAAAACGGTTCTGGCTTCCTCTCATGTATTTGTTCACCAGCAGCAGCTGCAGGGCTCTCGAGTCGTCGTACTGTAAGACCACAAGCTTCATTCACCAGGCCAGTGTCACCTTTCCACTCAGCTGCAAGGGGCAGGGATTTAATGCTTTGATCTACGGACACACTTGTTTTATACTAGCTTTTCTGTATGAATCATTTCTATGGCAACGGTTGATGGCTAGTGGGGATGTTTTTTGATAACAGCGGAGATTTGGACTGGAGGAAACCTAAACGGCTGAAAATAGTTTGTGATCAAGATGAATGCAGCAATTTTCATTTACGCAGACCCCTTTTGTCAAACAAATGACCCGAAATGATCTGCCATATTGTAATTACATTTGTCGGGGATAGAGCGCAGGAGAGGTGGGCACATTCAGTCATTTTCACTTTTTTTGGGGGGGGGTTAAACGATTGATCGCTCTGAGGATCACAAACCAAAGAGGATACTCGCACTTATCAATGCCTGATCAGTACCCCTCCTTTGTGTCGGCACATTTATGAAGAACAGTATATCAGTGCACTTTGGAAGAAATTCAGTGCAGTTGTGTTGACATTGTTTTCTCATACATTTCAATCACACTCTCCTTGCAATGGGAGAGGCCAGGAATATACCTTGTCTTTTAATGACGCTGAGAAATCAATGATCAAAAATGTATTCATGGGATGCTATAGCATGGTTTAATCTTTCTTATACTGTGTGTGTCTTTTTTGTTTTAATGGTACGGATGATCAGCCGGTGTTTTGAAGAGAACCCTCTGTGCTATCAATATGAATCATTTTTGTTTGCTAATATTTTGTTTTCTTTGTTGTTGATCTGTACTTTTCTCCCTCCCTGAGGTGTGTTTGGTTACGCTCCCCGCTGTACTGCAAAAAATGTGCGGCACTCCAAAAGCAGCCAGCACACTTTGGCTCGCACTTTTTGGAAAAACCTCGCACACCTTTAATGCAAAGTTGCGGTATAATTGGACGTTAAGCTTGAAGCAAACATTGAAGTAGTACAAAAAAGGGTTCAACTGAGCATTGTAACCAGGGTCAGTGTTGGTCACATGCTGGTGGTGTTGCTAGCCTTGCTCGAGCTCTTGCATTTCTTATTTTTTTTTCTGCTTTTTTGGCTGCCCTCTCTTACTCTTCAAACCCCTCAAACAATGTGCATTCGTTCCGAGCAAAAATGGATGCATTGTCACTTGTATGTGTACAAAATATACAAAAAACACAGGAGTACTATTTTGCAGTCTTAATATACAACTTTTTTGATTTATGTAAATGACAAGGAAAAGTCATTTATTATAATGTAAAAAATGTGTTGAATATGGTTCTAATGTATAAAAGGATACAATAAAACTTATTTGTGAATGTAAGTTCCATGATGTATGTCTGTCAATCATTGCTAATGTGTTTTCAAAGGACTCATTTAGAAATTGCATGATTAACCAGAAATGGCACCACATAATTAGTTTTTGAGGCTATCCCCCTTCCTGTACTAATTTTATTGGCTGTCAGAGCTTGGCTTCGACCTTCCCATATGGAGTTTCTCCCTGTGGGTTTTGTCCTGGTTCGTTGTCCAGCTTTCACCCACATTCCCAAAACTTACTTAAATACTGTACTTAATTGGCCGTACATGTGAATGTTTTTTTTATCTTTGTGTTGGGCTGTGATTGTCTGGTGACCAGTCTGGGTTGTACCCCAAGTTTCAATTTACCCTGATTCCTAATTAGGACATTTACAAAATGGATGGATGTAAAGTTAAGATAAGTAGTCACTTTTGGGTCTGTAAAGTATTAAGTTAACAGCCCTTCCAAATAATTTCTCAAAATATTTTTTAGAGTGTTGTGTTTGTTTTTTAATGTCTAAACGGGAGGAAAGAAATCGTTTCGTGTCGTCACTAGTTGGCGGGAAACATTTCCTTCCGGAAGCTCTTCTCTAGTACTTGAGCAATTTTCCCCTCTTCGTGTCATATACTTTGAGTATATGAAATTTCTTGTCGAAAATCTCCAAGTAAGTCTGTAAAAGATACGCATTAGTAACGAATTAACAGTAAAGGAGCGAGAAAGTGAACTCGTTAGCATTCATGAGTTGCTAACTCACGGTGCTAAAAGCTAGCATACGGAAGTTGCTTACTATGCTAACCTCGATTCTCACTAGGGAAAGGCCAACGATTGTTTTATTTTTTTTAACTAAGCTATGTGACGCCATTAGAAATAATTACGTTAATCCATGTAGTCAGATGCGGATTGTAAAACTGCATTCATGTATAGGAGAATTGAATATTTGAGATTTTGTCACTGGATTTGGCCTAGCTAGTATTTTAGCATGCTTTGCTCTTTCACTTAGCTAATGTCACACCTGACAATCGTCATACCCGCTAAAGCTAACACTTAGTTACATATATGGTACTATGTTAGTTTAGTTACATTATGCCCCCCGTCAATAAACAAAATTGTGTTCTGTTGTATTATAATTATCCCCTGACAATGAAGGTTATAAAATAACAGTATTATGTTTGCCTCTTTTTGCAGTCACCCTCCAGAGTTTAATGACATCTTGTGAGACAAAAGGTAAGAAAGGGTCATAAAAGCTCTTTACAACTATGGGGTAGATGCCACGGACTTTCGGGTTTCACACATCAGTGCCGTTGCTGGCCGCGTTCCATTACTCGCACCGATTCCCAGCTCTCGGAAATGCTTTGGACAACTGAGACAGACACATTACGCACTTGCACCCGTTGACGGGAACGCGAAACCAAGGGGCTCAAAGGGAGAAGCGCAAGTATTGGGACGTGGCCCACACGTCGCAAACGGGAACCGGAAACCAAGCTGATGTGTGGAAACCCGGATGTCGGAAGTTCCGCCTCCTCCGTGGCACAGACCCCATTGGCATGATGTAATGTCACAATCAACAGGGTACACTGGATTGACTGGTATGTGCCTTTAAGCAGTAAAAATAACATTTAAGTATATGTTGTGCAGTTACATTTGGTTGCAAAACATAGTTAAAGAAGTAGATTTTCCCAAAAGTATTAAGAAGGATTCGAACCGCACTTAAAAGTAGTTGTAAATAATAGATAAATAAAAGTACTAATTACACTATGCAACTCAAGTCGTAATCTTAGTTTAGTGTAGCCCCAACTCCCTTTTACTTCAGCAGAAGAACAGCGCCCTCTAGGTCCAGGTTGTGCCATTGCCTTCTCATAACACATGCATGGTGGACCATGGGACACGTGGTATTAAGTATGTGTCCTATGTGTTTTCTTAAATGGGCATTACAGCAGTGTGTCAAAATGCTCCCTCTTTGCCGCACAATGGCTGGCTTGCACTCATTCTGGGTGGTGTGCGTGTGTAGGTGGGTGGCAGGGTAGTGGCGCAACATAAAGTGCTTTGCATATTTGGACACGAGGAACACACTGCTACACGCTAATGTCTTCCCTGATAGCTCACCTGTTGGAGCTTGGCAGGTATTAGGTGCAGCGCGAACGGGGGCCAAGCCAGGGAATGCAAAGGGGCTCGCTGGCAGCCCCCGCCAATATGTACTGGAATCTGCCAAGGCTTGCTTTTGGGGTGGGACGCCATGACCTCAGGCAGTGGGATGAGTGGGTGCGACTTCTCACAACAGAGGAGGAAAGGAGCAGCGGTTAAAAAAGGGAGGACAACCTTATTTAACCTTAAACCACACGTGATCGCAGCCCACAGCGCCACAGGCTGACTTGAAAGCACGGCGCGGAGAGGTACGGGTTAATCATTTGTCTGATTGACTTTATGACTTTAGCAAGTGTCCACTTCGGAGACGCGCAGAGAAATTTCCACTTGACTTTTTCTGCTCAGCGGCGGGCGGGGTGGGGGAGGTTGGGCCGAGGTGGGTGTGAGGAGATGGAGGCTGTTTCTTTAAGAGCGAGGGCGAGTGAGGAGGAGAGAGAGAAAGGGAGGGACCTCTTTGCCCTCCAGAAACCAGGAAGGGAATTGAGTTGATCTGCTGCTGCTTGGTTAGCGCATACGGGGGCTTTAAGCCTGCACAACAGTGACAGAGGCTGGGAAAAGGGAGAGAGAGCCACAGAGAGAGAGAGTGCTCCGGAGAGGAGGAGAGCGGAGGGCTGCGCTAACCCCACAACAAGCAGCACCACGGCCATCGCAGGTGAGCTAAAAGGCAGCCTGCCATCCCCTCGCTGGCTGCCCTGGGCCTGTCAAGCAGAGGGGGGGAGCAGGGCTAGTGGAGGAGAGTGGGAGGAATGAAGGAAGAGGTGGTGGTGGTGGTGGTGTTAGAGGGGGCTGGCCTGAGAGGTGGGTCGCCTGTCAAGGTTCCTCTTTTTGGCACTACTTCCCTTGTACTGCTGGAGAATCTTAAAAGTTTACAGTTATGACTTTTCAGGCAGGTGGAAGCACTTACAGGAGGGGGGGCGGCGAGAGAGCGGGAACTGTTATGAATTAATAATCAAGTCAAAAGCAACTTTTTGTGACAGCGCGATGCACAGCATGCTCCGTTGTTATTATTTAGGTCAGGAGTTTGAGGTGTGTGTGAAATGTCATGCCATAATGAGCGCATGACAGAATCCGCCACTCACATTTGTCATTTTATTTGAATTCCATTTTTTTATAATTTTTTTTGTTGCCTCATGCCTCATCTGTACTTTAATACCTGGCAGCCCGCTAGCTACACACTCCAGTGTATAATTCAGCCCCAGAGTGCTTACGTTAAAACAGGCTCGGAGAGAGTGGGGGCGGGCGAGGACCGAGGGAGCTGGGGCTCGTAGTTCCATGCCGGGGCTGCGAAACAGGTCAAGCGGGTTGTTGGAACTCCGTCTCCCAGAGTGCCTTGCCCGTGGCAATCCAGGAAAAAGAGCAGCCGCCAGCCTATCCCGGCGAGGAGGTGTGGTGTGTGAGCGACTGCCGGGCCAATGAGAGGAGCCCATGCAGATCCCAGTTGTGGGCTGAAAATAGAGGGGGGTGGGGTAGTGATGGTTGCTGGAGGGGAAAGGGAGGGGGGCGGGGGGGTCTGTTTGTGTGGGATCAGGCAAGGGCTTGCCTATATGACGAGGGCCACTCGCAAGTTTCCTGTCTGGTGAAGCTCGAGCCCTGCCCAGAGACGCAGGCAGCGGATCTGGCCCACAGGCAGGCAGGGGAGGCAGAGCAGGGGGGGACACTTTACCTCCTATTTGGTAAGCACACCAAAAACACACACACACACACACACATTGTCTTGAGGAGTGAGTCAGGCAGGAGGGATGGAACCCACATCATGTTGCCAGTGAAGGAGTTCAGAGTTCTTGACCCACTTGCACATGAAGTAAGGGAAGGCAAATGGGTCAATGTGCTGCACAGCTCTGCTGCTTCTGTTCTCATGCAGCTTTTTTTTCTTTGAAGACACATTATTATGCCGTTCTCAAATAATAGTTATCTGGAAGAGTGAAGGAAGTTGCAAATGATGTGCAACTTAGTTAGGTAACTGGATTTGTCTAAGACAAAAAGCTCTATAAGTGTTGCATTTTGTTTTTATTTTTTTACTCGACTGTCACATACTCGAGCATCTTGCGCCAAGCTCACCTGCCTTACTTGTGGTTTTGAACGGCATGCCTCACATGGGAACAAGGCACACATTTGTTTGGCTCGACATACTCGTTGGACCCGTTTTGTTTTTTTTGTGGACACGAAGAGGGTACTTGAAGACGCCCAATTGCTTGGAAGCAGTGTGGTATGCTTCTCAGAAGGAAGCGTCAAGGACATTTATTTATTTATTTTATCGCCCAGAGCTCAATGTCAGGGCGTACAATAGATACCGCCATTGTGATTGTCCCGATTCTACCCTTTTATGCTACTTCTCAAGGTGGTGCTTTGGACCACACGGGCATATAGTTGGCTCAAGCAAATCCCACCAAGAGGTTAAATTAGGACGCCATATGTGTTGGTGCGCGTAAGTGTGCACGCACGCATGCATGTGTGTGCGTCTGTGTTACCAACAATAGATTCCAAGGGAATTGCAGGGGACTTCAGTGGCTGTGGGCTGGTCCAAGACACCACCCATCAATTTGGCGGTGAGGCTGAATACAGTTTGATATTCCTGTATGTTTGTGCCTCTACCACTATAGCCCGAAACGAGCAGCTTCCGACTGACTGCGAAGACAGGTTTTCCTGATGTCGCCGTGGCAGTTTGAAAACTTGAAGTTTTGCTTTTTTTGGACTCGATTGTACAGTACACGATAACACTCTGCTTCAATGTAAATCGTTATGATGTGAGATGGATTCCACCTGAATTTTTTTCAAGCTCTCATACAAGCTTCTTTTTCTGTTGCTTTCGCGACACGTAAATCAATGAAATTATACAGCGTTGAGCACATTGCGTTGCAGAATGCTGGTCAAACTCCAATTTAGACTTTTTCCAACAAGGATTAATGGAAATAAAAAATAATCCTTTTTGGCCATCATAAAACCTTTACACTAACAGTTCCAAAAATTTAATCAAACGAAATCCCACAAAGTGAAATGAAAATGTTACAGCTTGTAACACACTTTAATGTAAATATAATAAAATTCACATTTAACTTGATCAAAAATGTAATACACCCCAATCATTTCACCAATGTAATACAAAAAAATACAATCCTGACTGAAATTGTAATATTTTTACTGATAATTTCCAGTTGGGTCTTTTTTTTTCTCAAAACTGATGTCAAACTTGACAGCTAATGTAGTCCAAAGTTCTTAATTTTTATTTACATTCACAGAAAAAATTGGTGTGTTAAAATTTTAGTGTTAAATGTTTCAGAGTTGATTTCAACCCCCAGTGTAATTTTTAATAGTGTCTGGTTTAGAATGGAGGTCAGTATTGGAGTTATTTGACAGAGTTCATTCATTTATTGTTGAACCAACTCTATACAAAGTTAATCAAAATACGCACCGCACACTTGATTAGAACTGCTGTGCTGCAAAGACTTCTGCGATAAGATATAGTATATGATTAATTTACATTATAGGGTGCTACACAGTTACCTTTGCCTTTTGGGCAGAACCCAATGTCGGTGGGATACTAGCGCAACTTTGGAAGGCAACCAGCAATTGGATAATTAGATGTGTGACGGTGTCAGCATGTGATGTGACGTCTACAATTCTTAGCAGACAATTGCTTTCAACACAGCAGGAAAGGAGAAGTGAGTTGGCATTATGCCAGGCCAAGGCAGACTTCCTGGGTTCTCATGGCGGCAATATAACCCAAATTTCTAGTTGGAATGAACTGTAGTATAGTGCCTATACTGTAGTGCAGTCAAAATTACACTAGTAAATATTTGTCTAGAAAAACTTGAGCTGTAAACTGCTCAAATGAAAAACAAGTCAGTATGGCAGAATCTGAGCATGCCTTCTTGTGTCACTTGACAGGGTATTCTTACGCCGCGCACTGTCCGTAACCTCAAAAAATTGTATGTTGGGAATGTCATAAACCAAGGACCCACTGTTATAGTTACAAAAAGGCATACAATTACTAGGTCGCTTTGGTCTCCCCCATTCTGTGTATTTTGTACAGAAAAAAAGGCAGGGAAAAGAGTGAGGTTAGGTAGTGTGAAAAGTGCTAATTAAGCTTGTTAAATTTGAGGGTGTAAAAATGTCATTTCACAGATGCAGAACAAATTGTTTTCATTGTTTGCCCTTAACTCACCCAAGTGCTAAAAAAACAAAATAACCACTGTAAAATGGCAAATCAATATGAAACCCTTTGATATGAAGTTGGCAGCCAGCGTTGCTCTTGTTACTCTTCAAGGCATATTAATGACACCGTTTTGGTCAAATTCCAAATGATACGACCACATTTTTTCCTTTTTGAGGCAACCCTGCAAATGCAAAATGATGCGTGGTGGAGTCCTCTTGTTTTTTTGTTTTTTTTAAAGCTTCATACCAAGCTGAGTCATTTCTTTCCTGCTGCGTGTAAATTCATGCTAAGTCACAATCGAATAGCTTTAGCAGCCCCTTCCCTCACTGCAGTCTCACTTCTTTCCTTGTGTTTGGTTCCCCTGGTCAGCTGCTCGGTATAGCACGCCTTCCAGCCACACAGACCCCTCTCTGTTGTTTTCCTGTTGTTGTGCTCGTGTCTAGGGGCAGTAAAGGGGCTTCTTCTGTTCTCTTCTGGGACATTTATTATGGAGAGGGCAATGCAACCTGATCAAATTAGGGTGAGCAAGAGAGAAGTTTGGGATGTTTTTCAGGCTGGGGGTGAGGACAGACCTTGTTTTTTTAATGTTCATGGCGTGACGCAAAAACACGCATTCATTAAAGGCTCTCGTCATGCCCACTGCCCATTTGGATATTGCTAAAATAACTAGCACAGCGACCACAGCCGCCTTTTAATTAAGCAGAGCGGAGTGGTCGGGACGGCGACCATGTGACCGATGTGACACTGGTGATGTTGATTTAGGAGAGGAGATGGGTGGGTTGCGTTCGAGGTTGGCACGTCACGAGAGGACGGGCGGGGCTCTTAGCCGCTTTGCGTCCTCAGCGGAAGAGCAGGAGGAGAGAGGGAAGTGAGGTGATGCGTTGCTGCTGAGATGGAGCAACCACAGCCAAAGAGGGAGGCTCAGACAGTGGGGACAGAGGGATTGAGCAAGCAGAGAGCTGGTCATCTGATTACACAGCGGCTTCTATTACATGTCTGTTATAGGCTTGCAGGAAGAAGTCCTTCCCGCTTGGTCCGCGTGTGGCCTCGCTGGCCCGCCAACATTCTGCTGGACAGTCGCGTCCCCTTCTTAAAACACGTGTTTTGCTCACACTTCCTGGTTTGTAGCACGGCGGCGTCCAGCTTAAAGGAAGCGAGAGTGGTCTCAACACACAAACGCATAAAAAGAGCATTCTACGTTTATGTATGGCAAAGTTGTGGTTTTTATTACGCTGCAATCAATGTAACGGTCTCGTGGAACCTCTTTAAGTGGAACATAATCCGTTCATTGACGTTGGTTGACTTTTAATTTCTCATTTCAAAAAGGAAGAGTGATCATCTTACTTGAAGCATCTGGCATTCCCATAGAAAATGGTGTGAATTAATTGTTTCAGACTCAAACCAAATACATATTTTAGGTAACACTGTAACACCTTTTTTTATTTTTTTTATACAAGTGTAAAATGAAATTACAATAGATTACACAAATTTTATCTTGAAGAATATGAAGGTGGCTCACATCACAAATCGTTGGTGTCGTGGCGAAACCTTGTACCTTCACTTTTCAAGGAGACCCCAAAAATGGCAAGTTAATTCAACCAACTCAAAGAGAGGAGTAGGCCATTTTCAACACTTTAGATTGGAAATCATTTGTAAGAATAACACACACACACGTGAAATGACCAACAGTAGAGATATTTGAAGTAATATGATTTTTTTAACAAATTGTGACCACAGCCAAATACATCTAACTGGTTGTTTACATTCATAATTGTCATAAGAAGAAGTTAAGTGTATATAAGCAAGTGAACCAGGTAATATTAAAGATACTTTCACTTTGGTTAAAATGAGTGCTTCCTTCATTGTTGTGTAAATTCTCAACACTCCCTTCAGAGTTGTGGCGTCTTGTGAAGCCAACAAATAACCTTTGGATATAATCATATTCAAAATTACGTCATACTGACACGTAGTGGAGAAGGAACAGGACATTGTTTGCAGGGAAATTCTGTCACCTAATGATTTATAAGTACTGCTGGAATTAATTGGTATTGACTTGTGTTGCTTATATTGTACTGAGCAGTCAGATCATTGGTGAATATTTCAGTTATGGTCTTATGGTTATCACACCACTTTTTTTTTTAATCGCTACTAGCCTTTTATAAAAAAAAAAGAAAAAAAAGTGGAGTCAATCCTTTAGATGCTCATCTGGAGATTTGCTTGTCTTGCATGATAATGTATGATGATAGATTGAAGTCCAAGTTTGGTTTCACTTTCAAGGCGTGTTTTACCGGAACATCCTTGTTAAAATAGGACCGTTTTTCCACTGTGGATGATTCGGGCTCTAACTTTTGCACTGAGGATTTGGTCGCACAACATCAATCACGCTTCGGGAAACAAAATACGACAGTAATTTATTTCCCTCAAGCTTTCTTTTCCTTAAAGCTGGCGGATGTTCTTCTCCTGCTGCTTCTAGTCAAAGAGGGTAGCACGAAGAAGAACGTCTTCCGGGTAAGGAGTCAACACAAACTCCAACCGCATCCAATCAGCATCTCATGTTTGAAGTATTTTCATCTGTATTGCCTGACACAGAGCAGCCAGAGCGCTCTCCGGCATTCCAGTTTTGTGGCACAAGTCTGAATAACCGAATGTCCGCCTTTTGTGAGCATATTGGTCGCATTTGTGAGCATATCGGTCGATCCCTGAAATTACACAGTTATTAGCGATTGATTTAATTTGATCTTGATCTTTTTAGGATGTTTCAAATGAATAATTACATCAGCTTGAAATCATATTTTTTGTACTACACTTAAATATGACGTTTGACACTTGCTCAGGTGTCTACATAGTGTACTTGTTAGACTGTGCCGGTTTTGCATAAGGGAAAAATGACTTAATAACCCCTCTGCCTGCTTACTCAAATGAATCTTTGCCCCACCTGTGGGCGTTGAGCTTTCCTCTTATTGAAGCAGGTTTTACCAGCTACACGAACGAGATCTGAGTTTATCATTGACATCTGAGCCGGATTCCAAGGCCCTCCGTACTCTTTGCAGTTATGAGTGGTTGGGAGTTTAATAAGCGGGCCTCACCCACCACCACTTCACTCACTTTCTGCGTTCACCAGCACTTCCTGCTCGCTTGCGAGCGAACGCCTTGAGACTCAGAGCCACTTTCGCAACGTCAGTTTTATCAGCCGGCCACCCTCTTCCTGCTCGTCTCCCAATAAGACCAATCATATTTCCTCCCACGAGTCTCTTGGTATCCGCGGTCAGTTACTTCGCTGCTGTGGAACTTGTTCAAAATCTGCTTTTCCTAGAAACTGCCACCCCTTCCTCATTCCTAGTATCTTGTACTATCCCCCTTGTTGATTTGAACCAGGTGATTCCCTTACACTGCTGTTTCCTTGAAGTGTGTAGCCTATCAGTTCACTCGGGGCAGAGATAAGAAGTTTCATTTCTATTGACAATGTAGCCGAAGACTCCGGTCGAAAATAATGCGTGGGAGCATGAAAATTGATCTATTACAGTAAGTTACATGAAAAACCTCACTGTTGCGCGTTATTATTCACTTATGTCACTCATAAGCCTCTTTTGTCCCACAAATCTCAGAGCCGTAACAGCAGATGTGACATTTTATCAGCCTGTGCAGAGCCAATATATTTATACAGTATTTCAGCAACAGCTTCCAGTGCGATGAATGTAGAAAATGGCGTCAATTGTCTTTAAGAAATACTGCAAATTTGCAGTGTGAAAAAGCAACAGTGTACTTTTTCCACACAAATATAGTATCAAGCACTCAGGTAATTTGATGACATCACCCCGCGGACAACTGAGTGTCAGGTGTTGAACTTCACACCGTTTACACTAGAGTTGTCACAATAAATTTTAAATAATAAATAAATAAAACCTGCACCTACCTCGACACCTGTACCCAAAAATGCAGTGGCAAAAACGTTCAACATCCGGCAGTGTGAAGGCTCCGACAGTTAATAATAAGAAGAATTATAATAATAATAGCTTGGATTAATATATCGCCATTCACAAAACCTAAGGCCGCTTACACAAAGTAAACAAAGCACAGACCAGAGGAAACTAAACGATAAGGAGTTGTGTGAAACAAATAAGATTCACAATAATTCTTGGGAAAATCACTAAAGCACATGCCTCATGTTCACAAAAACCTTGGGGTCATTTCCTTTTTTCTTTTTTTTTTCTGGAGAGCTCAGTATTGTTCATTTGGTAATTTTACCGATTTAACATGTCATCGTCATTGCGCTCCTTTTATAATTTAAAAAAAAAAAAAAAATTAATTTTTATTTAGTATGTGGGTGAGTGTGTGTGTGCGTGCGTGTGAGTGTGTATTCATAAGTTCACCTAAAACCTATTAAAAATCCCATACTGTTCACCTAAACCGAATACTTCAGAATCCAGCTAGCCAGCTGAGGTTGTCAGGTGACCCGAGGAAGGATCAAAGAAAGGAAAGTGAAATCCAGCGCCGACCAGACATTCATTTCTTTAAAACTCAGTGCTGACTGTCTATCTCAAGCACATCAGAAGTTTCTCAGACTTAACATTTTGCCTCTTTGTTTGTAGCCATGATTGGTATTTATCAGCCAAAGACAGACTCTTGAATTCATAGCAATGGATATCTTTCATCTGTGTTTCACATCAGGTCCAATACGCCTAAAAGAAATCGCCATGTGACCGATGTGCAAATTTGGTTTGGGTCATAAATGCACAAGTAACTGTCGCCCATGAGACTATTTTTCGTTTCATGTCTGAAATCAAATGTAACTGGGAAGTGCAGCACGACAGCATGTGGAAAAAGGTTGAGTGACATGGCAAGGGGTTAGCACTCAACTTTCGAGCGGCGGTTTGACTTGCAAAGCAGGACCAAAGTTCTCACAGGCTGGACTAAAGATTGGGCCCTTCCCTGGAAACAAAGCTATACAGTAGGGATCCACACAGACGCTGCCCCGCTTTGTACCTGGCTTTGGGCTCCATGGCCCGAAAGCATGAATTAGTGATAGGGAATGTAGCAAGCCGCAAGGAGGTGCCGGGATCAGGTTGGTCGCCATTTGTTTCTTAGTCCACGTTAGGTCATCTGGGGACAAGTGGCTCCGGTATGCAGAGGAATCCCTCCATGCTTCTTTGGCTCTCACTTTATGTGCGCGTGCCCGTGCATGTGTGTGTTTTATCTCTTCTCAGCTCAGCGTCTTTACCCCCGCAAAGCCGCAACCCAGGGTCAGCTCCTGTATGTGCCGAGGATAACGTGTACACAAGCTTGCAGCCAAAGCCCGGTCTAGCGCAGGTGCTTGAAGTTAGGTCTGGATGGGCTCACGGAGATCACTTTCCACCTTCAGAGGACGTGACCGGAGGCCATGTGGGCTCTCTCTCTCTCTCTCTCTCTCTCTCTCTCTCTCTCTCTCTCTCTCTCACTCGTTCACCCTTGTATCCTGAGCCATCATCTCTCTTTTTTGTCTTTGTCCTCCGCTTCCTCCCTGTCGTCCTCTGCATATTCAGATGAGGCCTTCTCTAATACAATTTGCTCATGTCCTGTCAGACAGTCTTAATTTTTTTTGTAAGTCATTGACAGCGTTGGGAGACTCCAATGAGGGGATGCGCTGGTGTCATGGTATTTCCACACGCATCATCATATGACTTGTTTTTAACGAGCACGCCATCAGTGGACGCTTGCAATTCAGTCGCCCCTGAAATTGTGTAATTTATCATTTGACCAAAAGCACTGTCAAAAATTGGCCGTGAAGTTCAAGTTCAAACAGCCGTTGCGCATGATATCCTGCAAAGACCCCTATGCACCTCACGAGGGTTCACTTAAAAGGATTAACTCATTTCTCTGCTTGAGCTTTGGCCTTTTTGCCATAGAAAAGACTTGCGGGGTTGATCCTGGACTGAGGCCTTCCTATGTGGAGTTCATTCATATGTTCTCCCTGTGGTTGAATGAGTTTCTTTCTGTGTACTCCAAACGAATGTTCCCTGCGCTTAACAAACGACCAATCCAGGGTGTAACTCACCTTTTGCCCAATGTCAGCTTGGAGAGAGGGTCAAGCTCACCTGCGACCCCAACGAGGATGAACATTATGGATGTCAGGTTTAGGGGCACCTCAGGGAACTTTTTTTTGTGTGTGGCCATACTAGAATAATGTGTAGTTGCACATTCCCTACAGTAGGTGACAGTCATTGTTAGTGTGCGCAAAGTATTATCTCATCTGCAGAGATTAGTGCTGTCACTAATATTTTTTGAATCGAGTAATCCTTTGATTATTCAATTGATTAATCTGAATAATTAGAATTTTGCATTAAAGTGTATTACAAAAGCATTTTTTACCTGATTACTGTTTACGAACCAGTGATTGGTGTTTATTTCGTACTTCATATTCACCATTGTTTTCCAAATGCATGTTTCCAAAAAGTCTTATTTTTATTAAATGCAGAAGATAATCTTCTTTCATGAAGGGCTACAGAAATCTGTGAACAATTATTGTTGATATGCTGAAATCAGGATTGGGACAATTTGAAATAAATTAATTAATTAATTATTAAGTGGCTACTCGATTATTAAAATAGTTGTTGATTAATTTCCTACTTGTCGATTAATCGATGAATTTTGACAGCTCTAGCAGAGATGTACAGTACTTACAAAAATTGACAGGCAAATGATAGTATTTATAGCCGCGGCAGAGAGTTGGGCGGCGTAATGACAAATAATTGAGAAGCACAAATCCTTCTCTCCTGTTACACCTTCATCAAGTTCATTTTAATCTTGTGTAACAGTTAAGGATGTTAAAATGTTGCTTAAATTCACATGTGTCTTATGTGGCTTGTTTGATTGTGACAATTCCACTCTGATTATTTGTTTTCCATTTACTCCTAATGGGACAAAATATTTGCAAACTGCCTGATCAGCGTAGCAGAATGGATTGTGTTTACCCTTAGAGCTTCTGCTGTATTTTCATTTTATTATTACATTCATTGCACTATATGACCCTGCTTTTTTTTTTTTTTATGAGCATGCCACTATTTTAAGTATTGGGGTGTGTGCTCTTTGCTCCTGCTCCTTACTGTAAAAGGCTGATTTTGAAGGTGTGGAGGCGGATAGGCGTAGTAGGTAGAGAAGCGCAGGAGGGGAACGTGAGAGGTGAATGCAGGTGAGCATGTGTGAGGGAGGAAAGGCAGCCAGGTTAGGCAGGTTTGGTGATGGGTTTAGGGGGGGGGGGGGGGGGCTGCAGCGTGCGAGAGTACATACAAGTAGAAGCTAATCTTCTGCACAGTCGTTACAACGCTTGCTCGTATAGAGTCGAACCGCCCCCACCTCACCCCGTCTCACCCCCTGCTGCCTCTCCCTGGCAGATGGAGAGGGGAGGGTGGGCGGTGGATGTACGATACGTGTTTGTGCGTGTGTGTCTGCGTGTGCATTATTGATGCCTCTGTGATGGCACAGCGTTTGTGTGCGCGCACGGGAGTGTGTTGGTACAGGAATCGAGGTTGGTCCGTTCTCCCGAAACCCCCCGCCCACTGCGCAGGCTTCAGTCGATCATTTTAATCTCCCCCCCACACGTGAGCAAGGGGACAGCCTTTCCTGAAACTTGGCACACAGTGCAGGGTGGGGTAACCAGCTCAGACCGGATTGACAACCTCCCTTTTAATACTGTTCCCTCGCAGCTTGTTGCGTGTCCTCTTCCTGGTGGAGTTTTTCCACAGGGTCCACTGTGGCGATCTCGCCAACCCTCTCACTACTTCCTTCTACCTTGTTTTGTTTTTTGTTTTGACTCTCCCACCTCTCTTCCCTGGCTGCCGGCTGACAGCCCAGCACCCAGCATGCATTTTGATCCCCGCTGCGCTCTGCCTATCTGTCCTTCACGACCTCTTACAGGAGTACACACACACACACACACACACACATGCAGGTATAGGTGTTTACAAGGAGACACACCACCTGCACATATACAGGAAGTGCAGTATGTAGTACAAGTCCAAAACCCACTCATGGCGTTTAAGAAGGCCAAATGCTGCACTCGGCGTGAACAAATGCATTCATTTACTAAGCATGATCAGCGTTTCTGACAGGCCTGGATATGTGCCTTTTGTCTTGTAATTGTAGAAAAGGTTAATTATATTATTAGTAGGGATGGGTTAGTACCGATACCTGGCCGTATTTCAAGGTATCGGTACTCGCGATGGCCCTCTTGCGGACATTTTACGATCAGGAACTAGAAATGAGGATGGCAAATTGAGATGAGAATTACATGCCATTTTCAGGAAAATTCTATAATGGGATGTATACTACTCCTACTTAGTTGTTTTTGGGGAATACATTTTATTTATCAAAAAGTACTAGTGGTATTGATGCTTGGTATCGGTGACTTGAGTTGATTTCTCGTACTGCGTTGGTCTGAAAAAAACTCCATAGCATATTGCTGACCTCGGCCAAAACCTCACGTCATAATTTGGTTTAAAAAAAAAAATCTTCTTTAAAAAAAATCTATTATTGGTCCGTCCACACCTGTGGGTGTTAGTTTTACGATTAAATGACCAAGCCAAAGTGTTGAAAACGGCTTGCTCTGTTTGATTATGTAATTGTAATCGTTGAACAAACAATGACGTTTTTGGGGTCTCCTGAAAAGTGACTCTTTTGGAGGTACAAGGTTTCAGCCCAGTGCCATCGATATTATCCAGCATGATGATAGTTTGAGCTCTTGGAGTTTGTTTGATATTTGAGGCTGAATTTTTTGGTAGAACTCAACTTGACTGGGTTTTGATTTTGTCGTGACATAAAAATAATTGTTTCCCACGAGAACATCACATTATACATGCAGAATGTCTTGCTTCTTCTGTCTTGTTGCACTTTGTTGTTATGTTGTATGTTTTTAAGTACCGATAAATGTGTAGTTGTAAATACACTCGTGGAGGAGGGGCCTTTTGTGCTGTGTGACACGGTTATGATGCCATGAGTCTTTGATCTGCTTCTTTTTTTTTCTCTCTCTAAGCAAAGATTTGTAAAAACAACACTTTGATATACACGTAGTGGAGACGCTTTTCTGTTGGCAGTTCTTTTCCTGTATGACAGAAGTTTACTGAGTTTTGACTTTGGTTCTGACTGAGGCCATAACTTCCTAGTATGGACTTTTATAATTGTTTTCATGTTCTGGTGTAAGCTCAGTACATTTTTGCCGGCGTTTACTTGACTAGGCAAGGTAGACGTCAGATCATCATCTTTGATTAATGCCATAAACGGACGAATAGTACAGTTAATTGTTCTAATTCGTTTTGCTGTATTTGCTTGATGTTAAGAATGTTAATCAACATATTTGTTTTGATCAACTTTGCTTTGAAGTTTCCTGTATTGTTATTAATGTGCCTGTTTTCTGTCTTTTCCCTGTCAGACAGGCAGACAGACGGACGGCAGGACGGATACACGGGTGGGGGCTGTGCTAGGCGGCTCGGCGGCAGGCTGGTGGAAGATGTCGTCCGGAGCCGGCGGGAGGGGGGGAAGGCGGCTCAGGGGGACGGCGGGCGGCGGAGGCCGAGGAGTTGCCGGAGAGGCCGAAGAGGGCCCCGTGGGGATCCCCTTCCCCGAGCACAGCGCGGACATCCTGGGCAACCTCAACAAGCAGCGGCTGAGCGGCCTGCTCTGCGACGTGCTGCTGATCACGCAGGATCGGGAGTTCCCAGCTCACCGCTCCGTCCTGGCGTCCTGCAGCTCCTACTTCCACAAGCTATTCACTTCGGGAGCGGCCGCCGACCAACGCAACGTCTACAACATCGACTTTGTGGCGGCGGAGGCGCTCGGAGCGCTGCTGGACTTTGCCTACACGGCCACGCTGACCGTCAGCCACAGCAGCGTGGCTGACATCCTTGCAGCTGCACGCCTCCTCGAGATCCCACCCGTTCAGGACGTCTGTACACACCTGCTGGACACCAAAGTGCTCTCCCCGCCGGTATGACACCATTCTATAATGACATGTTTGCATTGAAAAGAGAAACGTTTAGCTTAAAAGACGGAAAAACAGTAACATGTCCAATGGCAATAATGAGGCCACTAACAAGTTCAAGTAGACTTGGTCAACTGTAATGCATGTAGACTATTATTTTTACTACTATATATTTTGAATTGTATTAACAAATTTAATAATTTTTCTATATTTTGATTAGGTAAAAAAAAAAAGCAATAAATTGATCAAATTATTTCGTGATAGACTTTTTAGCCATATCGTCTATGCTGATGTCATTACCTGTCATAATGTAGTATAGCATAGCACACTGTTATATGAGATGTCCGGCTTTTCCGGAACGTATTCTATTTTGAATAAGAATGTAGCATAAAATGTGGAAAAAGTGAAGCGCTGTGAATACTTGAAATACTGAAAATCCTTCAATCCAAGGCACATCAACAAAAATACCTTATTTCTATATTCTTGTCCACTGGTTCCGCGCAATTATACATTGTTAGATAACCACAAAAATATGAAGCTGCGTATCATTTCATCGTTTTAATTTTTTTCTGAGAGCAACCATCCATGTGAGGAGTTTCTGCGGATCCTCAAAAATTCTTAAAAGCCATTGAATCTAAGAACAGGGCCTTAATTGGCATTGGAACGCCTTAATCCTTCAAAACCCTATAACAATTTAAACGCATAATATGATTTTAATATGGTGAATAGTCTCAAATTAAAAAAAAATAACATTCTAAAAATAATAATTTACCAAATTACTCTTGTGTTTAATCACAATAGCAGAACCAACAACACAGTGATGGGGTTTTCGGTTATCGTTTATGTACTGCAGCAGCTTAGGATGACGTGGGACTTTGGGAGCATTGTCAAATTGGTCTTAAATTTAAGTCCAAATGGAATTAAAAAAAAGTCTTGTATGTGCCTTAAGATGTAAGAACACTGCATACTACAGTTATGAGCAGTTTTTCATTTATGGTGGTTAGAAACACCCTCCATTGTTTTTTGTCTTGGCAGTGGTAAAATTAAAATCAGTAATCAATTTCAAAGAGTAGTAATAATAATTTCACAATCAAACCGATCATTCATGTGAAACAGAAATGGAGTTAGACAATATAAGCTGCTGTCTGTATGTCGTCAAACCAGAATAACCGTTTACCATGAAGGTGTGTGGTCCTCGTGACTCCCCTTCATTAAGTTGTGTAGTCAGGCCCGTCAAGCTCCGATCAAGGCCGTTATCAGTGGCTCTCACCATGCCAAACACACCCACGGCCTTGGGTTTAGTTCAACGCTTACTCATGCTGAGCCAATTGCTTGTGCGGAGGAACAGCACGCTGTTGTTTTTTTTCAGACATCATATCACAGTTGCACGTCCACATAATCAAGCATAGAGACGGGCGATTGGCTCATGTCTTTCGATGTTATCATCTAACAATCACAGCAGCGCTTCCCGGGCAATCGTGTAGGCCAAGACCTTAGTGAATTAACTGAGGTCAATGCAGTTTACGACTCTACGCAGCCTATAAAAACCTTTAACACCTTTCGTAGAGAAGACCAGTGAAATTAATGATAGTCAGATGTGATGGTATATATTTCAATACATACACGTATAATATCACAGCAGGTCTCGGTCCCGTGCTCATAGCGGAGGATTACTGTAGACAAGTGGTCCCTCTACTGTGGCTCCCTGTGGACCCCCGATTATTTTTGGGGGGGTAGAAATTCCCCCCCATTTTTTTTTTTTTTTTTTACATTTATTTGTATTTTTAGATACAATCTTCTTTAATTGAAGTAATGATGAAATAAAAACATAAATAATTATATAATTAGATAATATTTTTTTTAATTGTCGAAAAAAAGAAACTTAAGGTAGATGGAAACGTTTTTTTTCAAATACCTAAAAATGTCAAAAGGTGACCATAAAATGTCCAAAAGGAAGATGAAAAGCAGAACATAAAATTTTCAAAAATGTCAGAGAAGTAGAAAGAAGAAAAGTAACCATAAAATAAAACGTCCAGAAATGGAAGAAAAAAATCCTGAAAATTACCATAAAATGTCCACAAAATTGCCAAAAATGTCAAAAAAGAGCCATTGGATGTCCAAAAAAGGAGAGGCAGAAAATTACCATAATATGGCCATAAAATTGCCAGAAATATCACAAATTTGACAGAAGAGCCCAAAAGTCTAAAAATGTATGCTGCAGCTCTCATTAGCTCTAGGGACCTCAGTACATTAGGATTTGATTTGGTTCTTTATTGCACATTTAACTAATCACAAAGAAAACACATTACAAGTCTAAAATATAAATTGAAGTAAAAAAGAAAACAACATTAGACTAACCCTGACAGTTTTGTTCATCGCAATGTTCAAATGCTTTGCGACTCTAGACAGATTTTTGATTATTCATTTGGCCTAAAAGGGCCCTTATGAAAAAAGGTTGCTGACCCCTGCTCTGGACTGAGTTTTCTGGTAAATGAATTGGCAAATACTATGCACTGCTTTTTATACAGCGCTTTTCGAGCATACATACAGCTTAAATCTCTCTCTCTCTTTCTTGATGCTTGTCCAGGCGGGCAGTGAGCAACGAAACGAGGATGAGGAGAGGGGCAGAGGAGGAGGCGAGCAGGGGAACCAGGCGCTGGCCCGGGAGTTCCTGGAGTACTTTCAGAGAGGGGCGCACTGGAGCAGCAGCTGCAGCACGCCGGAGCTCAGGGACCTGCCCACACACCTGCACTTTAACCACGGCAACGGTGGGACCCCCAGCAACGGAGCACCCGGTGTCCCCGGTGAGTACTACTCCCCCCTGGCCCTCGCTTTGGTCCAGGCCCCGATCCATGAGCCGGAAGAGGAAGAAGACGAGGAAGAGGACGACGAGGACGGGGAAGCGGCGCAGGGCAATGGAATAAGCCTCGGGTCATTTTACTGCCCACCCTCCCAGAACGGGAACTTCTACCTCCCCCCCGAGGCTCGGCCGGAGCACGACGCGCTGGAGACGGAAGATGGCACCCTACAGCGGATGGCGAGGGAAAGGGGCTCGGCCAGTGCCCTCTTGCAGCAGATGATGGACTCCATCGAGAGGCAGAAGCAGCGCGGTGCGGCCGGGGAGGAGCCGGATGATGGCGATGACCCCGATATGGAATTTTACTACAATTACTTTAACAGCACTCAGCTTGAGGACACGCCTTCTGCCGCCATGACGACAGGTGTTCCGCCGGTGTGGTTGTCGCGGAGCAACACCGGCCACGACAGAGTCGGCGGAGGGGAGAGGGGGGTCGGCGAGAGGGGCGGCGGGGAGAGGAAGATGCGCTCGAAGGCCTTTCAGAAGTGCCCCATATGCTCCAAGGTCATCCAAGGAGCGGGCAAGCTACCCCGCCACATCCGAACACACACGGGGGAGAAACCCTACGAGTGCGCCATCTGCAAAGTGCGCTTTACCAGGTAAGCCCAATTAATGAAGCCACTGCAGCGTGTCACGTGTACTAACACTTTTGGACTTGGCAGAGCACCCAGCAAGTGGGATGCGTCTGCAAAGTCAAGAGTAGGAGATTTAGGCTTTGCATTAAGGGGCCAACGCAGTGTTTATTTTTATATCGCTTAGCATCTAGAGATACTCCAGCTCCAACATGGTGATAAAAGTGGCTTTTATTGTGGTGTTCTCCAAAGCAAAGTCCTGGTCTTCTAGCGCAGGGGTCCTATAAAAGAAGGCTGTGCCTGGTCGCCGTTATCTAGTGGAGGGCTGCTATAAAGTTGTGATACAGAAGGGGGGTTACAAGCCCTGGCTTGAGCTGTGTGTGCTTCAGAGCTGCCATTTGAACTTTTGATCTCTGCCTGTGTTGATTATTGCCCACAGCAGAGTTGTTATACGCCCCCACTCTCCTCTTGCTTTGTCGCTCCTTTACCTCTCTAATGAAATCTGACTTATGCCACTCAGATAAATGCGACCAGAGTTTAGCAAGACACTTTGAGTGATTTCCCTGTATTAAGGAGGCCGTCTTTTCCTTGAAATCCCTCCTGTAATTAATCAATCAGAGCACTCGTGCTCGGAATAGAATGCAGTGGGCCTCAAATAACTTCAACTTTTGTTGGCAGGCGAGGTAGGGGAGCCCAACGTGAACTGAATTTGCCTCCTGGTTAAATTCGACCGGCAGTGGGAAGTGGGCTATTTGTAATCTTAATCCTGTTTGATCAGGGTTAGGAGTGCCGCACACATGGTAATAAATCACCCCTGTCCTTAAAATAATTCAGCTCCGTCAGTGCTGGTGTTAACAAATGTTTGTGCACCGCTAAGATTTAGACTACAGTTTGCGCAAATGGTTGGACCCTTGTTTAGTATAAGAGCTAATCCATTTAAATTCTTTATGTTGCCAATTGGGGGAGGGAGATGCAAGAGCCCGATGAAGGTGGCCTGATAAAGTTTAGTTGAAGCTGGCGTGTGACCTGAACTGGCGATGCCTGTGTGTAAAGGAATTCCACGATGACAGGAGATAGGTAGGAATTTAAAAACGCTCAACACCTTCCATGTTGTGTTTGTACGCCATTGTCGCCAAAGATGTCATTCAATTGTCTGGCAGGGGAATTCTGCATTCACAGTACAGTACACAACAATTTACAAAAGACATTAGCATCATCACATGACACAGGAAGACACAGTTCGCACACTCCCAACTCTTTTTCATTTGATGGTAGAATACTTCATACTACTTAGTGTTACATATAGATATTTATTATCATAACTTTAAGTAGTAGGATAGCGGTGGACTTTGGCGCATTCCGTTTTAATGTACAAATATGTTTTTTGTTGCTGCCGTAGAAAATCCATCTGAGGACCCCCTGTATTGTACGATACTGTATTTCGCTTTGCTGGGTTCTGTATAAAAGGCAAAAGCAGATAAATGTCCTGTTCTGGCAGTGATGTGCCATTTTTCTTCCAAGAGTGTTTTTGAGTCTTACTAACATACTACTAATAGTGTTTTTTGGTTCACTTCATTATCCCAAGACGTTTAAGAATGTTAGCATTAACTATCCTAACCCTAACCCTGCAAGCAAGGAAAATGTAATTTCCTTGGAAAAATTTGTTAGGAATGATTTTTTTTTCTACATTCAAATAAAAATACAGGTTGTGGGGAGGATTTAATTAGGATGCAAAATTTTCTTGAATTGACACTAGTGCTAATTGTGAAAACAAATCTCAAAATCAAATTTTTTTTTGTTTGTGTGTGTGTGTGTGTTTTTTAATGATATCAGACAATCTTGAGTGTTGCTTTCCTCCCAGAAAAGTTAAGAAGGAACCATAAAAAAAAGTGCCAGGTAACACAGTGAACGTTGAGCTTTATTGTCGGGCTACAGTTGTGCTCTTGAGTGCAATTACACAGATAAAGATGCAGACTTTATGGTTTCGCTTCAGTCAACCTTGTTGACCTCACAATGGCGGCGGCGGGGGGGACCATTGGAACGTGAATGTTGGGCCATTAAACAGAAAATAAAACCAATCACAGTGTATTTAGCTGACCTTGTAAGAATTGATGTGTTTTGATGTTTCTCAAATTGATTGTATTAGTGTTTATTCTTGATGCCCCCTTTTTTTTTTTTTAATCACACCCTCCTTTCTTCTTTCCAGGCAGGACAAGCTCAAGGTTCACATGCGGAAGCATACGGGAGAGAAGCCTTACCTTTGTACGCAATGCGGGGCCGCCTTTGCGCACAACTACGACCTGAAGAACCACATGCGCGTTCACACCGGCCTGCGCCCCTACCAGTGCACCAGCTGCTTTAAGACTTTTGTACGCTCAGACCACCTGCACCGCCACCTCAAGAAGGACGGCTGCAACGGCATCCCGTCCCGCCGGGGCCGAAAGCCGCGGGCGCGGGAACCCGGGCTGGATGCCCCCGTGGGCCTGCTGAGCCCCGGCTCAGACACCGGCCTGGAGCCTCACATCATCAAGTCACGGCAGCTCTCGGAAGCTCTCAAGTTTGAGGTGGAGGGGGCCCACGCACACAGCCCACAACTAGCAGGAGGGGGCGGACCCTGAGACAAACTTTTAAGAAATTGACGGACGCCTGTCTACACAGAGGAGGAAAAAGACGGACTTCAAAGAACACATATATTTAAAAAACAAAACAAAAAAAACTTAACTATGGCTCTATAAACCAAATCAGGGTGTCACCAAAATTTTAATCATAACATTTCTTTCTCCTTTTACTTTGGGAAACAAAGTAGACGTGAAAGCACTTGAGTCGGTGTTAAGAGCAAAGAACGCTTCAAATCACGAACCCGCGACGTCCACTTTCTGGGCCATTTCTTTCTTATCAATAATAATAGGGGGTTTTATACATTGGCATAATGTATAAAGGACACTAAGAAACTATGCAGTTGATTTTAGGTTTTTATTATCTGGCGAGCTCTGAGCAAAGGTGTCTGAAGCTCCTTCCGGCTGCCGTACGGGTGAAGCGAGGACAAATCTTTCCCAGAGAAAACAGCTCTTTTTTTTTTTTTTTCTTTTGCAGTCTAGAGATGTACAGTTACCATAGAAACAACGTTGCCATAATATGGCATATGCAAGGAAAACTCACCACACTTGTGATGCAACAGCTCGCTCGCTCGCTCGCTCTCTCTCGCTCTCCAAATGTTCCAGAAAGAGTCATAGACAAGGGTTTGATTGAAGTGTTACTTACTCGATAACAAAAATGAGAATCTATCGTTTGTCTTAGCGAATGAGTCAAATCCACGTCGGTGGGGGCTCAAAAGCATTGCAGGACGAGGGAGTACGAGGTTCGGTGTTTTGAAAACGCTACCACTGCCCTCACACCCCTGCAATTTAAGTTTTCCTGTCTTCATTTTATGTTTGTTCCTTTTATGAGTTGACTGGCTACTTGACACTTTATAATTGTATACTTGTATATACAGCATGGGCCGACATGACATCCCTGTTAACCGCTTCTCCTGGTGGGCTGGATGTCGTATGTCTCACAACGTTGGCAAACAAACCCGTATGAATGTTTGTTGAGCGATAGCGTGGAGTCACCTGAGGAGGGAAAAGAAACACTTGACCATTCCTGCCTACAAAACAAGATGACCAATTGAAAGGATTGAATGTGCTTCGCTTTGTGCAGTGTGTCCTTGTGTGACAAGGCGCAGGTTTAAGGAACGACAGGGAGCCTAAATGAGAATGAAGAGAAAAGATGAGCACCTTTTTTTTTCTATGTTTGTACACTTAAACTAAAGACATATAATAGAAAGAGGGATATGGGGGTATAGTTTAAGAAAGATGTTTGTTTTTTCTTGCTTAAATAGCTTTTGTTTTTCGGGACCTGACAACCTAGACGATATAGAGAGCGGTTAAATACCTGTCCGAGTCAGGAGGCCAAATAGGCGTGCAGCTGCAGCTGGTTCACAGGAGGAAAGGAGGAAAGGAGAAGGGGGGGGGGGGATCTCGCCATGTTTGATGCATTCCAAAAAAATAATCTCCCCCAGCTCAGCCACGTTTCCATGCAGGAGGTGGGTGGGGGATCAGATCACGCCTCCCTCTCCCTCTCCCCTCCAGCCCCCTGTGGACCTCTAATGCCCTTAAGGGATATGATTATAATAGAGCCTGGTGTTACCGTGGGTGCATGCGCGTGTGTGTGTGTGCGTGGCAGCCAGGGTCCCTCTGGCCACATCATCAGCGTGTGAGTCAGCCCCGGCCTGTTCAAACATGCACCTTGAGCTGCCAGCCTCAGCGCACTTCCCTGTCTCTCCTGAAAGTCACGTTTCCACCAAGCAGTTTAAGTACACTCTGGATCGGTAATGCCGGCCATCTTTGGGTTTCCACTGCGCAGTGTAAGTGGCGATATGATCCGGAAATGCACAACGCAAATAGACTAAATTCATCTTTGTGTATTCTTACAGGTGATCGATCACCCAACAATTGTCTCTCGGCCAATCAGCAAACAGCAGTGGCTTAAGATCCATTCGCCAAAGCGAACTGTGTTTCCTACATTGAGGTACCGAACTAAACCGAATTGTACTGCTTGGTGGAAACGAGCCCAAGACATCAAAAATGAATGGTCGTATTCCATAGTTGGCCATTTTGAATTAGGGATGGGCATTTGAATAGATTGCTTGATTGGGTATGGGAAAAATTAGCTATTGATTCTTTCTTTTGTTAAACATTTTTTAATGGATGGGAAAAATCCGACCTTTACACCACAAACTAGTTGAGCCTGAATCAACAGTACAGTGCAACACTCCATTTTGACACATTTGTAAATGCCAAGCAATTTTTATGCCCATCCCTACTTTGGAATATCCCCAAAACGTTCCTCACCGAGGGCCCCTCCCTGCCCAATACAACATCTCTGCTGTACTCCTCCTGTCCTTCATTGCACCTTAATCAGAACGAGCACTTTTTCTTTTTTTTTTTTACAACGCAAGGGCACTTTTGTCAACAAAACGGGTACTTTTGAGGAGAAAAAAAGTTGCAAATGAGATCGGCTCTTTCTTCTCTTTGTGGTGGTAAATAAAGGCCCTTTTGCTTTGGTTTTCAGGTCTGACGACAAGCTGCCAAACACGCAAAAAAAAAAAGTGTAGTTCTCTAGAAAAAAAAGGCCTGGTAAAAGATAAATTAATATAACTGATTGCACTTGAAGTTAGCCGTTAGCGAGCTGTCTAAATGTCTTAAAGTAGAGGGGAGAGCGTTGTGTGTTTTTACTGTCCGGCGGACTGGAGGGTCTCGGGACAAGCTTGTGTAAACAAACGTTGCCCCAGCTGTTCCCCGGCTGCCCTCCTAAGCGTGCGGTGATAACGGGCCCCAATGTTGTAAAACACCTCATCGGACAGTCGCTTGTTTACTTCACAGCTCTCTTGGCGCACATTTGCATAAATCTTGGTTTACCCTCGCTGGTCATTGTCGGCGGCTGTCCGGGCCTTGAGAGTGTACTTTTATTTATTTTTCTTGAGTCCCCCATTCTCGTAAAAAACAGAGAGAAAAAACAATCTGTATTGTCTTGGGTAGTATGGACCCTAAAGCAGTTTTGTTCCTTAACTCATTCAGTGCCGTTGACGGCTATAGACGTCAAAAATCATTTTTTAACTGGGCTGGCAATGAATGAGTTTGAGCCATCTAAACCTGTGTATATTTGGACCTAAATATTTACTGTACAGTCTTACTGTTAGGGTGCTTTCACACTTAATCCTTCCAAGTTTTTTTTTTTAATCCGAATTGTAATCCATTTTCCTTGGTCAGGTGTAAACAGCCATTGAACTTGGTTGTGGACCTAATCAACCAGCCCGAGTAGTTTTGAATAAACTCCAATGTACTTTGGCTATGGGGAGAAATCAAAACAGGCAATCAGGTTCACCCCTAAATTAAATTGACCAATTTTACTACATCATAAATTGATACGGAACAAGCAAATTATGGGTGTGAAAGCATCCTGATTCTATTGTCCCCTCATTGGTCAATGTAAAACCGCTTCAATACTGGGCTGGTGCCTGTGCTGGTTCAGAACCGGCCAGCCTGAAGGCAAAATGTTGTCGTAGGCGAGCACCGGCGCCTGCGCTGTGTGAAAGTGGTGTCATTTGTCCAATGACAAGAATCACAGGTTTAAGGATGTCAAGTATTTTCTGACTTTGCTTGAAGTTGTTAGGCTCCTGAGTGTGGGTGATGTTTAACGGGCCTTCAGTGCCAGGAGGGCGGGGCTAAACTGGTGCCTGGGTCGGTCGGGGGGTGGGGGTGGGGGGGTCTTGTATTTTGGATTTCAAGCCTGATAGCACTGGAAGCGGTGCTTTAGTTGAGCGTAGCGCGAACGTTTGCACTAATTGTCTAATGTTCTTGTCCTGCTGGTGGGAGACGACCTCAGAAAGTCGGTCCTGCCCAATAGAAGTAATCATGTATAGTATATATGTAATGTATACATCCAACATTGACTAATACCAAAGGAGAACAAAGATAAGATCTTTTAAGATGTACCAATGGAATTGTTGTATGATGAGAGTTTGAAACTCCACCGAATCCAATTTGGGTGCTTTTGTTTTGGGAATGACTCCAAATTGGAAATATTTGGGCCTGCTCTAAAAGGGCGTACAGTGTACAAAGAAATAGAACACGTTTTCAGTCCAACTGATGAATTATTAATCACTCAATTTCACTTTTTATTCAATGATAACAAACGAGTTTATTCGTTCCATCGGTCTGAGATGGTTTTGCAGCGGAGCGCCGGCTCACAGCCACTAGGTGAGCTACATCTTGCATTTGACCACAACACCTTGGTTGTGTTTTTTTTTTTTCCCTCTGCCCCGTGTTTTCTGACCAAACTCTACGAGCTGATGCTAATCGTGCGGATGTTTAAGCTTTACTTGAATTAATTTATTGTTTTTATTCTTACTTTGTTTGTGGCTAAACTCGAGCGTTCTGCAGCCAGTGCGTCGTCTGATGTTTGACAGTTTTTTTCCAAATGGACCTTGACTTCTTTTTCAAAGACTTTTTGCTGAATATATCTGAGAAAGCCATAAAACGACCAACAAGCATGATAACGTTTTTCTTTTAAAGGCGAGATGAGGTGACTGTTTTATGGCGACAAACACCAGGAGGGGCTGGCTCAGGGGCGACGGCTTTTTGCTTTGCAATTGAGCTTTCATAGCTGATTGGTATTTGAGTTTTCACATCTCTTTATGTTAGGGAGTTGTGCTCTCTCTCAGGTGGGCTGCCATTGCCCATAGTTCTTACGACATGATGGGCCATCATCAGGCTCTACAAAGGGGGTCCGGCTCCCAGGTCTTGACATTGTGGGGCAGACCAGAAAGGACCTGTTAGCAAGTCTTTCAGTTCTTCGGACATTGGGCCATCCAGTCTTAACGAAAGTGCGGACCATTTGTACCTCCTGGCTAGCATAAAAATGTTGGAGGAAGAGAGCCATTACGGGTTTGGGTGGGTCGTAACGTTTTGGCCATAAACGTCCAGAAAATGATGCAGAATGTTGCGGGTCTCCTTTTGCCTCTTTTGCAAGTACTTCTCAGGTGGAAACGAACACTGCTATGCATTAGCTTTCCGTGTTACCGTGCGTCATCACATGCTCTATATGTCGCCTCGCTAGTTAGCAGACACAAGGAAAGGAGAGCTGGGCTCGATTTCGTACCTTGTGTGGGAGGGAGCCATCTCATCAGTCTCAGTTTTGAAGAGTAGCACCAAGTAGTGGAGCGCTGCGTCACGCAGCCACTTAAAAGCAAAACATTCCATAACTTCATACTGTGATTCCCCCTTTTCATATTCCGCACACGTGACGACTTAGCTTTTGTTTGTGTCTTCCTCTCAGCTTCTGCGATTGTATTAACGTTAGCACTTTTGCGATAAAAGGTCATCATCCATTTTGTGTTTTGATGATGTCCTCGTGATGCTATTTCAATTCCCGCCGTGAGAAAATTAACACTTGAATTGTACCGTGGAAGATGGACCGCCATATTGGATGCCCTTCGCTTGCTCGCTTGCTTGCTTTGCTTATCAAGGAGAAACGTGATTGGTTCTCTTTTCGGGAGACTTTTTCCAAACTGTGCTGAATGTCACGTGTAGTACAGGGGTGGGCAACCTCCGGCCTGCCAGAGCATTTGATGCAGCCTCAGTCTTTAGGAAAAAGTTGCCTACCCCTTGGTGAATAGTACAAGGCTGGATCAGGTATCCATCTTGAGCACTTTTTTTTTTCTCAAATCAGCACAATGTTATTGCAGTGGGAAAAGAAAGGTATTGATCAGAACACAACCTGGGAGATTAATATAGACAGTAGGCTACTATTTATTTTGAGCATCATTAAAGTTTCTGAAGTGGCCAATTAAGTGTCACGTTTCCCAACAGTCAAACTGGGATGTTAAATTGTAAACACGAGTCACGTCAGGCACCAAAATACATGACCACGCAATATCTGAATCAAAAATGGAGATGATAAAGAATATTTTAAAAAATGAGTTGGTTGTTTCAGGTGACGACATGTAGTTTGTTTGCTTGAAGTGACTCTTGTTTCTTTAGTTCGCTCCACTTGTTTATGAAGCTGCAAGCAGGTGAATCATTTTGGGGAGAATTTGCACTTTCTGGTGATGAAAATAAAAGTGTATATGAGACCACTACATCCACCCAGTCGAAAATCGTGTAATTTCATGTTGTCTTTTTTTTCTTTTTCTTTTTTTTCTTTTTTAAATATATCCAAAAATGTCTGGCATCTGGTTGTCTGGTTTAAAGAATATACAAATCTTTCTATTAAAAAGAAAAACAATGGTTGCAAAAGTTGATGTGCATGTTTTGTGTGCTTGATTTCACTCAACTAATTTAATGCTTTATGGAGCCAAGGCACATATTTCCAATTAGAAAGATCTCACACCACACCAGTAAGCAAAAAATAATATACTGTACAGTGAATGTAAGTCTACACAGACTTGTTAAATTTACACATAAACAAAAAAATTGTCTGAGGAATCATTTCTAAACTTTCCACCATTATTGGTCCCTTTAACCTGGATTATATAATTATTTTTTCTTGACAGTGGAAATAAACTAGGTTGCACAAGTGTGGACACCCTCATAACTGTCTGTGTTCAAAAAAAAAAAAAAAAACTAACTTTCCAACAACACACACCACCACTGATTTAGCCCAAATAAAGTTCAGATGTTCTAGGAGGCTTTTCCAGGCGTTTTTGCAGCCGCATCTTACAGTACAAGCAAGCATGTCTTCCGAGAGCTTCCACCGCATCAGGAATCTTAATTGTTCGAATGTATCAGTCAGCAGCACGGTGCAAAAGAATTTCAACACACATAAATGGTGGGAAATGTTTTTCAATGATTTTTTTTTTTTTTACTTTTAAAACGTGCCATTTAAACGACTGTTTACTGAAACAATGACAATCATACTCACAAATCCACTTCCTACTTTACATCTTTGCTTGTTTAGTTGAACAGAACGCTGGTATAATTGCAGGAATTGGAAGAATTAACCAATCAACCTAAATCATTTTTGAACCAATTTAAGTGAAATTGGATTATTTCCCCTGGCATATCTGATGATCTATCTCTCACAGCACGGGTTGGCAATCACTGATCTAATGAGATCCAGTGCAAGCGCAAATATCCTTCCTTTACTACTGCTACATATTTTTCTACATATGGCATGTTTCAGCTTCTTGGTAAAACTACTCAATATATGGAATTCATATAGAATGGAGTGTTGTTCATATTCTACTGAGCAGTCACGCTAATTTCAATTTGTGCTTCTGTGGTTGTCCATCCATACACGTTTCCTTTTTGCTATTACCAGAACACTCTGTAGGTGGCGTCACAAACGAGAAGACGCAAGAAGCCCCCTGCGATGACCTGGATTGAAGGTACCTTCAATGAGAAAATGACTAAAATCAGGTAAGTTTGTTTTCAAAGAAAAATACAATACATGTGTATGACAGTGCAGTAGTACATGCACAATAATAAAGTGTTGTTAAATCTGCACCTCTGTGTCAATCAAAACTGATATTTCTCTTTGTTAAGACCATTTTATTTGGCTTGTACTTTAAAGAATGTACGTTATGCTACATATGTTAATGTCAATTTTCCATATAGCGTGATAAATAAAAAATGAGTACATGAAATTTAATAAAGCACAGTACAGTGTCACTTTTCGCATATTTTAATATATTGTTTTTTATTTCAGTGAAGTAGCAACAGTTTTTTTTGTCCTTCATTCTCAAGTTGGTTAGCATACTTTCAATTCAATTATGTACTTGTTTTCCTTATTTTAGTCAATTTTTAGTTGTTAGCATAATTTTATTTCATTTACATAGTTTTTTTGTCAATGTGTTTTTTATTATAGCTAGTGTGTTATATTGATATTCTAATTTTTTGTAATTTTTATTCTCACACTTATACCATTATTTTAGTTGCATTTTTGTTATTTTGAGTCAATCATTTTATGTACTTATCTTTATTTTTTTGCAGAATTTTCTTTGTTTAGTCAACCCCCTTCTTACAGCAAGTTACCTTTTTATTTTATTTTATATGTTTTATTAAAATTGTTCTGTGCCGTAGAATAGCAGTTTTAAATTGATTTAAACTTAATCCAAATGTAATCCCACTATTTATTGGAGCGTGACGTGTATTTTGGACAGTGCGGAGAGCAACCGGCAGGTGGCAGTGTTGTTTGTGTTTAGATTCCTTAGTGGGAGGAGCATTCCCACCATTATGACGCTGCATGCTCCTCAGTCCTCACTGCCTCCTGTGCCTTGAACATTTGTACCGTCAATTCAAATGTGAAACAAATTGCCATCCTGTTGGGCCTAGTGGTTAACACGTCTGCCTCACTCTTATGAGATTCTGGGTTCAAATCTTCGCTTCAGCCTTCCTTTGAGTTCACATTTATTTGTGCCATAGAAGATGAACGGATGGGCCCTAAAGTTGTGTGGCATATTATGTAGTTATTATTGGCCCCTTGACTGTGTATGCGTTGGGCCACCCTGCAGAAGCGTAGCTGTGAAGTGGGCGGGCTTTGTTGTCACCCCGACTTCCTGTTTGTCTCTCGCCATCTCCCTGGGGCCATCCTGCCAGGTGACAAAGGTCACGGAGCAGCTCATTAACCCCCACCCTGACAGCCCACACGTTTTACACACACAAACACGCACATACTTTATAATGCCGCACTAGTAGCAGTGAGGCGACTTAAGCTTGAGGCACCATTTTGTACTTCAAATGTACAGTGATACATCGACTTGCTTGTTGCTAGTGACTGGACTGTGACTGTTCCATCAAGTACTCCCAGTAAGTTTACTGTTAAACTAAAGATAATTAATTATACATTGTAAATTTAAACAAACCACATGACTTGTAAAAGTCCACTAGCTTAATGCTAATACACAACACAAAATGCTGTAGCCGGCTAACGAAAGTAGCGCCAATGCTGTGGTAGTTAAAAACCCTTCAACTAGTTGTTGTCAAACATTTTACACCTCAAATAAAAATAAACCTTGATGTCATTTCCATTCAGTTTCATTTGGGGAACAGTTTTTTTTTTTTTAATCGTAAGTCAAAGCACCGCTGCATAAGATATTAATGGCAGCAGGTTTGAGCTCAATATTGTACTCCAAGCTTGGGTCAAAAAGTGGCACCTTTAGTGACAAGTCGTCACACCCCGAAAAGTACAATAAAGTACTTGATTGGCTGTCTTGTTGTAGTTGTTTTTTTTACCTCCGCCAAGCACAAAAACAGCAGGAGGTATTGTTTTGACAGCTGTTTGTTTGTTAGCAGGATTACGGGAAAATGACACACTGTTATGCAAAAAGAAAGCAACTTCTTACGTATTCTACATTTTCTCGCAGATCTTTCGTGTAATATTTGTTTTATTGTAGTTCTCATCAGATTTCGTATACAACTTTTTTGTGTACTTGTTTGAAATTTACAACTTTATTCTTGCTTTTTAAGTCTCGAAATTTTTTATGTTTTTTCAAATGCTACCTTGTTGACACAATAGTCCAACTCAGCAAAAATACAACTTTATTCTCGTAACTTTTCAACTTTATTCTTCTATCACTCTTTCATAATTAAGACCAAGTTTTTAAGCATAAAATTTACGACCTGAAAAACTTTATTGACTTAACTTTTCGTTATTGTCATAATAGTTTATTTTTGTAACTTTATGACTTTATTCTCACTAAATGACCACTTTTAATTTTTTCAAGCTATTTTTTTCCTCAATATTACAACTTGATTTTCGACACATTACAACTTCCAAAAAAAACTTTATTGATGTAACTTTCCCATTTTATTCTCGTAACTTTTCAACTTTATTCTTATAACTTTATAGAATTATTATTGCTATATCACTCTTTTATAATTAAGCGGCAATTTTTAAGCATAAAAAATTACGACCTGAAAAACTTTATTGACTTAACTTTTCGTTATTGTCATAATAGTAAAATGTCATGTTTAGATTGTTGCAAAATGTAAAAATATAACTTTATTTTTGTAACTTTATGACTTTATTCTGGCTATATAACCACTTTTCATTTTTTCAAGCGATTTTTTTCCTCATAATATTACAACTTGATTTTTGACACATTACAATTTTAAAAAAAAACTTTATTGATGTAACTTTCCCACTTTATTCTCATAACTTTACGACTTCTTGTTCTCGCTGGTTCTTAATTTTTTTTTTCTTAAATGCTAAAATGTTAGTTTTTCATAATACATTACTCATAATATTATTACACATATTTCCGTAACTTTACAACTTTTTCAAATTATTTGAAAATGACTTATTTTAACCTTTCTTCCAATCCTCGTTAGGCAGGAAGTGACAACACTGCACGCACACACACGAGTAACCGTTTTATTGGATGTGGCTCGAACCTGTTGTCCAGATGTGTGGTCGGCTCCAGCTCATTAACTGTTATGTTTGAGAGCTACCTTTTTAAAACAACACGTGTCCAACGGTCCCTCCAAACATATTGGATCAAGCGGACCACCACCATCTATGAAGGGGGCTTCTTTTTTTTGTCTTGCTCGCACATTGGAGTGCATCTTGTCACTTGCCATGCAGGCAGAGCAGCATCATTAAGCCAAATGAGCCTCTCGCTGCCCCCACAGTGAACACTCGCAGGCAATAATGTAGAAAGACACTCACACGCGCACAGTAGCCTCATTTTCAGCGGCGTGCGCCTTTCTCGGGGGGATATGAAGAATCCCCTCTGCTTGTGCGTCCCCCTCCAAACGAGCACTTTCTCTCGGGCTCTGTTTTGTTCACATCAGGTGCTTAAATGGCTCAATATGACAATAATTAGGCAGCGAGCAAGACATGTGTTCTTTCTTATGTTGATAAGGGACATTGAACTTTAACCCCCCCCCCCCTTCCAAATCTACCCCCACCACCTACATCACACCCGTTCCATACGCCTCAAGCCAACCCTGTCCTCGTCTTGTCCAGCACTCATCAGGAAGGGCCGTGTGTGTGAGTGTGTGTGTGTGAGAGGAGGGAGTGTGGGATTTGGGGGGGGTTGGTGGGCCGAGTCCAGGCTTGCAGCCTCGCCTCCGGCCAATCTCCTCCTCCTCTTCCTCCTCCTCTTCATCCCCAGAGAACAAGAGCACCGAGGTGCCTTTAAACCACTGCGGCAAAAAAAAAAAATGGGGGGGTGGAGGGGGAAAGCCTGCAGTCATTAATATGCAAAAATGCAAATGAGAAGGTAATTAAGAGCCGGCGCTCTCTGGAGGCTCTTTGATTGCTAATGAATTCTAATCTGCAAAGAAAGAAGGGAGGAGGGGAAAAAAGGAGGAAAATCACCAGAAGAAGACGAAACAGTGAAAACAACAACAACAAAAATAGGAGGATCCTCGTCCTAAAATGATTTTTTTAAAGATCAAAACAGGGCGGGTCATTCGGTAATACTCAAGTAGTAGTCGGCTACAAAAAAGTCTACACACCCCTGTTCGAATACCAACTTCTTGCGATTTTAAAAAAATTAAGAAAGAAAAAAATTGTAATCCGAAATAAATGTATGATTGTCTCACATTACATATACACAACAAGTTGATGATGAACTACTTTTAAAACAAGAAGCCAGACAAAATTGTTTGTTCAAATATTTAGTTTAAAAGGGGATTGGTAATTAAAAAAAAAAAAATCCTTGCAATGTCTTAACATTTTCTAAAAATCAAAACAACTTGCAATTATGGTATATGCAAATTATGCCGTTAGGATGCTGACTACCATTCCTCAATATTTATAGAGCACTTTAAAGCAACCATCAGTTTTCTTAAGATGAAACCCAGGGGCAACAGATCCAATAAAAACAGCAGAGGTCCAAGAATTGAACCCTGTGGAACACCATACGTTCCGTTTCTGTAAATTGATATTGCACATATTCATCCGACCACTTTTTTTTTTGTTCGACATAGTAAAGAATAACAATAATGTCCATGTCTTAATAATTTCTCTTCATTTCTCCCTAATAGTATTTTTTTTTTAATTTCAATCTAGTTTTCAGCTCTTCACTCAATATAAATTGCAAAATTCCAATAAAATTGTTAAAAAATATTTTAAAATTTAGTTTTTGGACTAACCTAAGTATGATATCTTCATTGTGTAAGTAAAGGCAAAATGGTTCACCACTTGAGTGGGAGCCGTAATAACACAACCCACTTCCACTCACGCACGTACGCACACGCACGTACACACACAACACTGCTGTTATTGTTGTTGTTGCGCTGCTCCCACGACACCAACAATCTCTGCTTGTTGTCCCTCCCCCACCGGGCCTCGCATCTATCCATCTATCTGCCTCCCTGCACACACACACACACACACACACACAGCACCCAAGCACCCTCTACTCCCAGGCAGCCCTGACATGTCATGCCCACTTCAATTGATTAAGAGTCAATTGTGCTTCTGATCTGATTGTTATCGTGCACACAAGAGCACAGCGCTATTTCGAGACGCTTGCCGTTTGCCCCATTTTACATCAGAAAAGCTTCGTATTGATTATTGCGTTCATTTGGCGGGAAAGAAGAAAGAAAATGATGTTTGGATCAATTGATTGTTAGATACTTCTACCCTCTTTGTTGATAGATTTTATAAGATGCTTGTATATAAACTACATTAAAAAAAAAAAATCATAAGCTTTCAAAATGCTCAGAATACTTTTTACAACAAAAGAAAATCAAAAGAGGATGTTGAATGTTTTTTTTTTTTAGATGTTTGGGAAACAGAAAGAGATTGCGTAATCTCTCAACTGATCGCAACCTTTATTGATTATGTTAATTGTGTTGACAACAATAGACTCCTTGACTGCTTTCTACAAGTCAATATTTATATAATGTAATGTCCCCAGCTGGTTATAAACTACATCTGCTTTTTCACCACTTTTTGTTCATATGCATTCACTTTATTTATGGATTTATTTATTTATTTAGGATATGACACATTTTAACTCATTCACTGCCATTGATGGCTATAGACGTAAAAAATTCATTTTAACTATTTTTATTAGTTTAACATTTTTTCCCACTTTTGTTAACAAGAGTATGAAAACCTAGAATTGTTTTTATTGTACATTTAGAACAGATATAAAATGTGTGATTAATTGTGAGTTAACTAGTGAAGTCGTGCGAATAATTATGATTACAAATTTTAATCGCCTGACGCCCCAAATTTGTAATAAGGTTTTCTTTTTCTTTTTTTAAATTCATTCATTGCCATTGACGGCTATAAACGTCAAACATTCATTTAAACTATTTGGATTAGTTAAATTTTTTATTTTTTTTTTGCCCACTTTTGTTGACAAGAGTATGAAAACCTAGAATTTATTTATTGTACATTTAGAACAGATCTAAAGTTTGTGATTAATTGTGAGTTAACTAGTAAAAAAATGTAATCGCCTGTCGCCCCTAATTTTTAATCATCTTTTTTTTAATGAATTTATGTCAGTGAATGAGTTAATAGGATAACATATTATACGGGAACTGCAAACAGGTAATTGGTTAATAGATATGATTTAGTTTAAAAAAAAGTGCAGTAATAAGTAGCAAAACTATGTGCTTGGAGGGATTACTTGATCAACTTTATTTGCACTGGGAGAGTTTTGGTACCGACTTCTTTCATGAAAATGCCGTGGGTTCCCTATGACCCCATACACAGCCCACTGCCAGTCCCAAGTTGGGTGGGTTATGTCAGAAAAGGTATCTGCATAAAAACTGGGACAAACACAACAACAGAAGCTTGTTTTTTTTCTTCATAAACTAAAATATATATATATACTAGTGGATTATTATTATTATTATTTATTTTTTCACAGTGTATGTGCTTCCATACTTCTGACATATATACATACAGTAAAAAAAAACAACAACTATTTTTTCGCCCACTGACGGAAACTTCTGGCAGTTTAAAATGATAAAAAGAAAAAACATGTTTTTTTTAATGGCATACAAGTGTGGTTTTTTTTGGACAACTTTTTAAATATTTTTTTTTTTACTGAAGGAAACTTCTGGCAGTAATAATAATAATAATAATAATAATAAACATTTTAAAACATTTGTTATTTGATTTTTACTGCCAGAAGTAAGAAAACGCACACACATTATAAACACACACATAACATTTATATATATATATTTATTTATTTATTTTTTTCCTGGCCGGATGTGCTTCCATACTTCTGACATATTAAAAATAAATAAATAAACAAAAAATATGCACCGGCCGAAACAGTACAGTAAAAAAAAAAAAAATAATAATCCACTTGCGGAAATAGATTTGCAGTGAATAAATAAATTCCACTGCCAGGAATTGGATTCTGACAGGGGGGGAAAAAGAATGATGGTAATGGACTTCCATATAAAACTGTGCATAAAGGATTACAATAATATAAAAAATACTATGTTCGATAAGCAAGTTTTTTTTAGACCGATACCAGTATGAGTACTCAACTCACCGATACCGATCGACCAAGTACCAATTTCACTAGGAGCTTTGATACGTAAAATTTCCCCCCAATAAACACAGATCATTTAAAGAAAGACCTACTGTTTATATGCCAAGACAACATTTTCCCTTAAAATTGCATGAATTTAATGGCAATTTTCTATTCTTTTAAATTATAATTTCTAGTTCTCAATTTGATTGTAAAGCAGCCGCAAAAGGTCACGAGTAACAATACCTTATAATAAAGCTGCGTCGCCCATTCCTACTTTTTCTGAATAAAACCTCAATTAATTTTGATCCATGCCACTGTATTTTAATAGTGTTCATTATGGTGAAAATATTTATTACATATGATTCATAGAGTACTTTAATTATTTATTTGACATATTTTCAGAGGTTACTTGAAAGAGATGATCTCATTCACCAAAGACAATTTATTTAAAAAAAAATAAAGATTGGAATTTTAATGGGAATCCAAGACGGCATGATGGCAGTGGTCAAAGTGGAGGTGTTAGTGGGGATCCCGTAAAACGAGCGGAGAGCCAGAAGGCCGGCAGGCGGAAGCTGTTGTCAAATGAGAGCAGACAGAAGCCACAAGGATTGTTGATGCACTTTTTCCTCTGCTAAATAGATTGTTGATTTGCTTTGTCTTTGCCAGTGTGCGCCGCGTCCCGTGTGGAAGTGCAGCGTTTGCGGCGGATTAATGTCAGGGACAATCCCTCAAACTCATTTTCTTTCTCACTGTGCGGCTCAGTGGGAATTACACTGCGTGGATAAGGCCGGGAGAGAACGGCGCGTTTTTACCCCGCCCCGTTTGCCATGGCGGCCCGACTTTGTTTTGAATACTTGAATGGGACGAGATACGGAGTCCTCGCTTGTTCCACAAACAAGCTGGGCTGTTTTGCTTCCAGGGGATAGCGTAACCCTGTGGGAGAGTCCATGCACCTTGGTTGTTGTTAAACAAGATTTGCCCGAAAAACACTTCTAGGTCATAACTAAGAAAAAAGAAAATCATTTGAAAAACATGAAGTACACCGGTCACGATGCATGATTTATTGCATGGATATGAAAAGTCAGGCTAATAGTGAACAAAGCCACAATCCCATTTATGAGGGTGTGTACACTTATACAACCACTTTATCTCAGTTACTTTTACTTCCCCTTATTTGTTTTTTAAATGAGTACAGGTTTTTAAAGGTCACATTAACAGTCAAAGAAGTTTCGAAACGTCACAAAAACCTGGCATGTAAATAGGGGTGTGTAGACTTTTTATATCCACGATATTCACAAATTACTTCATTGCACACTCAAAGTATCGTACGTCGTAAAATCGGCAGGAACCGAGGACCCCTTGTGGTACAAAACATTTTTTACGATTTTGTTGTGAAATTGTTGTAACCAGTAGAAAACTGCCATCATGTGGTTATTTGAAAAAAAAAAAAGTTTTTAGTAACACGAGTACAAAAAGTGACTAATTAATAGAAAACTGAATATTTTGTATCCATATCCTTTATTTAGGAAGATTTTGTAAGAAAAGTGCATTTAATTAGTAGAAAATTGACACATTTTGGCGAAGATTTGGCAAGTCTTTTGTAAAAAAAAAAAAAAAAAATCTAGATTAGTAGAAAACTGACTTTAATTATGATGAACTGACATTTTTGGAGGCTACTTGAAAATGTTTGTTCAAAAGAATGTGTGCTAATTAGTAGTAGCCAACTGGCATAATTAATTTTTCTTTTCTTTTTTAAGTATTGTGTATTTCAGATTGTGCACTACAATCACGGAGTGAATAAATCATTTTAGATTTGTTTATTTAGAAGAATTTTGTGTGAAGAAAAAGACTGGATTAATCCCACAGCAGGGAATATATATAAATATTATATATATATATATATATATATATATATATATATATATATATATATATATATATATATATATATATATATATATAGAAAAGCATTGTTCATGTGACCTAAAAAAATTAGTAAAACTGTAGGTAGACACAATAATATGTTGTAAAAGCGTGAAACTGTAATCGTTAGAAAACTGCCATCTTTGGGAAATACTGTACTAGAAAAGACTGTGCAAAACATATGTCGTACATAATAGTTACTTAGATTAATTTTTTCTTTAAACTAAATTGTACACTGTCATTAGAAAACTGACATCTTTTAGAATTTTGTTAATTTAGTTGGACAAAAAGGGCACCTTAAGAGAAAACTGATAGAAAACACGCTAAACAAGACTAAAAAGGGATCATTAATATTATGAATCAATTTAAAAAGTACATGTGCAAAGTGTTCCTTCACAAAGTGGTATCGCCACCTACTGGCCTGGCATGCACATTGCAACATTCCCAATCAATTTTGTAGGTCAAAGTGACCCTTGACGCCTTTTCACTTTACACTCCAACAAAAATAAACACAACAAAAAGCACAACAGTCATTACTTGTGTGTCGCTGTGGAAACACACACTGAGTTGGGCTGTTTTGTTGCCGTGAAAGGGGGCTGCGGCGGGGTGGGGGAGGCTTGGTTTATCATGAGTACAACAGATAGATCCCCCACCAACCAGTCCCCTCCCCTTCTACACAGATAGACTTGGAGCGCGGGCATTGAGCCAACACTATCAATCCATCCGCTGCTCTACCTTCAGTCTCCAACTCCTACTGGGCGATGGCTTCCACTGGAGGGGGTCATAAATCACACCTCTGTGGCCTGTAAATGCGTACATAGACACTAGCCCAAAAAAAGAAAGAAAAAAAAAAGTGTCTATTGTGGAGTGACGCTCCAAACTCCTGGCCTAGTTTTTTTCTTCTACAAACCTGCACACCTCTTGCCCTTCCCCCACCCGAGGCCTAAAGCCTCTACTATTACACGCGGCGAGGGGCTCCGAGTGGAACGAGGCGAGCGTCTCGCCTTTACTCTGCCTTTTTGTGGGCCGCTGCCTCCGCGCCGTGTTTATCCTTGTGTGAGATGAGAGTCGGCGATGTGGTTTGGCCGCTTCAAGCGCGTGGAACATGAAGGCAGGTAGCTAGCGCCAAACACAGCCAAGGCAAGGAAACAGACAATAACAAGCTTTGTGTCGATGCAGAAAGAGAACAAGAGGCGGTGGGATTAACAACCGGCATGCTTTGGGTATGAAAAAAAAAAAGTGTTTATTTGTTGGAATTGCACATAATTAGTTGAAATTGTTGACGTTCTAACAGTCCTGTTTTTGAGCCTTGTTGTTCCGGTGTCGCCGTGTCGGTACCAGATGTGATCGGGCTGCTAGATTGTATCGGTCGCCTACAGATGACGTCACGCTACAGGATTAGCTGGAAATTGTCCGTTTACGATTGTGCAATAAAGTTATATGAACAAATTGACGGTAAAACATTGGAAAAAAATTATTAAAGGTGTCATTGAAAAAAACAAAATGTATGGATTAAAATGGTCAAAACGTGAATTAATCTAAGAATATAAAAGCAGGATACTTAAAGATTGAAGAAATAATAAAATAGATAGAAGCGCCGTCGCGCTTGCCGGTGACGAAACGACTGCAGCGCTAACGAAATGCGCGATTCACTTCGGTTTGGTTTCCTTTTTAGCTGATCACAATACATCACAAAAATAGTCTTATGATAATAGGAACAATTAACAATCTAAACTGACAATATTTCTCACATAGTGTATTTATCATTTATTCAGTCAATTTTATTGTTTATTCAGTATATATTGCATTTATATTCTTAGGTTTATTTACGTTTTTTCAATTTCAGTCCATACATATTGTTGTTTAAATTACATTTTTAATATTTTCTTTCCAATGTTTGACGTCAACTGGATAATTTCAGGTCAATCCTGTAGCCGTAACGTGTTTGTGTGACCCCGATGCAATCTGGCAGCCCGATCACATCTGGTACTGACACCGGCAGATTTGCTAGCCTCGTTTTTTTGTCCCACTATTATGAAGGTCTCGTCCCAGGCCTGGCGTCCTGTTTTTTGTTTTTGTTTTTTTAGTCCTATCAACAACCCACTTGTTTGGGCCATGTGCATGTCAATCAAACGTCAACTAAAACTACTTCCTGCTTCTATGTCTAAGAATCATGGGAAATGTAGTCCTACTAGCCTAATGCTGTGGTTGCCACTCAGATCCAATTTAAACTGACTTTTTCAGGCGGTGTATTTCCAATTTTACAATAGAACTAGTGCGAGGTAAACGGCACAGCCGGCTTCCAATAGCTGCTGCGACCGAGCAAAAAAGATTGGATAATAGTGAGTGCATTGGCTTATTTACAGCTGTTGAACTGTCAACTAAAGATAGCTTTAGCATTAGCTAAAACAATAACACAACCAGATTGACTAGAGATTAAATTTGTTATAAATAGTTAGTGGTGAAAATCTATTGTATATTTGATTTTCAGTGAAATTATATATTATAATTTATGTGTTTTCCCGGAATGGTGGTTTGCGCAGCTGCACATTGATGACAACATGTCTCGAACCAATCATTGGCCTCCAAAATAATTACGTCATTAAAATACGTTGGAACTGGGCTACATTTTTTAGAACTACAAGGGAGGAGATACCAGAAAAATCGAATAGAGTAGAGCCGAGTGGATTTGTTGGTGGAAATGGGGCTAAATGCTGAGGGGAGTAGAGTAGAGTAGAGTAGATACCGGCGGTGGAAACGATGCTTCAGTGGGAAACTGATATTGTAAGGGTACCATAAACGTTCAAAAGCTTTATTTAATAGGATTTTGAATTAAAATATATACTTTTGTACACAAAAATATGTAATTTTGTATACACTTTACATTAAAATTTTTACTTGAAAAAAAAACTTAATTCAATAGAATTTTGTACAAAATTTTTGGGGGGGATCTTTGTATTTAAGAGAGCAGAAATAATAATTCTATTATAGAAAGAAGACCTTTTCCAGGCTAGAAAAAATGTTGGTTAATTGAGAAATTTCGGGGGTTGCTTTAATTATTTTTGGAGGATTTCATTTTATTAACTAGAAGGATTTTGTACAAAAAAAGTGCACAAAACTACTCAAAAAACAATTATTTATGTCCTAGAATTTCTTACATAGCGTGAATGTAATTTGTAAAAAAAAAAAAAAAAAAAAGGGAAAAAAAGCGAATGTAATTTGAAAAAAACAAACGTGGACTGTAGCATAGCGGATAAAACCATTTGTACGCCACCTTTACACACTGCTGCTACCTCAGGTGGCCCTAATTGAAAATATGTTTACATCCATAAATATTTCATCAATATGCACAAATATATGACTGGCCTGCCAAACATATGCTAATTTGCCTTGTGCATCTGTTGTTAATTACACATATATAAAAGCACGGCGAAGAATGACAAAAGAGGTGCTCCCTATTGAGCTTTTAATCGGCCACTGCGCCGCCATTGTGCTCGGGGATTAAATGGCGTGCTCGTCTTTTTTCCTTCGCTTTGTTTCGTCTAACAACCCTGCAAAGCTTTTTGACGTTGTCATGTGGCAGGTTAGCCCGCGGAAGATGAAACAACAGTTTAGTTTTTATAATCTGCTTATAGAGGAGGTCACTGGGCGCTTGCTCGGGCCCACTTTAGTTGTGATGTGAGTTAAGGGTGACACTTCCAATTGAAATCATATGTACATAAATTGCATTCTTTAGGTAGTGCGACGGCCATCTTGGAATCATTGTTTATTATGATTTTTCTTTTTCTTTTTTTGGGTGGCCCTCAACATGCCTGCTTGAAAACTCACCAATGTTTATGTTGTGTTATATATATATAACTTCATTTAGATAAGACTTTTGAATTCCTTTTTTTAGTCTGTCTCTTGTGGGCACAACATCAATGTTTGATCCTTTGAAGAAATTGCCATAAAAAAATAAGGCACGAGCGCTTGTTCATCCACATCTGATCATATCTGCGTTAAAGAAGTAGCAACCTTCATTCTCTTGTGTTCACATGTCACTTTGCTTTTATAGTCTTCACCCCATGTGTCTATTGAAGATGAGCAGCATCTTTGTTTTGTGTGTATGTGTGTTATTCATCTTCTTTGCCCCCCCCCCCCCCCCTCCAGCCACCCCCTCCCTCCCTGTTTCTCATCCTGCCTGCCCTTGTTCATGCTCTCCATGTCAAACCCAGCTGTTACTACAAACTACTTGGAGGGCTTACAAGCCTCATTGCTAATACTGACAACGGGCGCTATTCTTACTCAAAAGAACCAGGCAACGTCCGCAGGAAAAAGTGAGAATGGCAGCGATTCCCATAAGGAAAAATACAAATAAATCCATCTTCCCCTGAGCAGATGCCACGTTGCGATGCCTAATCTTGTTGATGAATATCTTCCAAAAAGCGCTGTTAGATAAAGTGAAGATGCCCTTTTTTCGCGATAGCCTGGCTTATTTCCTGACGCAGGCGAGCGCCTGTCTTCTTCTTTGTGTGTGCGCGGCATGTTTGTGAAGGTATTTATGACCCATATGTGCGCTTGTTCTGAGCAGTAACCCCATTACATTCCTAAGTCTGTCCACGGGGCTAATTAATGTGCTGTGCCTTCACCCAGGGGACAGCCAATGGATTATTTACCTATATGTCCTATTGACAGCAAACACACACACACACTCTTGACACCCATCTTCACTGTGCCAACAGACAACATGAGGCGGTTAGCACGATTTGCATGTTGATGGGTCATATCCATCCTTGTATTCTCACAACATTAAAAAAAAGAGTTTAAGTAGGAGTTAATACAAGTTTAAATAATCAGTAGAAAAGAACAGGATTGGATCATTGTAGCAGTTATAGAAAGTGTTGCTTTTTGCAGGAAGTTGAGCGCCACTCTTTAAAACCATATGCCCCGCCCACATCAACTATCCTATGATTATTCCATTGATTACTTGGGTATAATCACCCCCCCCCCCCCTCCCACTCACCATACTTTTAAGTTGAAAAGTCTTTATTTATGAAGATTTTGGTCTTAAAAAATATGTGTTTATATAGTAGGATAGGATAGGATACTAACTCTCTTACATACTGAAAGGAGGTGATTTGAAGCACATTTTGTATTTTGCATCTTTGTTGGGTCATATATGTTACATTCTCACACAGCGCCTCAGATGTGGTCTGAAAAATCTGTAGACTGACTTGTGCTGTTGTGTTTGTCGACGGGAAAACAAAAGAGGCGGTGTCCTAACTTCCCTCCTCAAGCTTTTTTTTTTTTTTTGCCCTCAGGCTGCAAGCAACAGCTGTCTAACCAATAACTTTCAATAAAAGTGGGTTATTGTGTTTTTTCGTGCACAGGGAATACCATGTGTGTGTCTTCACGTGCAGGTAAATCTTTTTAGGTCGGTGTCAGGATTTCAAAAAGCCCTTCAGCGGGGGTGAAGCATTGCTTCTGCGTTGATTGTTGTTAGATCGTTAAATGTTCCAAATCTTAGCTTGGTTCCCTGGGATCCTCTTGGCGGCTCAGCTAGGAAGCAGCCAGTAAGCAGGGACGCGTTGGTTTGATGGTTTTCGGACAAGGAAACAGGCACTGCCATTTAAAAGCCTCATTTAATATAATGTAATAATCCCCAGTGTATTACAGTGGACGCCGCATACTCGCGGTTCGGCACCCACGTATTCACCTATTTGCGGATTTATTACCCCCCCCCCCCCTTCTTTTTTAATATTTAAGGGGAAAAATGGGGCGACGGAGCAACCCTTGTTTTTTTGTGGAAAATGCTTGTTGGAGGTTTATCCTCCTGCATGGGGTCCACTTTATTCCGAATTTTATTATTATTATTATTATTAATAATATACTATATTTTCCGTTAGTAGTCTAATTGTGGAGTAATTTCATTTAATCACCCATGCCCAATAGTAGTTAAAATATTAATATTGAAAATGTTGGCTCACTAAATAGATTACACAAAAACATCTAACAGTAACAAAACACGATGTTACTGCAAGTGTAAGGCAATTTATGTATAGATTTTTTTTTTTTAAGGGCAAGTAAGCGGACCAACATTTTTTGTATTATTTGTTTATTTATGTAAGATACGCGGTGGGAAATTGATTGATTAAAAAATACTTATAATATTAATAATATCTAGTATCTTAACTATGTTATACGTTAGTAATTGTAGACTTATTTAATATAATCACAGTATCACACACACACACACACTTGATAGTAGTTAATTAAAATATTAATATGGAAAATGATTCAAATCACAAATTAAGCATTACACACAAACATTTAACAATAACAAAGCATAACGTTACTGCAAGGCAATTTCTGTATGGAATGTTAAAAGAGAAACGAGGCAAGTGAGCACACCAAACAAAAAATTAAAATGATGTCAGCGAGCATGCTGGAGCCCCCTTCGGCCAGCCTCCCTGAGTACACGCACACGCAGGGAAAGTGAGCGTCAAGGAAAAGGCGGGGCGCAACGCCGTGTTTTCAACCGTCGAGTGGCCGAGCGTGGTGTCAATCAAACGTACGCGTCTTCCCATTGGCGGAGCGCCCTAGCAGTTATCGTGCCATCTAGTCGAAGCTGCTGCTGTGTAATCGCAGGTAACTTTCTTGCTATAGCCCTCCGCTGCGCAAACTAGTGCGCGTAGTACGCTCGTGTTTTGATGACCGCAGCGGCAGCAGACAGGATATCGAGATTCGGTTATCAACAGTCGTCGCGTTTAGGCGGCGAAAACGCCCGCAACCGCGACTAATCACGGACGAATTGCGCCCGTCTCCAAAAGGCGTTTGAAATCGGACACCGCTGGCGTTGAGGGCCTCACTCCGCGCGCGGAGGGATACGTTGTTGCGTCTGACAATGTGGACGGAGGAGGTGAAGATGTCTACGAGAAGAATGAAATCATCTCCTCAGTTGTAACGGGAAAAAAGGAGCAAGACGCGAGATTAAGCGAGTAGAATAGATTTGTTTGCATACTGACTCGAGACACTGGAGCAAGCACGTGGAGTCGGACACTTGAAGCGTGAGCTTTCCGGGACAAAGAGGGGGGGAAAAGACGTTCCACGGCGCTCCAATGCGTCTGGTGCGCTGAGCTCGAAATTCTCCTCAACTTTTATGTTTTTCCCCCTCGCCGCTGGCCGCTTTTTCTTCGCTCTTGGATAGCCGACACCCCCGGAGAAGAGGTAAAATACAGAAATATAAAAAAAATCTTCTTTCCCATCACCTTTCACCCCGAAAAGTTGCACCAATTCGACGGCTTTCCCCCCCTATTGACACCCGCGCAGGGCGCCTTGTGTTTTTCCGAAAAGTTTTTCGGGAAGATGATTTTTAAGCGAGGGCTTGTTAATTTTTTTGTCTGCTTTGACGAGCTAGCTTCATGCTACTCCCCTACTTCGACCGCTAATATGATCCAAAAAGACTTATAAATATCCTCGTTTTTTTCTTGTTCCGCCGTTTGTCTATGCTAGTTAGCATTTCAGAAAACACAATGTATAAGCTTGGTGAAGCTATTTAGCTCAACTTTACGTTTCGGGGCCTACTCCATGTATCCCCCCCGTGTTTTAAAGACAAAACTTTCCATGAGCTCTTTTGGTCGCCTTTTAAACATTCCTGTTTGGGAGTGAGTGGCCACCAGCGAGACTTTTAATTTTATTGCACATTTGGCAGGAAATTCCTCGCTCCCACCCCCACCGTCTCCCAACAGCCCCCCTCCTTCTCCATAATGCGACTTGAACCCCAATATGAGTGAAGGAAGGAAGGAGTGAATGTGTAAAGTTTGGTCATTCTCCAAAGGCGGCCACCATCTTAGTTATTTGGGGGTGTTAAAATAATGTGTTGAATTGATTAGTTTTGGATGCAAGCTCTATCCTGAGTTCTGGGTGCTTGTTGCCAATGAATTTTAATAGAAATCTTACCCAAAGTGGACTTAATTTAGCATTTCCGCCACAGTCTATCAACAGTTGTATATTTTGCTTTTGGAGTGTTACTAACTGATAGTAAATTCGTTTTGTGGAGCAAGGAGTCAAGTTTATGCCACACTGAATGATTTAACCAACTTTAACGTATTATCCGCATTGAGGCTTTCTAGAGCTGTTTCTTGGAGTCTTGATCTGACTCTGGGCCATTTTTGGCCCACGTGCCATAGGTCACCCACCAATCGTCATGGTTTGTATTGACTGCTTCTTTGTGGCTTCTTTGCCCCGTGTGTGTGGGGGGGGCTGACACAGACCCCCCCCCCCATCCCAAATCTGCTTGCTTCAGTTATTGATCCACGAGTAGGCCAAGATGCCATTTTGTTATAGCCCCCCTCTCTTCCATATGCCGGAGTCAATGTCACGCAGTGCTTGGGTAACATTTGAGAAGACTGAAAAGTTGGGACAAGCACCGAGAGGCATGCTCCTGGCTTACAGACACACTCGGATCAGCTCGTGTGTGTGTGGTCACTTCCTTTCCATGTCTCAAGGTTAAATTAGTTCCGCCTGCCTGAGTTTGCCACACTTGTTTGTTTCCATGTTCGATGGTGGGCTATGATATACAACATACCGCATTTGCTTGTGCTTCAATTCTAATTGGGTATTGACTTGAAGACCAAACACGTACACCCCCTATCTGGATTTCAACGTGCTTCGCCATCGTTTATTTATGCTCCCATCTTTTTTGGGGGGGTTGTTGTTTTTAATACCTTTTAGCTCACGTTATTGTCTTATTACAAACGAGGCAGTAAAAGCACACCACCTGTTGGTGTCCAAGTGCCCCCATACGACCCGCAAAACTCAATCACGGGCCGGCACCGGAGCCTGGCCTCGGGCTCGCGTCAGAATGCAAAACAGAAGAAAAATCTGACGTTGCCACTCAATGAGTCGTTTGACAAGCTTCTCTCCTGCGTTGACGTATGCTAATTAAGTAATGACGTGTTTGCATATAGTCATTAGCTCTGCCTTTCACCCCTATTTCCTTGTGCTAACAATGGTCCTAATTATGGCTGTAATTGTAAATGTACGTTTTGCCTTTCATGTGGTTGTGATGGACGTATGGCTGTGCTCTTTGCCACAGTTGTAGTAAAAAAAAAAAAAAAAAGTTTGACACAAGGCTGCATATGTCATTTTTATGGCAGTACTACTACTTCACGAGTTTCCCCATTTGCATGTTACTTTAGTGCTGCAATAAAGAATCGAATAACTCAAATTATTTAATTAAAAAAGAAAGAAAATATGCAAAGCCAAATTAACTAACATACAGCATGTCTACGATTGATGACATCAGTTAACGTAAGCATGGTTCGCAAGTTTATTCTAGCCTACTAGCGCTGGTTAGAACGTCAAAGGAGGACTCGGCCACTAACGCGCTTTTTAAAATCACTTTATCAAAAATTAACACAAACTAGTGAAAGGTAAAAATAATAATAATAATTTAAAAAAAAAACATCCAACTAGGGCTGGGCAATAAATTGAATTAATTCGATACATCGTCATTTTCAAAATCGAATAGTTGAAAATTTGCTAAATTGTGGAATCGAATTTTGTCTTCTGGATTATTAAAAGCTGTTGTTCTCATGTTCTGTTACATTCAAATGTGAGTTATAATTTTGCACATGTGGCAGAATGCTGGATGGGCTGACATTTTTACAATAGCTACCAACTACTTAATTGTTGCATTTAAAAACAAACTATGAATGTTAAATTTATTTTAAAACTAATTTAGAATTAGTATACATTATTGTTGTCTGAACATTTTTTCACAGGAATTATTTTTGAATAAATGAAACCTTTAAATAAATGTTTGTTGGGTTTATTATATTAAAATCGATTAAAATAGTAATCGCCCTAAATGACTGCAAAAATTGAGATTTTATTTTTTGGCCATATCGCCCAGCCCTACATCCAATCTTACTTGAATTTGCAGGCACACATGTCACTCACCAGGCTAGACCCCACCTTTACAGCCATACACACTCACAAATTTGTTTAATAATGCATATACTGTATATATATATATATATATATATATATATATATACTATATATATTCAATTGATGAAATTATCAGTAAACTATTTTATTCTACAAATATGATAGCTACAAAGTAAACTGAACTACTGAATGAAAGACTTTGAAAGTACAGTGGAATCTTTTAAAAGTCGTAAATTTGATTTGTTTACATTTCAAAACAAATTTTTCAATAGAGAAAGCGAGTTATAAAATCGAATTGGGTTAAAAGGCAATTACTATATATATATATATTTTTTTTTTTTTTTGACAGAACAGGCAGTGTTTTAAGGAACACTTACAATTCATTCATTCGTCATACAATTGGGGGGGGTGTATTGAACTCAGCTGTGGAGGGGGAAGGAGTGTTGTCATGTGTTGTTTTAGGACTATTGTTACCTTGTTGAGTTAGCCGTATAACACCGAGCAGCCTGGACAGTGCCGTTTGGCGGTGTTTGGAATTGTAATGGCCAGTGTGACGTGGCATCAGGTTACGTCAACAACGGGCAGTTGGCTTGCTATCATCTATTCATTGTTGCTTAGTCCATGTTGTACTGAGCAGCCTGGACAGATATGCGTGTACCTCGTTCACTTTATAGTTTTCTCTTTGCCATGTAGGCTATCCCTCTGTGATGTGATTGACCAAAAAAGCACAAAAGCCAAAGTTAATGAATGTTGCACTCGCGCAAAGATTAGTCCTTGTAGTCTCCTGTCATCGCAACCACACTTTATTTTCAAGTTCAGTTTAAAATTTTTCCCCCCCTCTAAAAACTTGGGGTGCTTAAGGGCTTTCTACTGCAATGGTTTGTACCTTTATGTGACACTAGAGCAAATTAAAGTTTCAAAATGAACACAATTAATTCATATTTCTATGTAAAAAGGGACAAACACACTTGCGTATCTGCTACTCCAAATTGTATCCAGTGTAATTGTACCTCAAACTTTTTGTATTTTGAATTACCAACACTATGTGTTGACAGTAAAGCTGTTGTTTTTCGTAAAAGAAAAATGGTGGTAAAGTGTACTGATGTCATGGGTATCTAGGAAGTCGCATGTGATCCATTATGTAGGATGAGTAATTCAATGTATTCATCATGCATTGACTTTTTATTTTATTTTAATTATGATTATTTTGAGCCATCTATACACTATGCTCAGCTTTGTCACCCTTGTCCTTGTGCCTGCTAGTGCCCTTATTATCATTTATTAAAGTCCTGTATCTGCAAATCTCTCTCGTAGGGTTTGTTAGAGACGGAAGGTTATGACCGAGCAGCAGCAAAGAATGGCTGCAGTGGGAACTGACAAGGAACTCAGCGACCTCCTGGATTTCAGCGCGGTAAGAGAAGCGGGAGTGCAGTCGGGATGGGTGGCACCAGGTGGGAGATGTCGGCGATAGAATGACGGGTTGATGCTTGACGATATCATAAATCGGTCTTTTAAAAGCGCGTTATGATAAGAAACGCACATCTGCATAATTGAAGGAAATTTTGCTCTTTGTCTACGGGGGGATTGTTAACATGCCTAATTAAATTGTTCTCATGGAAATACTTTTATTTTTGCCGCATGCGTCTCTCTGGGGAGCATCGAGTTCTGAGTTGTAATTTACAAAGTGGATTACCTTTTTATTGTTTGGAGTTTTGTTTGAATTTGTGTCTGTGAAGATTTAAACAAATAAGACAACAATAGTTGGCAAGGCTCAATGACAAGCACTAAGTATCATTTATTTACATTCAGGCCAAAGCTATTGCTGTAATTGTGGCCACTAATGATTTCCATTCTTATGCTGCAGTTGATTGCCGTTTTCACTTTGGAGTTATGTCATTTGTGTTGCTTTGGGGAATGCCTTTTGTGTGCAGCTACAATACTTGTATTTCGCACGGTAGAGTTCTGCAGTCCACTTCTAAGAAAAGAAAGCAACACTCCCCGAAGGGAGTGTCTCATTAAACGGTGGGATTCACCATCAAAATGTCCAGATTGATCGCCTGCCAATTTGTAACAGCAGATGTTCCATCTAGTAAATACGACACTGATAATTGTGTGAGAAAGTGTCGAGGGTTGTACAAACAAGTTTCCTCCTCGTTTGTTCCTCGCGCCTGACATCCTCCCAAGGTTTTGGACACGGAAGAAAGCGCGTGTTCGGCGTGTTTGAGATTGCTGTTACAAGACCTAATGGGATCAAAATGGTTTGCGTAGACCTGTTATGTTGTTACGCCAGCTTGCGCTCTGATTTGCACGTCTTGCTTTTTTTTTGGGGGGGGGGGGGATGCCACATACAGTAGGTAATTCAACCATGCAGTCCAGCCAAACCGAGGCCTCTGTAACAGTGATTTTAAATTACTCAAAGTATTCAAAGGTTTTTGCTCCAAGCTAGCGACAGGTTTTTTTTCTTTCTTTCTTTTTTTAACCTTCATCTTACCCTGAATACCTTGACGTGTGAAACATTTTGCCAAGTGAGTGACAAGCGCACATGATGTCGTTTATTAGTGGAAATGGGATGTGTGAAGTGTGCCCTCCTTTGCTTTTGTTAGTAATGCTATCGTTCCCCTTTTGTTGTCCCCGCAGATGTTTGCGCCTCCTGTAGCAAACGGCAAGAACAGAACAATGACCCTCGCCAGCAGCCAGTTCAGCGGCTCAGGTAAGTTTCAAAGCGCCATGTTAAACATACGCACTTGATTCTCATGTTTCTTTTTTTTTTAATACTTTTGTCATCTTTTGTAATTGGATTCGTAGTTTTGGCAGTTTGCTTTCGATCAATATTTAAAATATAACAACTTGAATTGAATTCATGTTTTAAGTTGTGAATTTTTCTTGAACTCTTTGGAAGCCGATTGTGTTGTTTAACAATTAATGCATAAAGTATAATATAGTATTATGTCAAGTTTAGGGCCATGAATCTAACCATAAACATTGGGGCAGATCGCATAATTTTTTATCTGATTGGTATCATGTGACAAAGATCAGATTTGTTTTTCTTTTCCTAATATTTTAAAGCTCTTATAGTAGTAACAAAATAATTCTCAGGTACAAATATATTGGCAAATGGAACAGCTAAGTTTCATCTTGGAAAACGTAACATTTCAGGTTTGTGTGGTGGCAGGAATAAAGACGAGGCAGAAAACCACATCCAAACAAGTGCTGGGATTACATAAAATTGATTGTTGTTTATTCAAGATGCAGCTTTTTTTGCTTGCAGCATAATTTTTTGCTGCACTGATATGATAAACATTTAATTTTTGTACTTGGTTTTAAACAATGCTGCACTGCTGTTTTTAAATGGACCCCCCCACCATAATTGATGATGATGATGATGATGATGATGCTTTTTTAAAATTATTATTATTTATGTATTGCCGAGAGATCGGATCGGGTGTATACTCGCAATTAAATGACTGGTTTACTGGTTAAGGTGCAAAATATGATCAGGACATCCCTAATTATGCTTATCTAAGTAGTTTCATTCCTAGTTATTTTTAATAGTCATCTTCCAGCCGTACAGCAAGATTATTCAAAGCTCGATAATACAAGTTCTAACGGCTAAAATCCGAGATCAATCTTTTGAAGACCTGAATGCGGTATGTGCCGAACATCATTGACCACACCCAGAAAACAGGTTAGCAAATTTCTTGCGTATTGCATGATAACAGGGTTCGATATTTACAGGGCCTGGAGGCCATTGCGTGCCTATGTTGGACGACTATTTAATGTCAGACGCTTGCCAGACCAGGCCACAATTTCAACAGCTAAAATGACCCAAAAGTATGTTTTTAAGATTTGGACCTTTTATTACAGAAACAACCTGGCTTGAAACAGGATGTTGCGATGGCGCAAAAAAACAAATATGACCAGTGCACGCTTGACTGGACTCCGGGCATGAATTGGGGTTAGCCTCATGTTACTCACTTCGGCTAGCCCGAGCGTTGTTAGCCTTAATATAATCATACCAGATGCAGCAGAAGCATAGAATAGCGGCAAGGAACCGTTACACTGCACACAGGCCGGTCTCTAGTTGGCTGTCGGCTCTCGGTTGGTCAGTTTTTGTGATCGGCAATGAAACACATTGATTGACAGATGTTGATCACATACTTTTCCGGCGCACCACTGGTTTGAGTGCATCTCATTTGTACAAATATGAAATGATGTAATATACTTGTATGTAAGCATGAATGAAGCCTAAATATGGGATACTGACATCTTTGGTAGCTCTTGAAGGCATATTGTGAACAACCAAATATAAATAAAAACAAAGAACATACACCTTCCAAAGTCATTGGCCCCGTTGTCTGTTGTTACACACACCTCTCCCCACTTACAATATTTTATCCTTTTTTTTTGCTATAAAGAGTGCAGCTATTGAGTGCTGCAGCGATGCTTGGTTGAAACGTGTGCACTCGCTGTTTTCATGTCTTCCTCACGTGTCTTCATAGCATGCTCATATTCGGCCGTGTGTTTTAAACTTTCAGTGGTAAATCATTTGTTGTGTCTCCATCTTAGGGGGGGTAACAGTTTTACTGTAAAAATCAATTGTATTTTGCTGTGTACAGTATCTGACCTATTGTAGAGAAACCGCCTCCACACAACAGTGGCAAATCCACTTTTGAGCACTAAATCTTCATTTAAGGGCAAATTTGACGTTGCGTTGCAGCTCTCGCTCGCCGATATTGTTGCTATGCAGGGATGCGATTAGGGGTGTTTTTCAGATTTTGGTGTACAATTATAGTCTGAGACAAAAACGCGGTTTTACGGTTATAGATATTTAAAAAATTACATCAGCATTATTTGAAAATGTTTAACTGAAAATATTTTTTTTAAAAAGTTGCTGCCTAAAATAAACAGCACATAAGTAAAAAAAAAAAAAGAAAAAAAGAAATTATAGCTTCAGAACTTGAAAAGCTCAAATTGGCTTTAACTTAAAGTTTATTTTAACAAAGTGAAAATAACTGAATAATTTATAAACTATGGGCCTGCGTCGGCACTATGTATAACAAGTAGACGGAATGTATCCTCTTTTTCTTTCATCTTTAAAACAAAATCATCTCTTTCTTTCATTTTTCAATTTCTTTCCATTTCAATCATACTTACAGGTGATAAGTTCGTCCACAGCCTTTAAACTGGCGATTTGTGCAGTTTACTGCTACACATGTGGGCATTTTGCAACCAAATGCGTATGCCGAGATGCGTTTCGTGGGAGTCCCAAGATGGCGGCCCAGCGGCTTCAAAAGTCTCTGGCCGAATTCGTCAGCTGCATGACGTCACTCCCGGCGCGACTCGTCAGCACACACGATCTTGCATATGAATGGATTGTCAATGTTGCTTGTCGGTAGCGCATTGACTGACAGTCCATTCATGTGTAAGTCCATGCGTGCTGTCGAGTCCGGAGTGTCGTCATGCAGCCGACAAATTCGGCCTATGAAGGACCCAGCTTTGTGAATTTGGCCACAGGCTCGGCTATGGCCTATCCAGTAAGGCTGAGCCCCGTGTTGTTGTGCGCCGCTAAATGGGCTGTGTGGAAACAGAAGAGCTATGAACTATGTCGCATTTTGCGCTATTTAAAATCTTTATCACCAAAAAAATACACTAGTAATATTGTATTAAGGTATGATTATTGCACACCCCTAGTAAACATTTAAAGTTCTTTCGGGTGCTCTGTCCCGGTCCCCTGACAGATGTTTTTTTCTCTTACCTGTGCCAGAAGTGTCACACAATGTCGTGTCAAGTGGCGCTTTTTTTTCGTGTTCTTCTCATAAGTTCCTGCCCTGTATACTGTATATCGAATATTTTGGCAGCGTGTGATGTATTTGAGTCATTTGGCGTCCTGGAGAGGCACCAAATTTGGTTCTCCATCTAAAAATATTTGGGATACCGATGCGTGATGTGCGCATGTCTTTGTGGAACATTAAACACCTCACTGACCTTCAAATGTACTGAATGTGAGAGAGCACTTTATTTGCATCTTTACCCAGCAAGTGTTAAGTATGTAAATATGAGTTATGCTCAAACATCTGTGCCATCATTTTGGGCAGTTTTTATTATTTCCAATTTTTAAAGTGCAAATGAGCGGCTGGTTAACCCCTGGAAGTGCTTGAGGACTTCCAGGGAGCTTTTCTTTTTCACTCTCTCGCTGAATGTTATTACTTAGTCATGTTCCTTTGGCTCCTCTGTCACCCTGCCAACCTGCCGTGTGAAATCCAGTCACACTCACCAGTGTTTCCCAGAGTGAGAACTTGGCCACGGAGGAACAAAGGCAAAAAAAGGGAGGCTTATAGACTTGAAACGACAACCCCCCCCCCCCCCCTCCACCCCACCGCCACCCTGAAGTGTAAAACACTCCTCCCCCAACCCAGCGCAGGGCTCTTACCCCCACTGATCTGCAGGAAATGGCTTGAGTCAGAGACAATGTGCCTCACCCCCAGCTCGCCGGCTCTTAAACTGGCCCAGCATGCAGTGAGTGGCCCGAGTGGAAGATTGTTGAATAGAGGGATCAGTCTGTGGAAGGCAGGATTCTGTTTGTTTCTATTACAGCGGGCAATTACTAAGAAGTGAGGAGTTAATTCCTTCACCCACCCTCCCCTTCTTGTCCTCGCGTCCCAAAGTGTGGCCCTCGGTCAATGACACCCATTTTAATGCGATACACTGCAAGCTGTCACCTTTGGAGATCTGGAGCACAATGGTGTTAAAATGCTTATCCATGCAAATTCCTCACCAGGAAGTCTGCCCACATAGACACTGCGTAGTGCATACTGTGGCAGCTAATGGAATGTTAACATGTTAATAATTAGGGAGGATTCAAAATCTCAAACATCAGAGCAGATATCAATACTGTTGCGGTCCAATTTGCAGCTAATTGTTATTGTTTACTACCTCTTATTTTTAACATTTAGCTGCTCTGCCACTTGTTTTGGGATGACACACCTACAAAAATGACTACATAAAAATTGGACTGCAACCACCTCCTACCCTCAGTTAATCAATTATCTCACCTCACTAATATTTTGTGTCAAACTATAGAATTGCTTGCGTTCCCAAAATGTGCAATATACACGCTGTGTGGTTTTAGTCAACTAAAATGACAATATGCCTGTATTCGTTCAAATCCGGCTGCTCTGTTAAGTCAAGTGAGGTGGACTGAGACAAAAATCATTTGACTTGTTTGGATGGAAAAAAAGCAAAATGATGTCAGTATTGCAAGCATTCCATAGTTGGACCAAAGCAAGGGCTCATGTGGTTGTCGCAATAGTCGCCATTACAGAACAATGTTCATGTGTGACGTCACTTAAGCGGCTTGTATATTGAGTGACCCAGCAGCGCGGGAACGGCAGCAAGCAACCCAGTGGCCCTACAGACCACTTCTATTCATTAACACAAAAGTGCTCCGAGGGGTGCTAATTGCATTAGGCGTCTTTCTCCCTTCCTCAAGAGCCAGTGTGTGTGTGTGTGCGCGCGTGTGGAGGGGAGAGCCCTGGCAAAGAAGATTTGGGATGTTTGAGGAGTGGCGGTCGTGTGACGTGTGTGGTGGTGGGAGTGGGCCAAGCACGCAGGCAGTCAGGCGTCCTCTCTGTCACCTCTGCAGCTGCTGGCAATGTCTCCAACCCCCTTGTCTCACACACGCACACACATACGGGATGTGACCGGCTCACTTCCCCTGGACCACAACAAATAACTTTGTCAATTTACACAAAGTGGTCTTGCAGTGGCTTCCATGCTAGCTGTGTTGTTGATGTTGTCTCAGTTGTGGTGCAGCACACCTGCAGCACAGCATCATGCGTTTTCTGTTTTAGTAGTTGAAGCCACTCACAAAAAAAAGAACTGTTAAAAGTTGGAACACTTCCAATTTTTGCTTGCATGTGAATCCATGTTGACACTCGCGAGCTTCTTTAGCATGTTTTACCTCCGCTCTACTCTACACTGTGACTTGCAAGGCCATGTCATGAGATAGTTTAAATATATTAATAAACAAACAAATATGATTGTTTGACAGTAGGTTTAAAAAATTTTTTTAATGTTCACACATACTGCACTGTTTGGGCATGGTGTGTTTGCATTGATTACAAAAGGTCAACAACAATAGAAAGATCTCTTCTCTGGCATTGAGCTCTGGTTCTCCTTGGCAGGCAAAGTGTCATTGGCACCTCAGCGGTTCTCCACCTTGTTTTTAATTGCCTCCGAGTTAATTAGCCCAGTAAGTGTGAAACAATGTTGTCAGACTGCACAGCCATGCTTCCACTCTACTTTTGACTCCAGCCCCCCTGCTTGCTGAGTGGAGGCGTCCTAGGTGGCGCGGTGGTGCATCCAAAACACAAAGATCATTATGACTTTATGCTCTTACTTGTTGGCCTTGCAGAACTTCACTTTGCAGGATTTCCGGAGAAATTTAAATTTTTAGCAGTTGCAACAATGTTCAAGCAATTGTCAATTGACATTGATCTACTATAAGTCGATTATTTTTATATATATATATATATATATATATATATATATATATATATAGTGTGTGTGTATATACAAATAAGTAAATACAAGAGGCATAATAATTACAACATAATTTGTACTTAACAAAAACAAAGTGCAGGGATGAATGAACATGACGCTACGATGACACTTTTAAGTAGTTGAGCAGCTTTTGTAGTTGGATGAATACTAAGTTTTGAAATCACAAATTGTTTTAATAAGAATTTTTTGTTATCGAACTATTCAAGTTATTTGATCACAGCTGTTATTTTAAGAAGCAATTTCAAAAAGATGCTTTACATATACAGCCGTAATACACAAAAAATAAAATAAAAACAAGTTATGAATTTAAATCACACCTTATAAGCGAGCAATGTGAATATGTTTGTACTGTTGATACTGCCCAGTGACCAATTAAAACATGTTCTGTTACATTGTGTGAGCACAGTCATTGGCCACCAGACATGTTCATGTTTTGTTATTTGTGCCAATCTCAGTTGTGAATTGATTAAACCAATGTGCGGTATCTACTCGGTTTGGCATGATTGTAATCGATTTACTATTGGCAAAAGCGGGTACTATTTTTACGAACGGCGAGGTTTCCAAACTTGCAGAGTTAATAGCATACGGGTGATGTAAACGTGTGCTGCTCGCACATTGGCACATACATGATGTTGTGCCTTAGCTCTGACGTCGTAGTACCCGCCAGGAGTCCTTCCTACTCCTGTTCTCGTTTTGGCGGCTTGTTACATCCAGTACTGTGTGCATTGCTACATACAGTACATAGTTTTTGCAGTTTCCACTGTGCTGTTTTGGGAGTGTAAAACCGACATCCCCTGCGGGATGCATTATGGTTGACCATACATTTCTAGTTTTAGAACAAAGAGTGCAAATATGTTATGGACGAGTTAAACGTGCCAATATGAATTCCTCTGTTGCTCGGGCATATTTTTCTGCCTGGCATCCGCTGTTGTGTGTTTGATGGCGGTGCTTTTATTAGTGCTGTGGCCTTTCCTCTGAGGCTGATCCTCCGAGGTCTCCCTCTCCTCCCCGCTCGCCCGTCTCTCCGTGCCACTTGCATGGGCGCCATAGATCACGGCTGTCGCAGCATGTGTAGGTGCTTGCACCGCTCTGTTAGTCTCATCACTCATTCCCGCGCTCGTCAGCCGGGCTGCTGATCTCGCCCAGACCCCTCTGCCTTCCCCCCCTGCTTACGTACTGCTTCCACTCGCTTGCTTTCTCACACACACATTTTTTTAATTAGGCACCCCAAAAAATAAAAATCAAAGAATACATGAATATTCATAAGCAAGCTGCATTAATATGCACAATTATGCAAATCAGCATGCAATTAAGCCTTGTGTCTCCAGAGAGCCTGGATAGCATTAGTGCACAAGACTGGGAAAAGCGGATGATGGGGGTATTTTGAGGAGTTTTCAGCTTCACCAGCCTTTGGCTTTGACTGTTTCCTTTGTGTAGCACATGGCGTCTTTTCTTTTTTTCTTTTCTTTTTTGTCATTGCATCTTGTTTTGGTTTGTGTCCATCTCACTTAAAGTAATATCATTTTGCTAGATTGCATTTAGGAATGTTTAATTTTCCTATTTTCCAGTGGCTGTAATGAACGCTAATGACTACATTATGAAGCCTTTCCTGTGTGTGTGTTTTTTTTTTTTTTGTACATTACATTCCATCTTAAAAGCAACAGCAGCTTATTTGGTCGTTAGTGATTCTCTCATGGTTTCCATGTGTGCCCATTGTGGCCACTTAAGGACCTAAAATGTTGAGTAGAGCATGATGGCACAGTCCCTTAATGTTATTCCAACCTCAATGACACATTCATTAATAAAATGTTCAGGCTTTGTTTGCTTTTCTCTGGCGCATTTGACTGGTCTAAACAAAATGTCCCTTTTTTTTTTTTAGCATTAGATGAGCGCAGCAGCTCTGGTTCCTGGGGTTCGGCGGAACAGAACAGTCCTTCTTTCAGCCAAGGACGGGTAAGCTCTAAATGGAATTTTATGATCTTGTCACATGCGCATATTTTGTAAATCACTGCTGTTGCCAATCACACTCACCAAGCATCGAGGCGGCTGAGTGCATTTTGAAGCCACACGCCGCATTTGATGTCAAGTTGTGCTTCTACTTTGTACCTAATAACCTTGGCTCAGACTCATGTGTTGGCAAGCCATTTAGTAGCCCAAAACCTCTGTGGAAGCCCACCGGTAATTCCTGCCTCACATCCGCCGTTAACTGCCTTGGCACAACTCTGTGTAGAAATAAGGAACAAGGGCTGAGGTACACGCAGCATTGCTTTGATTAGCACTCGTCGATAATTAAGAAAGTCGCTCCGAATCCCCCGAGCTAATGCAGATTTGTCTGGCGTTGGTCCTGCGAGTTAAGCAGAGGGAAGGGTAACCATGAAGCCCGGTAGGTGTGCCAACATGATGCGGATGGCCCGGAAGAGTGCTTGTCATGCCTGTTGAGCTTAAATGTTCTCATCCGACTCCTGCTATGTGTCCTTGCAGGGCTACGGGGAAGGATCCCACTACAGTGAACATGAAGGCTTGGCCTCTCCTTTCATAAGTTCGGGGATTGCAGGTATGAACTTTATATTGTGAAGTCATGTCTTGATAATTAACAATTTATTCTTTATTCATGTATTTTGTAATTCATAAAATGCAACATATTAGGAATATTTAATTATGACCAGAAATACTTTTTTCTTTGCAAATGTGACCACATGCGTGCGCGTGTGTTCATTGGTTGAGTGTCAGGGCAGTGAAGCAGAAAGCTTCCCTCGGGTTTTATCTGGCAGGCAGCTTTATGCAACTGAGCGTACTAAAAGAAGGGGAAGGGCATCTCTGGAGTTTTTCTACTTTTCACAAAACCCCTTTTTCGTTTAATTGAGCACAAATGATTGCCTTTGGCCTTTGTTTTGTTGTAAGACATTGACGTAGCAATTGATCTTTCAGGTAAAAATGAGCGGCCACCATACTCTCCATTTCCAAACCAGGTAAGTTGCACATCTTAAAGCTGCATTTCCACCTAAATTCAGTTTGGCGTTTTGGGCGTGATCGCAACATCGGCGCCAGCTATGTAAATCATTGTAGCAGAACAAAGCACGGGACATTAATGTGTCTGTCAATCAGTCAGTGGAAACTAATGTCTTGTGCTCCACGCCTTAAACCCTCGCACTTTTTTCCACCAGTGTTGTATGAAACTGCAAAAACCACATCTGTCAGATGCCGACACACAAATAAAGTAACAATGGAGGAGAACGCAGTCTTCTATATTTTCCTTTTATCATGTGGCTACAGTTAGGAGACATTTTAATCCAAGAAGACTGAGGGTAGTGAAAAACTGAATCGAGACTATAGAGTTTAATACCAGTATTGCAACAACAACAAGGCTAACATTAGCTTGCCTAACTATTTTAGTTGTTTTTAATTAAATTAAATTAAATTAATTGCTCAAATATTGTAATGATGCGACCAAAAGAGGCTTCCCACTCGTATGCATAATTGGACCACGTGTCATGTCAACGCGTCAATCTTATGCCTTGAATATAACCACACCTCTGTGTTCGCAGCCTGGTTTCCTCCCAAGCGAAATTGCAATGCCCAGCCCAGATGCCATGTCCCCCTCTGGTCTGAAATCAGGCTCCCAGTTTTACCAATCCTACCCAAACAATCCACGGAGGCGGCCGCCTGATGGAGGCTTGGGTAAGATAACAAGTATACAGTCACAGATCGCATCATAAAAAATTCTGTACAAGTTAGATGCCAAATTGCATTGTTGCACTCATTTCCTTTTTGATTAAAATACTTGGTCTTCCCAAAAAATAACCCACAATGCCATGCACCATTGAATGTCTGGCAACATTTTTTTTTCTCTGACAGTCAGACATACAAACACTGGCACACGCCACAATGCTGCAATTGTGTTCTGTTAACAATTGTAGCAGGCCCATGAAGATAAAGCACCTGTGCTGACATTGATGCTTGTATATTGGCGCACTTTTTTACCTGTTTCTTTGTTTCCTCGTTCTGCATGCATGCAGACTCTCAGCCAAAGAAGATTCGGAAACCCCCTGGCCTTCCTTCCTCGGTGAGACCTTCTTTCTTCCTCTCTGCTCTCTCTTTCTATTCTCACACACACACACACCTCTCCCTGTCTCTCCTTCTCTGTACACACACACCAACACATGCGCTGCTTTCTCCTCTCCGCTTGAGCAGTTATGTGACAGACGGGGTAAAGACCCACAGTGAGCTGACATCAACATTTATCAAGCTCAACTTCTACCACGTGCGTCTTTGAGTCTTCCATCCATTCACCGTTCTCGCACTTTTCATACCAATCCAATCGGAAAGATGTTGTTCCAGTTGTTGCTTGTGTGGTTAAACCCCAAATTTGTACAACGGGTCACTGTACCAGATTTTGTCAGTGCGCCCAGAATTCCCGGCAGCTGATGGCGCTTGCGCACGATGCGTAACACATAGTTGGAAATGCAAGTCATGTTTACATGTTTGACTATACAGTCAGCGAATCGGCAGTTGCCCACATCACTCCCCTTTTTATAGACTGTTGAGTGTAGTCTTGTGCGCTAATTACTATGCGGCCTCGTCGCACCGCTTCAACTACTGTAGTTCATTTTCAGCGCCGCAGGATTGCTACTTTTTAATTGTCTCGAGTCACGTGGTGGTTTACTGTGCCCAACCTAGCACAGAGAACACTTTATTTTTCTTGCCTCTCACTACTGAGGATGATGAGGGAGATTGGCAAGAACACATACCGAAAACTCATGAGATCCATACTGCAAGGTGTTTTTGATCTGCTTAGCCTGTTTAGCTACATGAAAGTAAAACTAATGCCCCTCAGTATGATTTGGACACCATAATAATTAACTTATTATTAACACATCACTAATAATGGACATCAAAATAGATCTTTATAATCCCAGTTACGGTTTTTATCAGTAATTGTATCATTAGTTTGGGCAGGTGCAGCTAATATTGTGGTGCTGCTCACATTTTGTCATGAGGTTACATGATAATTGACTTGCTTGTGTTTTGTCAGAGCGAGAAGGAAGCTGATTTTTCTGGTCGGCCAGGTCACAAATTGCATAGCCATGGATGCATAATGTGGCATGAGTTTAAATCTAGCGTAAACAGTCTGGATTTTGTCTCTCGTTGTTGCTGTGAGATGGAGTTGGTACAACCTAGCGAATTGATTAGGAAGTTTTGTGTCACACTGTGAAGTTTTGTGTCCCCGCTTTCCCCCCACCCCAGGTCCTCCACCTGTGGGTGCTGGCGGTTTGAAGTGGCTGCTGAAAACCACACACTTACTTCTCCTCTGCATCTGTATCACACACAGAGTGAGTGTGATTTCAACGCAACCACCCCCACCCCGCCACCCGTATTCTCACTGTCTGAACCTCAGTCATTCTCCTGCGGTGTGAACGATGGCCGCGTGGTTTCAGTGCAAATGATGAGATGTCTGTGTGTGTGAAATACCCCCACCCCCCTTCCCCCCCACCACCACCACAGCCAACCCGCCTACTACGCCTCAGCACATGATGGCCTGGGTGGGCCTCCCCCCTGTGAGTGACCCAGTTGTGAGGCACCGTGCTTGCGAGGCCTCTTAGCCCCCGTGTCTGAGCCCAGATTAATGGCTGCCAATGATGATCCTGTGCTCCCACACTGCCTCCGTGCCTGCCTCGCGTGGACACCCCATGCCAACCCCATTTGTACTTTATATTTAGCAAATTAGGAAACACTCTCCTTGTAAAGACCATTCATGCTTCACATGAGCTCTCTTACTCCCTGGAAGCAGAGAGAAGGAACCTATCCTTGTTGCCCATTAAACTAACCACAACGCCCTGTGTGGTGGAAGAATAAAGCACTTTGAGTTTATTTGGACGTTAATCTGAATCCACTCCCACCAGTGTTTTCCTAGCAGAAACCCCTTTTGTACGGTCATAACCTGAATTGCATTAAAGCCCTATTAGTTGAGGATTTTAGCCTAGAAATCCCTTTTCTTCCCGAGAATATAATTACGGCGCATCGCACCAGTCATAGTGTAGTTCCGTTGCCATGTAGAGCAACAGGATTCACGTGACATTGTTCCCCATGAAAGCGCAACTCAAAGCCCATTGTTAGATGAAGCCATCTCAGTCATGTTTTTCCCCCCGAATTAACAGTGATCATGTTAAATCCCCCGTTTCCTTCACACTCCCCTGGCCATATCAAGCTTTGTTTAAGTCATTTAGATTACCTTCTACCGGCCCCCTCCCTCAACACCCCTTATCTATCTACCCATTTCATAAATCATCAGGGTCCTCATCCCCCCCCCAATCGTCCATCTCACGCCTTCACCCCCTTACCCACTGCAGTCTCTCTCTTTCTTTTGCTTGTTCTCTCTCTCTCTCTTTCTCTCTCTCTGTCTCTCTCTCTCACTATCCCTCAGACTGGATCCCAGCCCCCATCGCTCCCCCTCCCTCCCCTCGCTCCTTCTCCTCAGCCCAGCTGCCTGTGGAGTTGGATGTGGTCCAGGAACAGGCAGATGGCTCTGTAATTAGAAGTGCATCTCTCCATTCCCTTTCCACTTCTCCCTGTTAAATCAAATTACAGAAAAAAAATCCCTTCTCTGGATTAGCATTCTTAGCAGCGTAGCCTCCATTCTTCTTCTCTTCCTGTATCCTGCCATATGCAACACAATCGGAAGGGGGGAAAGGCGGACTGAGAGGTCGCCGATGATTCTGACAATCTGGGGGTTCCTCGTGTCTGTCTTCAGTTTGTGTAGAGTACTGAGAAACTCAGCAGGCAGTTTTGTAAGGAACTGTAGTCTTATCTCATCAGGGTTGTCAGTTGTGATCCCCTCTACAAGTCAACCCTTACAGAAAGCGATGGCGCTTGTTTCAGAGAATGGCACGCGTGCCTTGGCGCTCTATGGGGGCACACACACGCTATGTGTATGCGTGTGTTACTGGGGAGGGCTGCTGGCCAGCCTGTGTGATGTCATCGGGATCCTGGGAGGAAGAGGAAGCGCTCGCTGTGTACCGGGATCCAAGCCTTAGCCGTGCCCAGCGTGCCATGGCCGCTGCGTTTCCTCCACAGTGCAGACTCCCTCTCGCCATCTTGTGGCCATTGGAAGCTAGCGTTAGTGTGTGGGCAGAAAACGATAATAAGCTGAGCCTCACCGTTACTTCTCTCTGTGCTTGTTTTAGGTATATGCGTCCACATCCGGTGACGAGTATGCGAGAGACAATGGAGGTTATCCTGGCGGTAAGCCCGGTACAGTCTACCCGGGCTCTTTCTACATGCAAGGTAGGAACTCACTTGACGTCCCTTTTGGTGATCTACTCCATCATTCTTGCATCACGAGGATGAATTCTTGTGTGCCCCTTGGCAGAAGACCTTTGGCCATCTACTGGCTACTCGGCCATGTTAGGCAACTCCCCTCACATTGGACCACCAGGCTCCTTCTCATCACTGAACCCACAAGACAGGATGGTTGGTAGACCTTCATTTCTTCAACGTTCACCACAATACTAACTCTTACTTCTGAGCCATGCTGTCACACATAAAGTCTTTTTTTTGGGAGTATGTTGTTTGTTTCATATGGGGCGGCCTAATATACCCTTTCCTTGCATCTGTGCACACAGAATTATCCACTGCGCGCCAGCGAAGTTAACGGCTTCCACGCTGCCCCCACCACCTACAACCACACGCCCGCCATCAACGGAGAAGCCATTATGGGTAACAAATTAATTCTTACAATTATTATTTTTTTTGTTGATATTTTCAGATCACATGACTTGCTTGTATTTGTTGCAGCAGGCAACCGAGCCACCACGGCAGGTAGTTCCGGAGACGAAATCGGAAAGGCTCTCGCCTCGGTGAGCTTTTGTAATCTCACTGGTATTCATGTAGAAAGTACTTTATAGCTCCACTTTGTATGCAATCAGTTAAAGTTGGTTTTGATTAATGGATCTGAAAGTCCATATTTATTAGTTTGTCTTTCTAATGCTTTTGTTTTGCTTCAGATTTATCCGTCGGACCACAACAGTAATAACTTCTCCTCGGCTCCTTCTACTCCCGGATCTCCTCAGGCTATTGCAGGTAAAGTCTAACTAACTCTTCTACATGTGCATAATATAATCGTGTAGTAATTTGGTTATCTTTAAGCCTACATTAACGTTTATTTTGTTGTGATTTGTGAATTATTCTCAATACACAGTGATTTATTCTTTGTCATTTGGGCAACCATAAATGTTGTGTATAGCAGATATGCCTCAACAGCTCCCTCTGGTGTAACATTAACAATGAGCATTTATCATTGGCCTAATGTTTATCTGTGCAGGAGCTCAATCCCAGTGGCAAAGACCAACCACACCCACTTTTGAAGGGCAACCACATGCACTGGTATGCTACAGAATCAAAATTGATGCAATAGCTTCAAGCCACATCATATGTATTTCTATAGCAGAGTAAAATGGAGGACTGTTTGGAGGAGGCCATCCATGTGCTCCGGAACCATGCTGTAGGCCAAGGGCCCGGCTTAGATGGTGCCCACCCCGACATGCACAGCCTTCTGTCTGCAGTACACAACGGGGGCCTTGGATCCCTCTCTCCAGCTTTCCCCAATGCCAGCCTCGCTCTCAGCAACAGACATCCTGCTATGGTCAGCCACCTACTAGCTTTTCCTATTGAGGCACATTTCGACAAATCCACAGATAATTGTTTATTATGTACATAATGTTGATTATTGTAAAAAGCTTTTCTTCAAGGACAAGATTGCTGTAGGTATACTACATACTGTGGATTCAGATGGGGTAGCTTCTGAAGAAATAGACTGACTGTTGTCACGCTTACAAGACCCAACTGCAGCATATTTTGCAATTTATATCCTTTTAACCCATTAAGGCCTAAAGCACCTGGCAAAACATGCCTCTAAAACCTATGGAGGACTTTTGAATTAACCCCCGAAAACCTGAAGTTTTCCTGGAAATTCAACAATATTAAAAATAATTGATATCTCAGCTCCTGAAGCAGATAGAAAAATAATTCACTTGTGGCGTTCACACAAACCTAAGTTTATTTTTATAAACCTTCAATATATATTTTTTTTAAATCAACAAACAAATGTCGCATCTGCGGGTGTATAACTCCAAATATATATATACTTTCAACACTGGAGCGCAGTTGGAATAACCTCGGGGGATCGGGGTAATTATTCGTTGTCCATTCCGTTACAAAGTCGTCAAAATTTTCAACATCCTCATTGTGTACAAACATATTTCTTAACAGTATGTCACTGTCGATTTGTTACACTGAGTCGAATTCCTCCCGCGTCGTCGTCAATTGCGTCATTAATTTAATAACTCCCGCGAATCTGCATCTACCATAAACACTGCATTAAAATTCCAGGACATGCTATGAGGCCCACGTCACCCTATCGTGCATATTCGGATGCATTTCATCGGCTAAGAAACCAAGAATTGGTCAAAACACAACAAAATGACATATCCGCTCTCCCGAGTTTAAAGGGAAAAGGGCGCAAGGTGCTCTCCCGGCTTTAACGGTGGAAGTGCTGTCACGCGCTCCCGGCCGTAATGGGTTAAAAGGAGTCTTGACTGTATTCCGTTTCAAAAGGGTCAAGGAATGAAGGAAATAGGTATGATGATCAAATGTCTTCTGCCATCTGGTGGAGAGTTGTTAAACTGCAAGAAAATAGAACTTGTACAAATTTCACCGTTGCTGGTTCCACATAATCATTTTCACAACGTCACGTTGTATATTTTTGTAATTTGGCCACTTTACTTTGGACATATCTGCTTGCTCTTGACACTTAAGGTAGACCAGTTACTAAGTATTATTTTTATTATGTGATCAAACAGGGTTTCAAGCGTGAATCATTCCGACAGTTGCGTTCAATGCAGTGAGATTTCACACTTTCTTACTTTTCCAAATTGATGAGGAAGACGATGTGAGTAGAGTTGAGCTAAATCAAGTCAACATTAGTCATAAACTGAAGGTCCCCTGTACTAAACAGTGGAAGAGTGTCTCCACATGCCAGCATAGACATTTCTCCACCTCACAGGATTAATGATAGCTACCCTATCCATCTATTTAACAGGGAGGGAAACATGAGGAGCCCACTGGCCTCCCGCCCAGCAGCACACTTCTGCACGGTCATCACGCGTCCGGGTCCACGCCGTCGGTTGGCCAGCCGGAAGGCTTCAGCAGTAAGTCGGGCCCAAGCAGCAATACAGTGCAAACGCATGACATTACACACAAGTGCGCTTGTCATGCGCAGGTCTTCCTGGTGGGATCGCGCGATCCACACACTCCTCCAGCAGCTCGGACATCAAAAGGGAAGATAAGGAGGATGATGAAAACTCGTCCAGCGCAGACAAATCCGACGATGAAAAGAAGGATTCCAAAGCAGCACGCAGTCGAACAAGGTAGGTAGTTAGTTGTTTACCGTTTAAGAAACTAAAAGGGAGATTTTCTTCTTTTTTTTCCTCCACATTCTAAAAATTCCTGGTATCCGTCTCTCATAAAGGGCATCATAAGTCATTCAAATTAAATTCTGTGTCGCCCTGGTTGGCAATGTTAGCTGTTTAATGCCGTTGACACCCCCCCCCCTCCCTTTATGTCACAATTTTCAGAAAGGAGGCGTTGACCCTCCAGATGCTCTCTAGCCTTTCAGACCCGAAAGATGAGTAAGTTTCTCAAGTAGAAAATCCCTTTCTTGTGCTTTGTGGGCTCCTCCCGCACGTCCATGCAAAGCGCACGCTGGTGCAGCTGTTGTCTCAAGCTGCTTAAACATGATGAACCTCCCGTGTTTAGGTTCATACTATGTGATCAACTATATTGGCCATTTTGCTCGCATTGGTTTACAGATTACAAAGCATACTTGATTTGTAAATTAAAGCATATCAGAGGCCTGCTTATCTATCAAATGAGTCCAATGTGTGTTGCTGTAATTGCACCGCTTCACCGGATGCATAATCTGGAGATTGGCGCCAAATGTTACTGTCACCAAAATGTAGCATTCTTAGGTTTGTTTCGATGTTCACCGCGCCGTCTCCCTCCAGTCAGGACGACGAAGACGACGAGGACCTCCCGCCCGAGGTGAAGATGGAGCGCGAGCGGGAACGGCGAGTGGCCAACAACGCCCGCGAGCGGCTGCGGGTCCGGGACATCAACGAGGCGTTCAAAGAACTCGGGAGGATGTGCCAGCTGCATCTCAGCCACGACAAACCTCAAACCAAACTTCTCATCCTGCATCAAGCCGTCAACGTCATACTCAATTTAGAACAACAAGTCAGAGGTCAGTTTCCGCCATAATTGCAAATGTTTTATTTTTGTTTTGTTTAAATCTATCACTAATGTACCACCTTTTCGCCTTGGTTCAGAGCGTAACCTGAACCCCAAGGCGGCGTGTTTAAAACGCCGTGAGGAGGAAAAGGTGTCCGGGGTGGTGGGTGATGCGCCCATGCAGCTCTCAGGAGGCCACCCAAGTATTGGAGGAGATGGCCACAATCCAGTTGGTCACATGTAACACCAGGTAGGCCTTAAGTGTTGATATTTGAACTTTTTAACAGTTGTAACTTTATACAAGTGGAAAGAGAAAGTTAATCCCTGTATGCCATGCGAGGGTGGTGTGGTGGCCATTGGGAATTTCAGGGGATTTCAGGGAACGATATTCAATTATTATTATTGTTTTATAAATACAAAAGCCAAAAAAAAAAAAGCCAAAACACTTGTTGAAAATAATCCTTTGGATGCTTATTCAGGTTGAAATTTGGCCTGATTCCGAATTTGAAGGTGATATTAGAAGTTGTGCTGTGTTAAGCTTTGCTTCTTTAAATTGTATTTTTTTTTCCAGATGTGGTGGTGTTTCCTTGGCTCCCAGAGGATGTGGCCTTAACAGATTTCTTCCACCTATGAACTCTCAGTGTGTGTGCGCGCATATGTGGACATGTCTGTGTATTGTCCGTTCAAGTTTCAAGACACACACACATTCATGCAAACTGCCAAAATGGACACAGCCTGTTTGTCGCACTCCAACATGACTACAAGCTCAAATGTGAAAAACTTTTCTTTTTCTTTCTTTCTTTTTTTTTTTTTTTATATATATCTGTACAAAAACAATACGATTGAACACCAGAGAACTTTTTTTTTTTTTTTGTCCTGCCACAATTTGGGACTTTTGACACACTGCCGAGAGTTGCTCTGGTGAACGAGAGAGAAAGGAAGAAACACAAATTGAATCATAGATTTGTGCCTCAATGTTACACAATGTTTTCTATTTGACATTCAAGCAAATTGCTTTACATATGAGGAACATTTATTGTGAGGGATTGCTTACGTGTATTGAGCAATTATTTTTTAATGTATGTCATTCCCAGTGTGATGGTACAGTCTTACATATGTTATGTAACCAAGCCCATAATTGAATTGCCTAAATTCAGTGACTTTTTTTTTTCTCTACCCCCCCCCCCTTTTTTTTTTTTTAATCAGCAATTGCTTGGCCATTTCTGGACAATCCAAATGCAGCGCTCTTAAACGAAGACCGCTCGTATCCCACAAGGCATTTGGACACCCTGGAATAAGGACTCACCACTAAACTGTTCATTTTCCCCACCCCCACTTTTTTGGGAGCGCAAATTGAAATGTTAAAGCTGTCAATGTGATTTCAGGTGTCTCTACTGCTTTGCAACTAAAGCGCACACACAAGCAAGACAAAGCACAGTTGTGTAAAGTTGGGTGGAAAAACAAAAGAAGCCATTTTAAGCGCTCACAGAGAAGCAGGGACTTCTTTGAAATGGCTCACCGACAATGCCAGCAAACTTGAGGGCTATGGTTCATTTGCCCCCGAATTGATACTCTGGAAAAAAAACTAAAATTCTTTTTTTTTTCTCTTATTTTTATGGAGGGAACTTTTGGTCGACCTTTTTGGTGTCATGGTGGCTTTCTTTTCCAGAAACGAGCATTCCCATTGAATTAGCGCCCCTCGCCTTTCTCCTCCTTCCTCCTCTTAGTGAGAAAAGTGTGACGTGTACATTCACTCCGTACATTACTCTTGATGCGTTTCATTTTTTCAAAAATTTAAATATATATAAAAATATATATTTTTTGTTAGCCTATACATTGTAGATTTTTTACATAAATGGCAATATTAGTTTGAAGTTTAGAGTGTATTGTAGATGAACTTTACAAGGGGATGTTGAACATAAATAGAAGCAAGGGTGGCAGAGAAAAGGCTTTTGAAGGTTTTTAATTCTTGTTTGAGTTGAAGAAGGCTACTCTGAATTCTTTCTTTACCTATTTTGGGGGGGCACTGAGGATAAATGCGGAGTCGGTGTGGGTGAACAGTAATTATGCAACTGGTTCTTTGAATGTAGCCACCATACTTAATGTGGATCGCCTTCATGTGTCAATGAATTTTGTTTTTCATTTCACCCTTTTTCTTCCACCAGTGCAAAACACACGTCTGTTAGAGGCGGCAAACGTCGGCCGTTCTGGCGTGAGGTGATGGCTAACGAGGAGAACAAATCAGTGTTATTGTGATGTTATTCCCATGTCATGTCATGTTGTCAATTTGTTCTACCGACATGTAATCACAGATGGCAGGTAGAGCGTTTTGTGTTTTTTTTTTTGTTTGGTGTTCTTTTGTGTGTACAAGACGAAGATGAAGAAAAAAAGAAGACCTATACAAATCAACAGTGTGGCCTTTTCATCCTCAAGACTTAACGATGTCATAAAGGGAGAGTGATACCTTTTCAGTGCCTGAACTTGTATTTTTCATTTACGTTTGTCAACCATATCATTTCATTTATCAGGAGATTAAAAGAGGTACTTGTTCATTCCCCCACCCTCCCTTCTCCTAATGCTTTTGTTTTTTCAGAAAGAACTTTAAGCTCTTATATAAGAGATTTTTTTTCTTTCACTGTATCTAGTTAAAATAAAATAAAAATAAGTGTTAATAGATCTTGTTTTATTGCTTTTGTTTTCTAACTGGATTCTATTTGTCCAAACTGCTGTTTTGTGGGTCCAAAGTCTTTCTGACCTGTCATTAACTTAAGGCTTTTGACATGCGTTTTTCAACGAAGGGAGTGTTTTTCTTGTTTTAGTTTTAGAAAAGTAGCTTTTTAGAAGCTTTCAGCATTTTCTGTGTCTGTGCATACCGCTGCACTGACTCCATAATCAATGCCATTTTAACCTCTTTAGTGAATTTGGTGTGGGGAGGGGGGGATAAAAACCTATGATGTTTGAATTATTCTAACATCAATAGGTTGACTTAATATTGATGTTTCAAGATAGAAATCTGACTTGGAGACCATTTGAAAACAGCAAAACACACTCCAATTCATTGCACAGTACAAGATGTCATGCTTGGTCTACTTTTGTTATAAGTTGTTACTTGGTTTCGTCCCTCCCTTATTTGTTTTTTTAACCATTTTTAATCACATTCATAAGACAGCCCCGTGACATCTTGTGTGGATCGAGGACATGACTGACTCCGGCAGGGCCACCCGACCCCCAGAGTGCCTCTCTCTTGAAATATATATAAATATATAAATATAGTTGAGAACTGTCCTGTATATAACAGTAATGTAGCAATAAATGTTCCATTTTTAATAACAGATTATACCTTTTCCTATGTCTGGTTTTTGGAAATTGTGTACATTGAAATGAAAAATAAAGCAAAACATTTTAACAAAGGGTCTATTGTAGTTCTGGTATGTGTAAACTAAATAGTTCATCTTATCTCATTCGAAGCCAACATATCAGTATCATTTTTTGTACAGTCAAACGTGCTGGAAACCCGACGACCTGAAACGACCCCGAGTCAAGACATTTTAATCAGGCACATAAATGGGGCAGCCCGGGGTCCTTTCAGACTAGCGTAAACACTTCCGTGGAGTAAAGAAGTACTACAGGGGAGGTCAGATTAGTCCAAAAAAATGCTGAATAAATTATTTGGTGCCCGGAACGTCACGATTTTACGGACGTGGTACGTATAACCAATAACCGTAGTGAACTTCTGCATCGTATGCGATTTATTTTGTAGTCGCAAGCGTGTGAACACGACTGTGTCCTTGTATGCGACCCCATCTACACCTAAGCTAACTTACCTTAGCTTCCCTGTTTACATTCGTACCGATTTCGCCTGCGTGGCTAATTAGCCTAATAATTAACATTAGAATAGTAACAAACGTAGTCGTTATCAAATTAGATATTCGGTGTTAATGTGATTATTATATCGATTTAATATACTGTCTTGTAAGTCGATTGCCAGGTTATTAGAATGAAGATGTTTTTAAATGTTCTGCTCTTATGTTCAGATTTGCTTGACGCTATAGAGTAGGGCTGGGCAATTTAATTGATGGAGAGACTGTAAACGCTTAAAAATCCTACAAATAAAGCTGATAGATCACTAATATACATGTTCCACGAAAAATGGGGGGTTGCCTCCCAAAATAAAATAAAGACGTTTTAAAAAAAATTGTCAGACAAAGATCTGTGAGTATTTGGGGTTCCACTGCAGAGAAAACATTTTGAAGGATTTTGAAGCCAGTGAGAGAGGGAAAAAAAAGAAAACCCATCACCGATCTGATCAGAAGATAGACTTATCTATTCACAATATGTTTAAACAAGTTGTTTATTTACTGTACACTGTGTACAGTCAATCCCCTACTGTTTGTGGGGGGTTGGGACAGGCCCGACCCAGAATAGATAAGATTTGCATATATTGAAATACCTGGGGGGGAATTGTTTACACAGCAATTGGGGACAAATCTGACTGTAATATGATGAGAACTCTTGGAATATTAACAGTGGCAGAACAGAGCATCCCACGCGGGAACAAGATTTTGTTTGCGGTAATGTTATATTTTGCGTCTCGATATCAGCAAATGATAGCATTATTATAACCAATCACCAATTCTGCATAACATGCATAATATTTGCCAATCCGATCCAGATGATCAGATCTGCGTAAAGTCTACTAACTACAAACAGGAAGGCCTATTTCTAACCCTTGACTTCACAACTGTGAGTTAGACGGGCTAAACACTCACCAACGTACTGCCAATTTAACTGTATTATTTTTAATTTTTGTGGTTGTGCACTGAAACTTTTTCGTATTGCAAACTACAAACCTTAACTCTAAATATTTTTTTTAATTCTAGTTTAAAAATAAAATTGTGTTTTGATTGTTTTCTTGATGTAGGGTACCCAATTTGGTGACATGGGGGACAGTGGGAGGTGTAGCGCTGGTTCACTTCACAGACTGGCGGGTCATCCTCGACTACGTGCCATATATTGGTGGCAAGTTCCACAAGGATGACTGAAGACTTTTTCATTGCAATTGTGAGTCTTATCACCAAAACAAAAATAATTTGCCTTTTTGATGATCACATTTGATCATCACATACGCTGAATTTTATTGGATTTGTTCCAAAACTAGCACATTTAATTTCAAATTATAGGACACAATGATTCAAATTATGGGATTGAAATCATTTTGTGTGTGCAGTTATTTATGTTTACAATTTAAAGTCAACAGTAAGTGATCAAATTCAGTTTCTAGTGGCGCAGTAGTTAATATAAATGCCATTAATCCATTTCAGGCAAAACCCGATGATACAGTGTTGCTGATGTGTGCCTTTTACAGGAGCAAGCTGGGTGGACAAGAGTGGACTTCCTTCTACTTGGCCAGTTTAAAATGGGATGATGTTGATGATAGCCACATGCTGCGGGGACTTGTTATGATGCATTCTGTATAATAAAAACTGCTTTGATCCATGACTATACAATACAATATGAATAAATGTTAAATGTGACATCATTCCTGTCCTCTTATTTAATAAGAAGCTTGACTTCATGCATGAACAAAAAATAAATACTGGTGTCATTTACATGCTTGTGTCACATAGGTGGACTGATAAAGGTCACCCCTCCCTCTGCCCCCCCCCCCCTCCCTCTGCCCCCCGACACAACAGTTACGTTATCAAGCAGACGGCGAAATTTGCGTGGATAATTTCTCCAGTGGTAGAGGGGGAGGGGAGGGGACGGAGAGAAGGGATTTAATACAGCGAGAGGAACAAAACCTCAGTCTTCAAGATGGATAAAAACGAGTAAGTACATAACGTGCACGGCGTTTCAACCCTCCGTGAACGGTTTGCAACGGACTCGGTGTCGTTTAACGTTAAAAATATGCCTTTCGTCATACAGAAATAACAGTAAATAGGAATGTTCGATCATCGATACGGCGAATAGTGTTAGCGTTTTGTATGTTATGTCTGTGCAAGTAACAATGCTACGGTGTGTTCGCTCACGTATGTTTAGCACCGTTGCAATGTCGACGTTAACAAATGTAATCCTTTTCATGTTTGCAATTTGCGTGGAGTCGTAGCGGCGCGTCGACAATGTGCCATTTTGACAGATCTGCATATGTTACCCCTGCACAACAAATCCTCTTCCCCTCCGCAGTATAATAAACGCGCTAATGTACGATGTGTTTCTCCTCGAGCAAAAAAACGAAACGTGGAACTCGCGTTCGATGGAAAATATCCACTTTGTTCATTCATAAAATGAGTGGGGGGAAAGGAAAGTGACAACGGTCGGCATTGTGGTGAAATGGCTCTCCAATTTCATGTAACGACGTGAAACTTGAGAGCTAAGGTGAGCACCGAAACAGTCACATTTATCCACACTTGTTACGTTTATTTGACATGAAATATGCGTGATTTGTTGTCACTACGCCTTCACCGTGACTATTCACATCTATTTTGAGCAGTAGACATCACAAATGTTGCTTTCGGTTAACATTGTTGCTACCCGACACCAACGTCAAGGTAAACAACAGTGGTTGTGATAGTTCCGGAAATGTATTTCATAATAAAAAAATTGACGCGTTGTGGACTACTAGGCTAGTTTATTACAGTATGTTGTTCATAATTATTCTGCAAAATGCACATGTGAATTAAGAAAATATATACACACGAAGTTACCATTTGTGGCAATTACTTTTCCACGTGGACTGTTGATGGAGACTTTCATAGCAAAGTGCAAGTCAGGTGGGAAGAGTGCATAAAATAAGGTCCAAAGTTTTGGATCTCTTGGGAAGTCGGTGTTTTGTTTTAAATAAGGGTACATAACTCAGTTCCATTGTCTAATGCAGGTCTAACAAAACTAAATATTAATTTCCCTAAAAATAAAAATTCAATGTTACAGTTGTGGAAACTATGGTCGAACCATGGTGGGTAAATTATATTTTTTCAGATAAATCTATCCTCAAATCTACATTATTACCACTGACTCTAATACAAACTACCTCATTTCCCATTTTGGGTTAGCATAGCCATACTGTAATGAGTAATGCACCCCATACTAATGTAACTTTGTAATGTAATTAATTATTACTAATTTTTTCAATCAGGGATAAAAATGGAAATTGCTGAATATGTCAGAATAAAGACATTCATTTTACATAATACATTATGCTGTAGGGTGGTGATAATTATTGCTGTTTTTATTTATATTTCATCGACGTTTCTTTCTATTGTCAACACATGACAGTCCTGAACTTTCCTGTTTCAATGCCAACTTTTGTTTCAATATTTGCTTTTATTTCGAAATCGGTTATGTTTTAACTTCTTGTCCTTTTCCTTCTTCCTCCCTGAGCCGGGACATCCTTGGCTGTTCTTGTGTTCTCTTGTTTTCCTCGCGGATGCAGCTGAGCTCCTCGCTGGGGCCTGTGGCGAGCCGGGCGGGAGGAGGGGGTAGTGATGTGGCCGCGAGGACCGCGGCGTAGCGATCTGCGCGACGACAAAGAGCACGAAGACGTTAGCTAGCTCCCCAACTAGCACGGACGAGCTCGCGTTCCAGGTGGCGCGGCGCATGTTCGTGCTATGGTCGACGCTAAGCTAACAACTGAAAAATACTTTGTTTTAAGACTGCTAACTTGAGTTATACTCGTGCGCGAGAATGGAGAAGAAAAGGTGGGATTGCACTGCTCTCCCCAAGGGATGGAAAATGGAAGAAGTGACCAGAAAGTCGGGTTTGTCCGCCGGGAAAAGCGACGTCTATTATTTTAGGTACTTACTTATCCGACTTCGTAACTTACAAGTGTGTGCGGGAGCGCGTTCGCGGATGGATACACGCAGGACTATTTTGTTCAGAGGGGGAGTTGGGGTGCAAAGTTTTGGGTCGGTGACTGAAAGACTAGCGTCAGGCCTCTTGAGTTGACGTCGGTTAACACTCCTTATTCCCCCTACCCTTTCACCTGAAGCGAACCAACAACGGCAGAATTGTGTTCTCCTTTAGCAGAGGAGACGAGCCAGATGAGGAACAGAGGCAAGAGAGGGGGGAGGCGGGTCGGTTGTATAGTTTGTGGTAGGCCCACCACCCTGTCTCTTCTGTTTCCTGTATTGTGTGACGTAAGACGCATCGTGTGTGCATGAGTGACGTGCACGGTCAGGTTCTTAACTGTCATGTTCAACATATGAGGTGTGGCAGAAAGGTTTCCAGGCTTGGTGTCTCAAAAGATGTATTTCAACTACAAACTACGAGTTTTACCTTTGGAAGTAACCCCATTGAGTCTTCCCAGTCTTCCCATGCACTCTTGGAAGGATTCTTCTCCAAATCTTCCACAGCGCCATCGTCGCGGCTACCTTGAGGTCATCCATGTCTTCATAATTGATGACTCCCTTGAGATTAGGAAAGAAGAAGAAGACAAAACATCACACTGAGTTTTTTTCCATCACGGTGACATTCTTGGTAGATACCCCCCTTATATCAAAAACACGACTGGATTCCAACTTCGATTGACAAGCTTTCTTCCACCGTGGTGACGTCGGACTCTTCCACTGAAGTCTTTGGCGTTTGGTCTCTGGCTCATACTTGAAGAGCAATGCGCTGGGATGACTCTCTCCAGGAACCCTGATCTCATCATGGTTCTCTCTTCCTATTGCTTGTCAGCTTGACACCTGATGCATGATGTATACAATTTTTTTGTTTGTTTTGAGACTCCAGTCCTGGAACTTTTCTGACACCCCATGTACATTGAGTTGTCGCTCCCATGCGTGGAGCTACAACCAGCTCCATTTTTTCTTCTTACATTTGCTCCCCCTCAGAAGAAAAAAAAAATCATGTGGACGTGGTGTGCAGTGGTCATTTTAATGCATTATGAGACGTGAGTGCAGGGTTTCAATCATCCATTCAGATTCATGTGTGCCTGTTGCATGTCGTTGTTGTATATCTGTCCGTACGCCGCTTCCCGCCTTTGAATGTTCAATGTGAAGACGCATCATCTTTTAAAACATCCTCACGTTTTTTTTTTTTCCTTCTCTGCTGCCTCGCTTAGTCCGTCTGGGAAGAAGTTCCGGAGCAAGCCTCAGCTGGCTCGTTACCTCGGCAACCAGATGGACCTTAGCTCGTTCGACTTTCGCACGGGGAAGATGCTGATGAGCAAGCTGAACAAAAACCGCCAACGGTTGCGCTACGACAACAACAACCAGAATAAGGTGAGCCAACTCTCGGAGCTTTCCGGCCTCCATAGAAACATCTTTATATATTGTAGTACCAAGACTGACCTCTGGGAGGCAGCATGGTGCCATAGGACATCCAGACTGCTGGAAAATACAAAGTAGAAGCTTATGCTGACTCTCCCATCAGCAACGTTTACTGTTAAAGGAGCCATTTTAGGCCAAATAAATAACAAATAGGTCTGTCAGGCGCTGCAAAGCATTTAAACATTGTGATGAACAAAACTGTGTTAGTCTAATGGACTGAGAGCTAATTAGAGCTGCACTATAACAGAAAAATATGCAGCATTCAATACTTTGAGATTTTTTTTCTTCTACCTTTTTGTCTTCCATTTTTCGATAATTTTGGGAGGTAATTTTTCGCACATGTTTAGACTTTTTTTGCCTTTTTTTTTTTTTAAATTTCTGACATTGGTAATTTTCTGCATTCTTCCTATTTTTTAATAATTATTTTTTTGCTGACAAATTTCTGACTTTTTGGGCCATTTTGTGTACATTTTATGGTAATTTTCGGGATTTATTTATTTTTGAACATTTAAAGTCACTTTTTGCTTACTTTTCTGCCTTTTTATAAAAACTAATAATAATTTTCTGCCTTTTTTGTGGCAATTCCTATTGTTGTATGTTATAGTAATTTTCTGCCTTTCTTTTTTTTTTGACTTTATGGATACTTTTAAAACATTAAATTTTTTTGCCTTTAAGAAAAATAATTCAATTCTTTGAATTTTTTTGCAATTTCATGGACATTTTATGGTAATTTTCTGCTATTCCTCTTCATTTTTGGACACATGGTTATTTATTTACATTTTTTGTTCTTTTTTTTAAACTTTCATAAACTTTTCATCTCTTTTTTTTGATAAATAAAAAAATTGGACTCTGACAATTTTTAGATACTTAATTTTTTTTAATCTAAATTCATTTAAAGAATATTGTAGTTAGAAATAACAATAAATATGTAGAAAAATAATAATTTCTACAAATTCTTATAGAGAGCCACACGACTTCAGAGCCACAATGGCTCCAGTGCTGCAGGTTGCAAACTCCTTGGCTAACAGTTAGCTTGTCTGGAAATAAAATTGGCTTTCGTTAGGTTTCATGTCAGTCATAGAACCCGCAGGTCGGCCAGTCTCCTTGCTGATGGCACACAAACATTTGCGGTTGGAATTGATGGATTTACGATTGTCATCTCAACCGTTTTTAAGGGTAAACCGGACCTGAACACGTCACTTCCTGTCAGACAGACAGCCTCCATCTTTAAGCAGCCCGTTACCAAGGTTACCAACCATCCCAGCAACAAAGTCAAGACGGATCCACAGAAAGCTGTAGACCAGCCCCGTCAGGTGCGCTGGATTTACACTTCTTGGTTTAACGGGGACAGCTCACTTATTTATTTATTTCCCCCATTTGTGTGTTTCTAGCTATTTTGGGAGAAGAAGTTAAGCGGTTTGAATGCGTACGACATCGCAGAAGAGTTGGTGAAAACGATGGAGCTGCCTAAAGGTCTCCAAGGTATATGGTATATTTATTTTGTTGGCAAGACACATTTAGACTTAAGGTTTTTCTGTAATCAGCAGCCTCAAAGTGTTTTTTTTATTCAAATGTTTACTACAGTGACTTCATGGCTGCGTTTACGTAACTACGGCGCCTTTAAACACACATACACATTAACGTTACACTGCCGCCATATTGGAACGGGACTCCGTCATAAACTGAAGAGTTCTTGTCGACCCACTGGTTGTTCTAAATCCGTATTTTTACATCATACTTTTGTGTGGAAAATATCACCATTGCTTGTCATAACAGTGGAAAACTGGTGTTACTAAGCAAAGCTCAATTCTAGGCCCCCTTTATATTTATTTATTAATACCTCATAATAGAAATGACAACTAAAAACGTTCATGGCTTTACAAGCACACATCAAGACGCTTTCCCAACTTCTGCACTGCTGCTCTGTCAGGTGTGGGTCCAGGCTGCACAGACAAGACACTTCTGTCGGCCATCGCAAGCGCGCTCCACACCAGCGCCGCCCCCATCACCGGTCAGCTGTCGGCGGCCGTGGAAAAGAACCCCGGCGTGTGGCTCAACACCACGCAGCCGCTCTGCAAGGCATTCATCGTCACCGATGAGGACATCAGGTTAGTTTGGTCGCCGTCATTTTGCACTTTGAACAAGTGGAAATAATTCACAAATGCCAATGCTATTGAAGTTCTACTGTATTTAAGTGGCTACAGAAAATGGCTAGCTTGACTTGTATGTGCTGACAAATTGTGGACGTGCTGTCGTCTTCCAGGAAGCAGGAGGAGCTGGTGTACAGCGTGAGGAAGCGTCTGGAAGAGGCACTCATGGCCGATATGTTAGCGCACGTAGAGGAGGCGGCGGTGGCCGGCGAGGGCGACGCCCTCAAGGACGAAGGCAATGGCAGTGAAGACATGGATAGCGTATAGCGCAGGTGCCGCGAGGCCGGACGGCAACTAGTATTTTTTCTTCCCCAGGTCTTCTTCTTCTTGATGGACATTGGACACGAGCCTTTCCTGTCGTTTCCGGCCAAACACAAGCAGACTGACTCAATCGCAGTGTCCATTATGGCCACTGGAGGGCAGCAACTTGTTAAATTGTCCCCTTTCCAAAACGTCGCGTGACATCATCCAGAACTTTTCATAAAGGAAATGTCACAGTCAATGTTGGATAAAATGAACATTTTACATCACATTTCTAGTATTATTCTTTCTTGACAATCATGTCAATGAAATGTGCGGGCGCTTACTCATTTTTATGGAGCTTTGACGTGAAAGTTATATTTCGCTGCCGTCTTAAATTTTAACTGCGCCTCGATGTGCACCACAAAATGAGGTGTCAGTTAACTGAAAGTTGTTGGACATTCATCAGTGTTGGTATCATCGTTGTCATATGCCCTTTTTTTGTGTGTTTTTTTCTGTTTTAAAACAAATGTCACGGGGGCTGCATAAATACCTGTTGTCAAAATCATTGTCAATACATTTTTAATGCCACTGTTTGACATGTTTTTTTTTTTTTAAGTCCTAGTTGTTTGATGTTTATGTTGGTAAATATTAATTCCCACTGGAAATTGTCCATTCAATATCAGCAGGTGGAATGCTGAAAGGAAATTTGATTGTATTGCTGAATAAAAGTCTATGCCAAAAGACCACTGTTGTTGTTTTTTAAAAATCTACGGCAATTTACTAATTACTTGATAATAATAAAAATTACTTTTGGGTTAGTTTTGTCGTTGCTAGGTGGCATACCATACCTGAAATCCTTGCAAGTTACGTGTTCATTTCCCAATCAGTAATAGTGTGAACTTGAGTGGCTGAGGCTTCTCTGGTTTGTTGGGATAGGCCTGGACGTGCGCTATATTTAAAATAATTGATGGATTTTTAACACAAAATATTTTTGCTTTTACTTTTATTTTAATTAAACGCCAGCAATAAACCTTTTCTAATTAACTTCTCTGACAACACTGACTGAAAGTATATGAGCTGATGACTCCACAGGTTTGTCACCTGCTAGATATTGACGTAACAATCCCATCCAATCAGCTGCAGATTCACCTGACAGTCGTCTTCACTGCATGTGTGTGTTTAAAGTGGACAAAGTGCACGTGAACTAACTGGGACATTTTCCTTGGTGGAAAATCCATTTCCTGTGTGGATGCCGTTTTAATCTGCTCGGATGCATTTGTACACCTAACTAGTTGAAGATGACAACACTGCAACTGTACACCAAGGTAGGACTAATGTGTTGAAATATTTTGCATTACATTTTTATGTACTTTACATACTGATAAATATGTATGTATTATTTAAAATAAAAAAAATCAAATATATATTTAGTATTATGTTCGTGGCTTGTTTTTAATCATTTGCATTTTTTTAAATTTGAATTTCAACCCAGCACTCCTAGAATTACCAATGACGCTAGTTGTAATGAAATGGATGTTATTTTTCAAGCGTTGATTTTTGACAGCAGAATATTAGTTTTCTGTCAGTTCTCACCATTTGGAAAGTAAGGTGCTTACACTTAGCCGGCTCTTTGAGCTAGAACTAGTAGAACTGTATCTCTCTGCTGTTGTGAGCAGTAAATTCCCTCATTTACGCTTTTGTCGCTTGTTTTTAATGAAGTGTAATTTTGTGACAGAATTGTTCGTTCATGTTTACTTCGAAATCAACTCTGTTTGAGTTAAAAGATCAGGACGCTTAGCTCGAAGTTGCTAGCTTAGCATCTAAAGATTGAGTGAGTATGGAAATCCTTAAGGGACAATATACATTGTGCAAAATTGCAATAGGTAGGAAGTGCGTAGTTGTCACTAATACATGAATATGGTTAGTGAAAGTGTGTATTATCGGCTCATATATTCTTAAATATTTTAGGTCATATATTGCTCCATTCATACACACATCACACTATAGTTCTACATAATGGTTAATCCATGTAGGCTTTTAAAGTGGGATGGCCAGTGTTAATTTTTAACACTTTTAAGAGCTTTTTATGCTGATGGCTGTCAAATGTCTCATCAAGGTGAGACCAGGAAGGAATGTCAGTGCAATCAAATAAAAATCAGTCCGAGTGTTATTGTTTTGGCTCACATCTCAAATCCCTTCACCAGGGGGCCATCGTGTGGATTCCTGACCCGGATGCTGTGTGGGTGTCGGCCCGGCTTGTCCAGGACTACACACCTGATGCCAAGCATGTGCTGCTGCAGCTTTCTGGAGGGAAGGTGAGACATTTTTAAATGAATACCTTGATCAAAACTAAGCAAAATATCTTCTCCTCTGACAGGAGACACTTTACCCGGTGGTGTCGCCATCTAACCTTCCTCCACTGGCCAACCCTGACATCTCAGAGGGCGAGAATGACCTGACGGCGCTCAGTTTCCTCCACGAGCCTGCGATCTTGCACAACCTCCGCGTTCGCTTCCTGGATTATAGCAGCATCTACACTTACTGTGGTAATATGTGCCATATTATCTGGTGATTTGTCTGGTCACATTTGTATAGTGAGTACAGTTTGGGGGATGATTTGCAAAAGTGTATTTCTTATCTGGTATATAATCATATTCACACTGCTATTGTTGTGCTAAAATGCAGTACGGGAAAAGATATTTATGTTAGGAGTGTCAAAATTAGTGCATTAATTTTGATTTATTTTAAAGTTCCTTTAATGCCACAATTTTTTTTAAACGCGTGATTAATGAAAAGCCTGTACTGGGGAAATTTCAGTCGCAACGCAGCAGACACGTACACGTCAAAATTTAGCAGTAATAAATATAATAATAATGCATATATTTGTGGAGACTGGGATCAAGTTTTCTTTTACAATTTTAAAAATGTGCAAAATTTCGCAAGTTACTTCATGTTAAAGATACAAAATGCAATTCTGCCATCTAGTGGCAGAAAAATGACCAACATAAATCAATATCACAGCATAGTACATCTTTTTAATTTAACTACATTTTATGAATTATTATGAAATTACTGTATCCATGACTAAAAGATGCAGCCATATTTCTTTTAGTTTACCATTTTTTTCCCACTTTTATGTTGACAAGAGTATGAAAACTTGAGGAAAAAAATATAAATTTAGAACAGATATAAAATTTGTGATTAATCGTGAGTTAACGTTTGAAGTCATGCGATTAATTACTATAAAAAAATTTTTTTTTTAAATTGCCTAACACCCCTAATTTATTTACAAAAAAATAATGTTGCTGGCCAGGTGATTTTTTTTTCACCTATTGGAGTGTATTTCTGTAAAAAAAAAAAAATAAATAAATACAATAATTTTGCATTCACACCGTCAAAAGTTTAACTAGAATACACCATAAAACTAATCAAAACACTGAAATGATGTGTTTTTACAGAGTTGTGACAGTTCAGTGAATAAACCTATAATTGTTACTAGGTATCGTGCTGGTGGCTGTCAACCCCTACGATGACCTCCCCATCTACGGCGAGGAGGTGATCGACGCCTACAGCGGTCAGGACATGGCCGACTTGGAGCCTCACATTTTTTCTGTGGCCGAGATCGCTTATCGCACCATGATCAGGTCTGCCTTCACTCTCGCTCCATTTCTCTCTCTCTTTGCTTTTTTTAGGTAATGTACATTTCCTTTCACAGGGAGGAGAACAATCAGTCAATCATCATCAGCGGCGAGTCGGGTTCGGGCAAGACGGTCTCGGCCAAATTCACCATGCGGTATTTCGCGGTGGTGGGAGGAGCCGCTCAGCAGACCAGCGTGGAGGACAAAGTGCTGGCCTCCAATCCTATCATGGAGGTAATGCGCAGGAACAACAACATTTTCTATTACTACTATATTTGCGCCATAAAACACATTTTGTGTGAAGGCCATCGGGAATGCCAAAACCACAAGGAACGACAACAGCAGCCGCTTTGGGAAGTACATCCAGATCGGATTTGGCAGGAAAGGAGACATCATCGGGGCCAACATGAGCACCTACCTGCTGGAGAAGTCTAGGGTGGTTTTTCAGGTGCACATTTTGGTGGCAATATTTTCTGTATGTGGGAAACGCCAAGAATTGCATTTGTAGTTTTGTTCCTTGCAAGGACAAAGAGAAATCACATAGAATGTATACAGTGTTCTCCTGGTATTTGTGGGAATTGATACAGAGCCTTACTGTGATTAGCAAAACCTATAGTTGCCACAAGATGGCGGCCAAGCACTATTCTACTAGATAAGGTGAAGGCCTGACAAGATGGCGCCAAAGTAATACTTTTATTAGACACGGCTTTGGCCTGAGCACAAAAACAGGAAATAGGTGTGAAACTAATTAACTAACTAATCACTTAGATTTCAATCAATACGCCATATTGAAGATAAAATTAGTTTTTGTATTGTTTCCTGTACTTTAGGCAGCAGCAGAGAGAAACTACCACATCTTTTACCAGCTGTGTGCCTCCAGACAACTGCCTGAAATGAGATCGCTCAAACTGGGTGAGACATGAGCCACCTCGTGACTACAAACATACGTTTACAGTTACTCGGAATAGTGAATAAAAAAATGACAAGTTAATGCATAATTTGCCTAACCATGTCTTAATGTAGCAATCTGTTGAACATAGTTATATCAATTAAACATATTATTATTATTATTATCATTATTAATAATATGAATTACTATAATTTGTAATTTAATTATTTTTTAATAATGATAATATGAAAATTAAATTAAATTACAAATTATAGTTAATAATAATAATTATTATTATTATCATAAAAAATCAATTAAATTACAAATAATAGTTATTATTATTATTATTATTAATAATAATATAATTATTATACTTATTTTATTTATTATTATTATTATTATTATTTTTTTTTATCCAGTTGCCCCTGAACATTTCCGCTACACAAACCAGGGAGGAGATGCTAACATTGCCGGCACTGATGATGTGATGGAAATGGAGCGCACTCGCAATGCTTTCACCATCCTGGGTAGGATGTAGTTTATTGACACAAGCACACAAAAGGTACATTTCGATATCCACCTTGTATTTTTTTCTTTTGAATTTGCAGGTGTGCTTCCAGATCAGCAAATGGAGCTTTTCAGGATCCTGGCAGCTGTTCTCCACTTAGGAAACGTGAAGATTTCAGGCAGCGGGCGAAATGCTGATCGTTCATACATTGACGTGAGTTATTGGACACATGAAATTCAGGATGCAAGATCCTGAACACAGGAGCTATTGTCACACGTATAGTGAAGAAAAAAAAGAACTAAAAAGGGAAGACAGAAATGATCAAGCAGTGTTTTCTTCCAGGCAGATGACAGTTCTTTGGCTATCTTCTCCAAACTTGTGAGTGTGGAGGCTGCCCACATGGCCCATTGGCTGTGCCATCGCAGGTTGGTGCTAGCGGGAGACACGCTGGTCAAGCCCATGACGGGCCAGCAGGCCGTCGAGGCTCGAGATGCTCTGGCCAAGCATATCTATGAGCAGATGTTCAAGTGGACCGTGCACAGGCTCAACTCGGCCCTGCGCAGCCAGGCGGGCCGCGCCAAAACCTTCATAGGGGTGCTGGACATCTATGGGTGAGCTGCATCCATTTTCTAATTCTTGCACACAAATCTCACAAGTGTTCCTCTCTGTGCAGCTTTGAGACCTTTGAGCGGAACAGCTTTGAACAGTTCTGTATCAACTACGCCAATGAAAAACTGCAACAGCAGTTCAACAGGGTGAGTCACGTGAGACTTCATCAGTAGTGTGGTATCAACAAAAATACAGTTAAAAGAAAAAAAAAAAGCCGTGGACATAGTATTGAGCCTTGTGGAACGCCACCAATTTTTCACTGTGTGTTTTGCTCGCACACCGGAAGTACGTCAGCAAGAATACTTTTCCTTTAAACATAAATAAAATTAGTAATTATTCATCCAAACAATTAGTAAACTTTTTTTAATGACAAAAAATATTTTAACTGTATTATTTAAAGATAAAATTATTATTATTATTTAATTTTTTTAAGGACCTCTACTTCACGGAAATTCACCTATCGCAGGTGGGCTTGGAATGTATCACCCGCAAAAAAATGAGGGACCACTGTAATGTAAAATCTGTGGACTTAGTATAGAGCAGTGGTACAAACTATGGCCCGGGGGCCATTTGCGGCCTACAAGCAATTGTGACTTCTTTATTGGGATATATGTCGAACGTTACCGTAGAATCTGTGGCCCTAGTATCGTTCCCTGCGGAACACCGCCAGTATCTTGACTCCACAACGTTGTGCGCAGCACGTGTTCCACCTGGAGCAGGAGGAGTACGTACGCGAGGAGCTGACGTGGAGCAGGATCGAGTTCAGCGACAATCGGCAATGTATCCATCTCATCGAGGGACAGCTTGGCCTCTTGGACCTGTTGGACGAGGAGTGCAGGGTCAGCGGTGGACATTTGGGCCCTGCAATTGACGGGACAACCAGTCGAGAGCCAGTTGTAATGTTCTTGTTGATATCTGGACCGACCAGATGCCCAAAGGATCAGACGACAGTTGGGTCCAGAAGCTGTACGACCAACACTTGAGCAGTCGAGGCCACCCTCACTTCCGCAAACCTCGCATGTCCAACAGCGCCTTCGTTATCTTGCACTTTGCCGACACGGTGCGTGACGCACATTCCTCACTCTTCTGCCGTTGAATTGTTAAAAGCGACGCGCTCGTTTGTTTGCGCAGGTGCAGTACGAATGCGCCGGCTTCCTGGACAAGAATCGAGACACCGTCTTCGAGGAGCTGGTCAACGTTTTGAAAGCGAGTCAGGTAGGCGAGCATTTGTGCCGTCCATGAGGTTGTAAAGCCAAACCAAACTTTTTCACGTGTGTGTCAGTCGGAGCTGGTGGCCGATTTGTTCCAACAGCAAGGAAAGGGGCCGAGCATGCCCAATGGAAGTGTTCACTCAGGAAGGAGAGCCCACAGGGAACACAAGTTGACCGTGGGCTTCCAGGTGAACTTTTTTTACGACTTGCTCCAATGTCTCTCTTTTTTTCCATTTTCACCAAATATCTTCTTTTTTTTTTTCAGTTCCGTCAGTCCTTGCAGATGCTGATGGACACTTTGAACAGCACCACACCTCACTATGTGCGATGTATCAAACCCAACGACCTCAAGGAGCCCTTTATGTGAGTGCTCACTTTAAGGTGATCACTTACGGCTTGCTTTTAAACTCCAAACATTTCACTTGTCAGGTTTGACCCGAAGCGGACGGTGCAGCAGTTGAGAGCATGTGGAGTGCTGGAGACCATTCGAATCAGTGCTGCCGGTTTTCCTTCCAGGTAAATAACTTCTTTGTTCGTCACTACAACAAATGAGTCACTGAGAACTCCAATAATGGATTACTTTTGCAGAAAATTTGTTTGTTTTTTCTTGGATTTTAGTTTGATTAACTACGACGGTGTATTAAATATTTTTATAGAGGGGGTGTAATATTCAGAGAAAAAAAACTCACAAATTTACGAGGAATAAACTCGTTAAAAAAAAAAGTTAATTTCTCGTGAATTTGTTTTCGTGAATTTACAAGTTGTTTTTTTCAAATTTGTGAGAGAAAAAAACAAAAAATATGTTTTTCTCTCGCAAATTTGCCACTTTATAATGTTACAAACAGAAGGAAAAAAAATTGTGCAAAAGAAGAAAAATTCAGATTTTTTTTTCTTGCTTATTTGCCACTTTATAATGTCACAAATTTGCAAGTTTACGTCTCATAAATCTGTTTTAAAAAAACAAACTCAAATTTCAGATTTATTTATTTTTGCTCATTTGTGAGAAAAAATAAAAAAAATGTATGTTTTTTTTTCTCTCTCGCAAATTTGCCACTTTGTTACAAATCTGCAAATTTATTTCTCGTAAATGTACGAGTTTTTTCTCTCACAAATTTGCCACTTTGTTATGTCGCAAATATATGAGTTTTTTTCTCATAAATTTGTGAGTTTTTTTCTCTTGTGACATAGTGGCGAATTTGCGAGTAAAAAACTTATTAATTTACCTTTTTTTTGTTTATTGCTTGTAAATTTGTGAGCATTTTTTTTCTCGAAAATTTGCCACTTTATAATGTTGCAAACAGAAGGGAAAAGAAATTGTACAAAAAAAAGAAGAAAAATTCAGATTTTTTTTCTTGTTTATTTCTCATAAATCTGTTTAAAAAAAAAAAAAAACTCAAATTTCCGATTTATTTATTTTTGCTAATTTGTGAGAATAATTTTCTCTCTCGCAAATTTGCCACTTTTTAATGTTGCAAATTTATAAGTTTTCTTTTTTTTCTTCTCGGAATATTAACCCCCCCCCCCTCTAAAAAATATTACATATTTATATGCGCCCCTAATGTAAAGTTGTCCAAATTCTACCAGTTTTGACCAATTTTGGAACCTTCAATGGTATAGAGTTTATTAAAATGATTTCCCCAGATGGACATACGAGGAGTTCTTCTTCCGGTATCGTGTTCTGCTGCGAGGGTCCCAGCGCTGGGAGGACGCTCGGCTCGCATGCCAGCAGGCCTTGCCTCAGCTCATCCCTGACCCAGACCAGTTCGTCTTCGGAAAGACCAAAGTCTTTTTCCGGGCCGGGCAGGTGGCTCTTCTGGAGAAGTTGAGAGCCGAGAGGTTACGTGCGGCCGCCGTGATCCTTCAGAGTTGTGTCAGAGGATGGCTGGCCCGGATTCACTACAGCAGAATCCTCCAGGCCGTCGTCACTGTACAAAGATACTGGCGAGGAGCTCTGGCCAGGCTGTGAGCTTCATTACTTTTCTTTTTTTCATATCTGTTGGACAGATGCAACAGAAAATGGAATGATGAAGGTTTTTGTATTGCAAAAGCACATCGGCTTTTTGGATTTAATTTCATCTCCTTGCAGTTTGGCTCAGACCCTGCGGTACACCAAGGCTGCTTTAGTAATCCAGAAGACTTACCGCATGCTGGTGTACAGACGCATGTTCCTCCTGGTCCGCCAAGCCGCCATCACCATCCAGGCCTTTGTCAGAGGAACGCTGACCCGTCGTCAATACCGACTGGTTAGTAACTTCCTGGTTCAAACATGAAAACAAAGTGCTCTTATGTGAAACCGTGATTTCCTTAGCTTGTAGCCGAGCGAGCCGCCACGCTGCTCCAGGCCAGAGTGCGAGGGTGGTTGGCGAGGACGACCTTCACGAGGTTGCGGGCGGCCGCGGTGTTCGCGCAGTGCTGCGTACGTCGTAAGGCGGCCAGAAAGGAGCTGCTGAAACTCAAGACCGAAGCCCGCTCGGTGGAGAGGTACCGAGAGCTCAACAAGGGCATGGAGGTCAAACTGATGCAGCTGCAGATAAGAGCAGACCAGGAAGTGAGTCAATGGACACCATTCAGACATGTCAAGGAAGCTGAAACATACTAAAGTAACACGCTAAGCCTAACTTCAAAATAAAGTTGACCAAATACAATAATACATTGACGGCAATGCAAATAGCCTTAGTACACTTTTACTTTGAAGTTGGCCCATGTCGAGGCGTGATGGTTAGCTTGACGTTCGTAATTTTGATTGACATTGTAGTTGCGACCAACATCAACACAACGCTATCCCGAACTCATGTTCAATCGTTAATTTAGGAAGCTAAGAAACTGCTAATTAATTATACCACCAGAAGACGGCAAAAGTCTTCAGAGGTAAGTGGCTAACGGCTAACTGTTAGCATTATCAACGAGCGTCTGGCTGAGAGTTGTAAACGAGTTTGACAGCTGGTACTCGATGGCTTACTTTATTGCTTTTTCAGTATTCTCGACCAAGGCTACAGTATTTTCTGGCCTATAAGGCGCACCAGACTATAAGCCGCGCTAGCTAAATTTGGGGAATACTCGAGTTTGTTACATATATAAGCCGCACCCGACTGTAAGCCGCAAGTGTTTTAATGTTACCACACCAGGTTCCCGCTACTTTCTTTCCCATAATAAGGGCGCAAATTGTCTCGCTCTTGTTCTGTCTCTCCTACCGTATTTGGGCTCACTTGGTTTGTTTTGCTCTGCCTGACGCTCTTGTGCTTCCTTTATATTACGCCTCCATTGTGATCTGATGGATAAGCCGCACCTTTTGTATTAGCCGCAGGGTCGAATGCAAGTGAAAAAAGTAGCGGCTTATTGTCCAGAGATTACTGTACTTTGTAATTTATTCTCCATGTTTAAAGGAAGGGAATGTGCCTTAAATTGCACTTTGAGGTTTTTTCATAATTTATATATATATATATATATATATATATATTTTTTTTTTAATAAATAGAAGTTACTCATTTATTTTATATAACACTTTTGCCCATTAAAAAAACAACATTATTTAACTCAAAATGTCAAACATAGCTGTTTAGATTTTAGGAACGCAACAAGCCATTAATACTTTATTTTACACATGGATTAGAAATTTTGAAAAATGGGAAAACATTTTTACAAAATAAATGAAGGGAAAGTATTATTTATTTATATATATATATATATATATTTTTTTTTTTTGCTGATCCGTGGCTCAAATCCGTGATCCGATCCAAACCGTGACTTTTGTGTTATGTTGCATCACTCATGTGATGAAAGAAAAGTGCATGATGATGACAATAATGATGTGTCCAGGCCAGAAAGAGCGCTGCCCTTAAAGAGAGTCTCCGTGCCGAACGCGAAGTCGCCGCTGCCGAGCTGGCCGCTCTGAGGTCCAAAATTGAAAAACTAGAAGCAGGTCAGAAGCAGGCAACTCCGTCCCCTGCTCCTTCTTCCGTCCTGAGCCAGGAGATGGAGCAGGAAAGGAAGCGAGCAGAGGAAAAGGCTGCCCACGAGATACTTCAACTGACACAGGTAACTAGAATTGTAACTTTTGTTCTTGATCAAAAGTTCATTGCTTTTGAACTCCTTGTGACTCTTGAAGGAGGTGGAGACGCTGCAGGGAGAAAAGGCGTCACTCAGCGGAGAAACCGAGCGTCTGTCCGCATGCCTGCTTCGACAGGAGCAAGCACAAGAAGGTACGACGTGTCACTTTGGCTTTGCTGTCGTCATTCTCGTACATTTTCCAACTTCTTTTTTTTTTTTTGAGAGCTCAGTATTGTTCATTCGGTAATTTTACCGATTTGAGATGTCATCATCATTATTTTTTTAATTTATTTTTTATTTTTACATTTTCCAACTTGTCTCCCCCGTGCAGCTGTTGTGCAGCAGGCGGTGTCGCAGGCCACGGCGGTCGTGAGGGCGGAGCTTGACGACGAGAGGAGGAAGCATCAGGGCCTCCTGCGGGAGTTCACCAGACTGGAGCAGCGATACGACAACCTGAGGGAGATCAGTCAGCTTACTGAGGTTCAGAACTAACACAAAACGTAGTGGGGAAGTTACACATATTTGTTTTGATGGCGTCCAGGCCGAGTGGAAAGCGTTGATACCATGCAGAGATGGTGCTAGGGGTTGCTATAGTCCTCAGTTAAGACCCTCCAACATTTTATTTTATATTTTAAAATAAATTTATATCTAAAAAAAAAATAATTCAGCCCCTCTATTTATTGGTCAAGCCCCGCTTTAAAAAAAAAAAAAGGCCTGATCATTTGCATAATTTATTTTTTCTTATATGATTGCTGAGACGGGCAATCCCACTCATGTTGTTGTACGTGTTGGGTGGACTCCTAATATCTCCAAAACTATCACTTTTTAAAAAAGGCAAAAAAACAGTAAGTTGAGTCATAAATATGGCAGTATGAAAGTAGTAGTATGAGTATGAAATTGACCAAACTTGGGCACAGTATGTTTCCATCTGACAGTGATGATATAGAAAAATTAGACTTGTATTAATAGATAACTAAAATTGATCATTTAAACTCATTAAATAAAACTAGTAAGTAAATAAATGAAGTAAAAATAAATAAACTTACCGGTAAATAGATAACTATGAAATCAATATTCAAGGTAAATATTTTTCATTATGTAATATTTTTTTTTTAGTTATACTTTATTATTCATACATGATTATTTTTTCCATATATTTGTCAAAGACAAATAAACAGGAAAGATATAAATAATAATATGTGCTATAAAATATATTGCTGGCTTTGGACTGAAATCCAGATCATATTTCTTTTTCCACAAATGTGTGCGATCTAAAGGCTTGCGGTCTTTGACTATGTAATGTTAGTGCCTTTTTTTTCTTTTCTTATGCTATTGCTATTCGTGTGAATGCTGAGACACAAATTAGCAGTAATACTATTTTTGAATAAATCAAAAGTGAAAAAAACCCCACATAAAATATATAGGCCTATCATACATAATCTCATTTACATTGTAATATATTTTTTAAGTATTTTTTTTGTACAAAAAATATCTAAATTTAGTGTCAAGTTTATCATAACAGCCAAAACTCAATGTCATGTTTTCATCATTATAAAGTTCAACATTCAAATGAAAATTCAGCATCACAAATTTGCCTGAATAATTAACATTGAATTTAGAATTTTAAGGTGATTTGGACACTATTTAAAAAAATAAATAAAAATAGTTGCAATGTTATAAATTTTATGGTGGGGGGAAAAAAAAGTTTTAGTGATTAAAAATTCAAACTGGCACAGATCTTCTTTCCTATCTCTTCCAATCATTCTTTGCCATGTAATCTGAGCAGTCACCGAGTATGCTTCATGTCCCCGTCCTTGCAGGGCACCCGGGGCCTCAGGAGATCCGACTCGGCGCTGAGCTCCGAGCCTCAGTCCCCCTCCCCTCAATCCCTCACCCCGCTCTCCCTCTCCCCCTTCCCGTCTGCCTTCCCGTCCCCAGAGGAGGTGCGGCGGGTCAGCGTGACGTCCCCCACCACGGAGGGAGGATTCAACGAATGGAGTTTGGAAATGACCATGGTCAGGGACACTTTTTTTTTTTTTTCCAATACAGCATTGTTATCCTCCTTTCAAACTGCAGTACTTGTTCGAAGCGTGACTTCTCGGTTCATACTTGCAGGAGCAGTTGATGGACAAGATGGGCTTGAGCAAAGAGTCGGCGGTCGAGCTGAAAGGAGAAGACCTGGCCCAGGCCTACGACGCAGTACGAGTGGCCAACAAGTGAGCTTTCATCTCTGCATAAAAGAAAAAAAGAAGAAATTATTGTTATTATTATTTATTTGTTTATTTATTTATTTACAGATTCTTTAAACAAATTGATTCAGGTAAAAAAAAAAACTAAACAATTAAATGTTCTAAAAATGTCAGAGTCCAAATTTTTTAAATTGTCAGAAAAAGAGAGATAAAAGGTAGATGAAAAAGTTTTTTAAATTTCCTAAAAAGTTACCATAAAATGTCCAAAAAAGAAGAGGAAAAGCAGAAAATTACAATACAATGTTTTTGGTATTGCTAAAAAAAAACAACAACAAAAAAAACAGAACATTTATTTTCAAAAAAGCAGAAAAGAAAAGTTTTAAAAATGAACTAAAAATGTCAACAACAAAAAACCCAAATGTCCTAAAAAAGAGAGAAGAAATCCCGAAAATTACCATAAAATGTCCACAAAATTCCTTAAATGTCAGAAAATTTATAACAAAAAGGGCAGAAAAAAATGTAAAAGAAAAAAATAGCCATAAAATATCCGAAAAAGGAAGAAGAGAGGCAGGAAATTACCATATGTCTAAAAAAAAAAATGTCAGAAATTTTACAGAAAGAAGTCTTAAAATGTATGAAAAATTACCAAAAAACACAACAAGACAAAAATGTAGAAGAAAATGAATTTCAACGTATTGGATGCTGCTCTCATATTTTTATGCAGCTCTAATTAGCTCTTGGCTCTTCAGCATATTTGACTAACATTGTTTCCTTTATCACAATGTTTTGTGGCTCCAGACAAATGTTGTTGTTATTTATATGACCTAAAATGGCTGTTTTGACAGAAAAGGTTGCTGACCCCTGGCATAGACTAAGCGCCAACTCAATTAATTTGTTTGTCCTTTGGAGGTTTTTGGAAAGCCAGTTGCTGAGTCAGCGTAGTCAGTGGGAGGAGGAAGTGGAGAGGCTGAGGTGTCAGCTGATTCGAGTTAGCTCGGGTTCGTCTTCTCATCAACAGGTACATTCGTCTTTGTAAATCCAATTTTCAAAGCGGTCTACATTTTTGTTGTTGGTGACTGGTGCTAATGAGCCACATGCTGCTTCATCAAGTCTAATCCATACTGTGCCGCTGCAAACGTTTGTGTGTGAAGGAGCTTCTGGAGGCCCGCGAGCACGAGTGCGCACGGCTGAGGAGGGAACTGAAGGAACTTCGGAACACCGTCACGCTCCGGCGACTCCTCACTCATGGTGAGAGAACCCCAAATCATGTATTTTCTTGACGTTCGCCCATCAAAACTCACTCAAAGTTTCGGATGCTGTGTTTTTTTTCATCCCTTTCTAGTTTTGCCATCAGTGTTTCCCACTGACAGCCCGTTACCCTCCCAGCAGAAAGCACCCGCGGCGGCGGGTCTGCTGGAATGCAGGAGACGAGATGAGAGCAAACTCATCAAGAATCTCATCAGCGGTAAAACTTGCTTTGTAATTGTTACTCTAAAATATGTTGTCATGTATGTGTCGAAATTAAAAGCATTTCCTGTGTTTGTGTCCAGACGTACGGGCCGACGTGGCCGTGTCGCTGGCTCCCGGGCTGGCGGCCAGCGTGATCTTCCTGTGTGTCCGGCAGGCGGACGGCAGAGGCGATCAAACCGGCGCGTCGTCGCTGTGTCGTACGGCCGTCGCTGCCATGAAGACGGCGCTGAAGGTGACCTCAAACCATCACTTTTGAGAAGTTGCCATTTTCATGTCATGATGTGTTTTTCTATGCAGAAGCACAGCAGCGACTTGGACATGACTGCTTTGTGGCTGAAAAACATCAGCCTGTTGCATGACCTGCTGACTCAATATGACCACAAACAGGTGACAAACACTTGTAATGGGGGGGGGGGGGGGTATGAGGGGCCATCGGGAAAATAATTCAGGATTGCCTCTCACAGTCACACATTCATGAAACAATCTCATGTGAGAGAGACAGCGTCAATGTGTGTGAGAGAGACAGCGTCAGCGTGTGTGTGAGAGCATGTAAGAGAGAGCCTTAGTGTGTGTGTGTGAGAGTGCAGGTGAGAGAGAGCGTCAATGTGTGTGAGGGACAGCGTCAGCGTGTGTGTGAGAGCATGTAAGAGTGTGTGTGTGTGTGTGTGTGTGTGTGTGAGAGTGCATGTGAGAGAGCGTCAGTGTATGTGTGAGAGCGTGAGAGAGAGATAGTGTCAGTGTGTCAGTGAGAGAGAGTCAGAGTGGTAAGAGAGTCACCATGTGAGAGACAGTGAGTGTGAGAGAGCGTCAGTGTGTGTGAGTGTGAGAGAGTCAGTGTGTGATTGAGACAGTGTGTGAGAGAGAGTGTCAATGTTTTATGCATGTGTGAGAGTCAGTGTGTGTATGAGAGAGAGCATCAGTGTGTGAGTGTTTGAGAGCGTCGGTGTGAGTGTGAGAGCGTGTGTGGAGAATTTCAGTAGTGTGTGAGACCGAAGAGCATTTTATTGAATGTGTATGAGATTTTCAATAGTGTGTGTGTTAGAGAGCATTTCAGCAGTGTACATGAGTGAAAAAAATCAATTGTGAATATGAGTGAGTGACCAAAAAATGTTTTTTATAGTAGTATGTGTGTGTGATAGCGTTTCAACAGAATTCGGAAGCGAACAAAATCAGTAGTGTGTGATGTGTAATGTGTCAGTAATTCACACGAATGAAAACAATTTCAGTAGTGCGTGTGAGTGTTTTAGTGCATGTGAGCAAAAAAACAACAACATTGGTAGTGTGTTTTTGTAGTGATTTTGTGAGAGGTCATCCCGAATGTTGTCTCCGACTGCCTGTCGTCGTGTTTATCAGCCATGTGTTCCGGAGGACTCGTCGCCGCTGACCTTTGACCTGAGCAACGTGATCCACACGCTGAGCGAGCTCCGCATCCAAGCCTACCAGCAGCTCGTCTCCATCCCCGAGAAACGCCTGCAGAACTTCATAGGTGGTCGCCCGAACCCAGACCTCAACCCGCCGTCATCTTCTTCATCTCAAATCTTCATCTTCCTCCCCAGCCGCCGCCCTGTTGGAGGGCCAAGACGTTCCCGCGGGCCCCAGAAGGCGAGCGAGCTCCGCGGCGGGGGCGGACGCTCCCACCGTGGCTCAAGTGCTGAAGGAGCTGGGGACCCTCCACGCCGCCATGTCCCATCAGGCTTTGCACGCCACGCTGATGGAGCGCGCCTTCCACCAGCTGCTCTACTTCATGTCCGCCTCCGCTCTCAACAGCCTGCTGCTCAGGAAGGACGTGTGCTGCTGCAGCCGAGGCATACACATACGGTACACCAAAATCAAATCAATAATTAAGCAAAGTTTTTCATAAACTCTAATATGGTAAAAGAAATGCACAGAAAAGTCACTAAGCCTAACATAAATTACTTTTAATAATAATTAATACAATACTCCTTTTTGAAAAAATAATTAAAAAAAAAAAACGTCTTTTTTTTTTTTTTACATTATATATATTTTTTAAGCTTTTTGGATGCATTTTATGTTTTTTTTTTTTAAATGAAAATTTCAAATCAAGTTCATATTTAAAGATTAAATGTTTATTATCACTGAAAACAACAATGTAAATTGATGCCATTTGTAATTATTTTAATTGCTAGCTGTCATTGCACTTAATTGAATATTTAAATCACGTCACAGTTTTGGAATCCGTGACCCATGCCAGTGATGGCGTGGTCGTCATTATCATCATCATGGTTATTTAGTATGTGGACACTGTCCAATGAAAATTTTTGTTTGCAGAAAAATAAATAAATGAATAATTTAAAAATAAGGTAAAGTACTTTTGTGTGGATACTGTCAATATCCAAATAAAAATAAAAATGAATGTGAAAGAAATTCCTAAATTTGCATCAAGATTTTTTTTCTTCCTTTCCCCAATGCCACACTCAAAAAAATGAATGTAGTATAGACATTTTTATTTGTGCACTATCAACCCCTGTAAAACAGACACAAATACAGCAATGACATTATATTATTTTAATTTAAATTATATTAAACTAAACAAAATAAAAATTATAAAAATACATTAATTCAAATTATAATATTATATTGATGTGTTCACATATTTTGTATATAATAGATAAATGTTTAATTCCTCATTTAATTTTGTTGTTAATCCTCAGATTATTATCATTTTACAACCAATAAAAAACTTTAAAATAGCTTCTTCTTTATTTTACGGAAGCATATTGCATTCACTTGAAAAAGAAAAGTCCTGTTTTTCTGACACATTTTTGGGGGGAGTGTCTGCTTCCGCTATTAGCGAGTCTGCAACAAGTCACTTGGAGTTTAGAGGTAAAAATATAATAATAATTACTCCGAAAAACAAAACGGAATAATTTTTTTTCTTCTGTTTTTTTGAATATTTTTTTCTGTTTTTTTGAATATTTATCCCCCCTGTTTTTCTGACAAATTTTCCTCCTGTTGTTCTGAATAATTTTTTTCAGCCTATTTTTCTGAATATTTATAAAAATATTCAGAAAAACAGAAAATAAAAATAAAAAATACAAAAAAAAAACGAAGCCCAACAGCCCCCCCCCCCCCAAAATTTGTCAGAAAAACAGGATTTTTTTTTTTCTAGTAAATGCTATACGCTTTCGTATGATCTCACTATTCTCTTTTTCTTTTCTTTCTTTTCTTTCTTTTCTTTCTTTTCTTTCTTTTCTTTCTTTTCTTTCTTTTCTTTTTTTTGGGCTTTAGTTTGAACGTGAGTCATGTGGAGGAGTGGCTGCGCGGCCGCCGTCTGCAGACAGAGGGCGCCATTTCCTCGCTAACGCCTCTCATCCAGGCGGCTCGGCTGCTGCAGGTCGGCAAGAACACTGACGCGGATGCGCAGGCCGTCATGAGCGCGTGCACTGCCCTCAGCGGCCAGCAGGTGACATCTGTGCTCTTGCGAGACACTCAAGATGCGTTTCACTTCATTTTGACAAATGCGCTTTGTGTCCAACCTTGAGGTGTGGGTAACCCAGTAGTAGGGTATCAAAACTTTTGCAACGTTTCAAACATAAAAAAAGAAAAAGAAAAAAAAGACTACACAGAAAAGTTGAAATATTGTATAACAAGAAAGTTATATCACAAGAACAAAACCACAGGAATAAGGAATAAAGTTAGCAAAAGAATGTTTTAATCAATTTAAAAATGGAATGATATTACCAACCATTAACTTTGCTTCTTTTTCTAATAATATAAAATTTTTGTCACGTCATTCATTGTTTCATTTACATAATTCGTCACCTAACATTAGGCTTTCCTCTTTCTTTATTTTGTAACATACTTTTTCCCGGTGACATTATTTTTAGATTATATTCCATTATATTATTTTATATTATATTTCAAATTAATTTGTATAATGTTCCATTTTTTTCTTGACATATTTAGACTTAAAAAAAAAAAAATTATATTATGGCTTCACTTTTGTAATATAATTTTATGCAATAGTGCAATTTTTCTTAGAATATTATGAGTTTATTGTCCTAACATTGCATTTATTTCCCACTAACATTACAACTTCATAATATCCTGACTTTATTCTTGTAAAATTGCAGTTTTTATAATTTTTTGATTCAATCTTTGTCATGTTGCTTTTTTTTTTGTCACATTATGACAGTACCATAAAATTCTGACTTTGTTCTTCTTGAAACAATTATATATTCATACTGGTAACTTTACAGTTTTGTTATCATGGATTTACAGACTAAGATTCTGATTTTACAACGTGATTTATTTTTATTTTTTTATTTTTTACATGACTTCATTCCCCCCTCCCTTATAATTGTGATTTTTTTTTTCAGTATCATCCATATTTTTTTTTTCAAATAGGATTTTTTTTTCTTGGTGGAACGTATTTGAAAAACCACTGTGTTGTGTTGAGCAGATTGTGAAGATTCTCAGCAACTCCACTCATGGTGACATTGAGGAACGAGTCTCACTCAGTTTCCTGCGCCAGGTTCAGGTAACGCTTGCACCACCCACGCATGTTCACGTGACAATTTCATGCTTTCCATGAAAACAAATATTTATTTTTTATATATACTGTATATATATATTTTTATATATAAATGTTTTAATATATATATATATATATATAATTTTTTAAATATATTTATATATATATATATATATATATAAATATATGTATATATATATAATTTTTTAAATATGTTATATATATATATATAAATATTTATATATATATATAATTTTTTATATATATATATATATATATATATATATATATATATAATTTTTTAAATATATTTTTAATATATAAATATATGTATAATTTTTTAAATATATTTTTAATATATATATATATATATATATATATATATATATATATATATATATATATGTATATATATATATATATATATATATATATATATATATAAATATATGTATATATATATATATATATATATATATATATATATATATATATATATATATAAATATATATATATATATATATATATATATATATATATATATATATAAATATATGTATAATTTTTTATGTGTGTTTTTTTTTTTTAGTTATAGTAATTTATGTGACATGGGTTCATGATTGTGTACTTGTTAGAAGCATGGTGTTGATGCTTTATGATCGTCTCTTAACCGCAATCCAGATTATTTTAATGTGACTTTGAGGAAAAAGTGATGTTTCTTTCAGGGTCTCCTCAAAGAGCGCGCGGACGCTCAACCTCGCCAGCTCCTCCTAGACGTGAAGCGAGTGTTTCCCGTCACGTTTCCCAACGAGACGCCGCCCACCGTCCGCGCGGAAAACTTGGTTATCCCGGACTCCCTCAAGATAGCTTTTCTACGCAGAGTGTGAACTTTTCCGTCCAAGGAAGCAGACGCCACGCCACATCATTGAAATTTGTCATCTTTTATTGGAAGCAGAACACATCAAAGACTGTCGTCCCAGTCACTCCCAGAAACATAAATATAAAAAAAACAAACACATTATAAACATCTTGTGTATAAAAAAAAAAAAAAATTCCCATGCGACAACTTTGCAACACTTCACATCATCGTCATTATCGTCAGTTATAAATATTTATATATTCACAAACATTTGAAAAATAGAAAAGAAGATATCAAAATAAAGGAGACAACATCAAATTGGTACGCGTGCTGGCACAATACATTTGTTTTTTTAAAAATTAAAATCTCTTTTTTTTTTTTTTTGTTACAGCGTTCCTATCATGCACCATGAGTGGAAGTACAGGACCGTGCACGTGGGGCAGAACATGCACGTCTGTCCTCTTGGTTGTGTGCTTTTTATCCCCCCCCCCCCACCTTTTTTCTTTTTTTTTTTGCTTGTGCTTCCATCCCAAAACTCCCGCATGCCTCTGAAAGATGTCGCTGTGGACGGTGGGGAATTTGGGGGCATTGTCCACGTTTTCTCTCGAGAGGAAGTGCGGTTCACACCCCGTAGAGACGCCGATGAGCTCATTTGACTCGTCCTTGTAGTTGCGCACACGCGTGCTTGAAGGACGGCAACATCCACACAACGATCGCCTCCCCTGAGCCACGCGGAAAAGAAGAAAATTGTGCTTCTACCACAATTAAGTCGGATTATTGAAAAATCAAGGTGTCATTTGGCAATCTCACAATATTACATGAATAGAATTATGAGAATAAAGTCAAATTATTACTAAAATACACTCAATGTGACAAGGAAGAATTTGCAATGTTATGGAATTACTGTGAAAATTTTACCTGAATAAATTGACATTTGGTGAATAATACTGTAATAAAAGTTAAGTCTGAATTTGGCATTTAAAGTTCTGATATGCAAGTAAAGTGGAACTCTTCCTAGAATAACTTTTATTTTGGCAAAAGAAAGTAATTTTATTAGAAAAAATTATAATTATTCAGAATAATTCTTTATAGGGATTAAAATTGTCACTTGTAAAAAAAAAATAAAATATTTCAATAGTGATATATTTTTAATTTGGTGACAATGACTAATTACTTGAACAAAGTTGAAATTTGGGTTTAAAAATTATGGCAAGAATAAAGTCAAAACTATTGTGACATTTCGTCAATTTGGTGAGGAAAAAGACAAAAGTAAAAAAAAATAGGAGAATAAAGTTAAACATAAGCCGTTACTAAAAAAAAAAAGGTCAAAATATGAATTTGGTGAGGGGAAAAAAAGGATATTATGAGACTTAGCAATATTAATTAAACAAATAAAGTTGTAATTTTGAAAAAAAAAGTCAAAATATTACAATAGACGCGCATTGTTATGAAAAAAAAAAAGCCACACGACTTTTGTCTTGACATAACTTTTCTCGTAACTTCAGCATTTTGCCTTTTATTTCCCTTCATCTCTGTGTGGCCTTTAACACATTACACAAGCGTCACCTCACATTCATTTTTGTTCAAACGGCTCCATTCAACTCCCATGAGGGACCTTGAGCTTCTCCAAAAAAAAAAGAAATTCAATCTCCACTAAACCTGCAGCAAACATTTGGCCCTGGCCATTAAGTACATTTATTTTCCAAATAATATATCCAACACTTGTGCTGACACCAGAATAGGAATTATCCACCATGTAAACATTATAAGAACTTGAAAAATGAAAGACTTTAGATTCCATAGATCAGGTGCATAGAGTTCCGACCTAACGTACACCCTGTATGTGACTGACGACCATCTCTCCACTATGTGATGATTTCATCTTTTTTTTTTTCCATGGACAAGCAAGAATCATGGAGGATGTTTGTTCCAGTCAACACACATCTCCCAAATTGAATAAGTGGGGGGGGGGGGGGGGGGGGGGGAAGGTATCAGGAACGAAGACCCTGTGCTCTGTAACCTTCACACTACTTGACCTGCTCTACTGATTAGAAAAGCCTTGGCCCGCCATGTGATTCTAAAAACTAAAACCTCAGAGGTTAGTTTGGTCGTTGCATCATTATTGGCCTACGGGGAACTAAAATGGCCCCCCGATGTGAAAAAAAAAAAAGATGTCGTCCATTTTCTTTCAGTCGGTTGCAGTGAGGATTTTCAGCCCTTTTAGCGGCGATCTCACTTGACGGACGACTTGTGCTTGGCGTCGTCATGACAACCCGCATCCATGTGTTTATGCGTGGGGGGACTTGGCACCTTCCACTTGGAATGTTTACATTTGTAACAGAGGGAGTAAACCATGATACGAAAAGCGCACTATGATCTTGGCTTGTGTTGGTTTTCAGTCACACACACACACACACACGCACACACACACACACGCACACACTGATGCGCACTTGTCATCACAAAGACGGCGGGCATACGAGACAGAAGGCATTGTGGGTGTCAGGCAGTGTGCTCTATTCCACCATCTCACATCATAGACTGGAACTTCACGTATGATTCATGATTCGATTCTATCCGTAGGTAGAAATATAATTTGGAAGAAAACAATGAAATAGTCTGCCGTGCTTTTCAAAAGAAAAAGAAAACCCTGTGCAGCCGACTTGTGCGTCAGAAAAGTTCCAGGACGCATTTTCCCCTTCAGTGTGGGTCAACCAGCACATCTACAATTAGATCCTGAGTACGCGAGAAGAGACGATGTGGCCGCTCACGACGCCCTGAGCATCTGACAGTTCCTTGCCGAGAAGGACATGACTTTTTTTCCCTCTTTCCCAAGCTGAGCTGGGTGATCCGTTTTTCAAGACGTGGGCGACATCAAGATGGTCGTGACGACGGAGCTGCGGAGGATCCCGGGAGAATCCTCCGGGAGTTCATAGGGGGCGTGGCACGGAAGGCTGGGAATGTGCGTTAGACTCTGGCAGGATTACTTACTAAGGGGAAAACTTGATGTTACAGCTGTGCCTTGAGATATGAGTTTAATTTGTAAAAAAGTAAACACTCATATATCAAATCATTGTTCCCCATTCAAATGAATAGAAACGCCGTTATTTTTTTTTTTTAAAGACTACAACGGTGTTTACGTATGTAAACTTATGAGCACAACTGTAAATGTACAAAAGCTAAATGTTGCTTCACTCCCAGCCATTTTCGCTGACGCAACCTCCTTCGCTCCCGGCTGTTTTACTGGATTTTGACTGATTTTGCAAGGCCCACAGAATATTGTGTTCTATTGCTATAAAAACATGGAACCTACTAAAAGAAAGATTAGAGTCTCTTCTTTCATCAAGAAAAAAAGTATATTTCTATCTGTTTCCGTTTTTGCAGCAATTAGCATTAGAATGTAGCTAAGTAAATGAGCTTTGTTGCAACATGGCCCTGGTTGATCTCTTTTGCTCTACTGCCATCTGCTGGCCGATTTTGTAATAACTACCATTTCCTAAACCGTTCTCTGCAGTTGAGAGGCTGCATCAAAGCCTTCTGTATGCTTGAGCATAAAAAAACATAAAAAAAAAAAAAGGTATAAATATGTCTTTGGGGAGTATGGTAATATTTCATATAGGACGTTTTTATAGCTTTTTGGGAGCAAATGAGTTAATGCTATGAATCGTCTGCCATAGTTTTTTGTGTTTTATGGACCTTTTTCTCACCATACAGTGTGCTCATAACTTTCAAATTGCTTTAAGCACTATAACATGCTGTGAATGCTAATCATTAGCCCGTCGACAGCGTTTCCCGTTAGCATTAGGCTAGTAGTCGACTGCAAACGTGTATCTCAAATTTTGCTCGCAAATCAAAGCAAAACCGTGACAAATGAACTCGTATCCCAAAGCACCCCTCTGCCAGCAGTCCTGGAACTTTTCTGACAACCCCACGATTCAACTTTGACCGCAATGTTGCCTGCCGCGATCCATACCGATAAACGACGCACCCCCACCGGAATGTATTTGCAGCGCAAAGCGGGCGGGGGGTGGCGGCTCATCCGCGGCCTTCCTCGGCCGAGCGCTGGTCCGACTTGAGCTTGACGAACTCCTTGGCCACGTCGTCGTTGTTGCGCTGCGAGAGGATGCGCAGCACGGTCAGGCCCGTCTCGTCCATGTGGATGCGCTTGCCCAGCGGCAGCCAGCAGGCCACGCTGCCCTTGGAGGCCACGTCCTTCAGCTGCAGCACGGCCATGCCCACCGTGCGGTCCTCGCGGGCAAAGCAGTAGTCCTTGACGCACACCTGGAGCTCGTAGCACTCGGGGCCCACCTCGCTGCTCAGCGTGCTGATGGGGGAGGAAGACACATAAAACTCCTTTAACGCCCAGAAAAGATTTTTTGGGGTAATACAATCATGGTGCCGACTCACAAAGTGAACGTTTCGTTGTATTTGGGCGCCCAGCTGTTGTTTTTGGACTTGGTGGCGTACTTCCGCTTCTTGTCGCTGAGGTGAGGGCCGATGATGAAGACCTCCACGAACGGACGGAATATTCCCTGCGTCTGCCACCTCAGGTCGTTGGCGGCAACCACTGTCACAGCGAGGAGAAGGTACGTTAGAGTGTCTTCTACATCAAAAACCGACGTGATTTGTCGGCCATTTCCTGGAACGTGAATAGGCAGTTCAAACAACAGTTGACCTACTTTCCGGACTTAAAAAAAAAAATCCCCAAATAGCTTAGCTCATAGTGACGCAATTGGATAATCAAAGTTTCTATTGGCTCAAAATGTTTACCATCATGTGCCCACCAGACCAACAAGTAAGGAGTCCAAATAGTCATTTTGTCGCATAGCCATATTTGGAGCTTCCTGTACCCCCACCAAAGCCCCAAGTGCCTTAAACTCTCTAAATACATACTAGAGTTCCCAAATATGGTAAATGCTACTTGATTTAACTAGCGCTTTTCCACCTTGAAAGGCCCTCAAAGCGCTTTACATTCGACTACTCATTCACTTATTCAGCAACTGGTGGTTCAGTGTCTTGCTCAAGGATACTTCGACATGGTCACAATAGCATGGGATTGAACCCACAACCCTGTGGGTTGGAGGCAACCACCAAACCACTGAGTCACGCCACCCCAATATAAATATAATAAAATATGATGATACATCAGTTGAAAGCCCACCAACATAAAACATTTCCAAGATATGCACCCCAAAAATGTAAAGAAAAACAAAACAAAGAAAAAGTATTGCGTAATTTAAAAAACACTTTACTTTTAAAGGGTTACTATCTATAAAAATAGTACACCTAAGCTATTTCTAAATGCAAATTCTGATAGACAGGTTGGAATACATAAATACACATCAAAACTCCAAAACAGATCGTCTCCTTGCCGTGGAGACAACCTCGCTAGCTCCTAAACAAGAACATGAAGATAAAGGGGGGCTCCAGCGTCCGGCAGCATCAACATCCAGGGATTTTAAGATTCCAAAATGAAATAATGTCACATCCTTCGCAGAAAAAAACAAGCAAACCATCTTGCACTCATTCCAGAAATCCAAAGTGTAGCCGGCAGCAAACGTTCCGTCTGGACAAGCAGGTTCCCCCTTCCCATCTCTCTTCTTCAATTGCGTTGAGAGACCATCTTCTTGAAGGTTTTTTCATTTTGCATTTATGTGCTCAACCGATTCACACATCAGACCATCTCCATGACGACACGAACACAACAGGATACCTTTCACGGTGACCTTGTGCTCGCCCGTGTTGGGGTGAGTGAAGATCTCCACATGGATGGACACCTCTCCCACCGCGTCGTCCACACCCGAGCCTGGTTGGGACGGACAGACGGTAAAAAAAAGTCAGGTTTTACTAGCATGAGCTGCCCTGACCTCTGCTTTAAGTCTCCTCCTCCAAGACTCACGATCATAACCAAAGCTGAAGACCATTTCCAGATGGGGGATTAGAAATGGCCGAATAATTATGATGAGCGCGTTAGAGGAAGAATTTAAGCAGAGTGTTGCGCTGTTGAGGTTCGGACATTTTAAAGCTGCTATGAGTGGGCACTTCCGCAGTGGGAAGGTGTCTACTGCTCCATATTCATATTTTCTCCTTGTCAGAAAGCGTCAAAACAGGTTCCCGAGCGCTAACAATTTGATACTAGTGCCCACTCATAGATGCAAGATATGTGTTCGGATGCAGGGTGGTCACTAAAAGGTAACGTTCAAGGAAGTTGCTACCCCCCCCGTCTTCAAGACATGCAACATGGGAAAGAAAGTCAAAGAGAAATTAGTGATGGTCAATTCTGGAATGGGAATTGACCAGAAACGTGTTCAGACCATGTCTTCTTCTTGGGACATGGTGAAGCAGCATGTGGCTCATTGCCCGAGGTTACTCTTGCGCGATCTATTCCGAGTCAATCTGTTGCCTATGCAATTGCTTGGCAACCAGCCCAACCTTTTTTGCCCAAAGTCCATCCCACCCACGGGATCGAGTTGGAAAAACTGCGGATATTCCCACTGTACATCAAAGGTGACCTTCCACGTCACCACCGAGTCTGCCCAGGAATGACAGACAATTACATTTCCATTGTTTCACCGCGGCATCGGCACCACCTCGTACTTCCGACCAAACAATTCCAGAAGGATACGGCGACAGATGGATATTCATTTGCAATGTTTTAATGAGTGTCTTCACTCCATCGACGGCAGCGGCCTGCGCGCGCGTGTGTTTGTTTTTTCAGCCGGCCGCCCACTAAACAAGGTGTGAGTGGGAGTTAGACGGCAGAGTGTTCCTGGCATGTTCCCCGCGTTCGGCTCTCGTCGGCTCTCCGGGAAGGATTATTGGATTGTCGCTCTCGCTGCCAACTTCTAACGAGACCAAAGAGAGCAGCAGGAGTCCATCTGGACTGCTCGACTCGATGGAGAGTGTTCATAAAGGATTAGAAAACTTTTCTGGCTCGGTACGGCAAAAAGAGGGGGCTTATTTTAACTCATTCACTGCCATTGACGGATATAGACGTCAAAAATTCAATTTAACTATTTCTATTAGTTTCACATTTTTTCCCCACTTTTGTTAACAAGAATATGAAAACCTTGATTTTTTTTATTGTACATTTAGAACAGATATAAAATTTGTGATTAATCGTGAGTTAACTATTAAAGTCATGCGATTAATTACAATTAAAAATTCTAATCGTCGGACACCCCTAATTTTTTATATTCTTTTCTTTTTTTAATTAGGGGCATCAGGCGATTATTTTTTTAATTGTTATTAATTACATGACTTAACTAGTTAACTCACGATTAATCACAAATTTTATATCTGTTCTAAATGTACAATAAACATTGTTTCTAGGTTTTCATGCTCGTGTTAACAAAAGTGAAAAAAAAAAGCTAATAGAAATAATTTAAATGAATTCTTGACGTCTATAGCCGTCAATGGCAGTGAATGAGTTAAGAATGATCAATGATCGAAGTCCTGTTTTAGCAGTCATTCTTACAAGTAGTGTTAGGCATGGTTTTATCACGGAGGAGCGATGCACCGGTTTCACAACAAACTTGATCCGTGAAGCTGGCTTCATGGTGTTCCACAAGGGTCACTTCTAAGACTTATGATCTTATATGCCATTGACTCACAAACATTTACTGCTACATTCAAGAAAGTGCATTTTTTGCTGCCACCAAATGAGTGACGTTCAACGCAGTTTATGGGATTGTGACTTTGACGGATCAGCTCTTCGTGTAAGGGTGCAGTTACAAGACTAATGCTGCATTCGAGGAAGGTGGGAAGTCAGACTTTTTCGACTTCATATCAGGAAGTATGCACGGGAACGACCCTATGAGCTCGGAAATCCGAGTTGCGAAGTCGGAAGAAAAGGACCCCACTGAGCGGTTTAAATTTGACATCACTCGACAATGGCGAACCCCATAGAGACAAATACCATGAATGGCAAAACATAATTTACACAACCATAAACAAATGTATCTATTTATTTATTCCAAAATTAATTTAATTAAGTAACTTTATGTAACCCAATGTGATTTCCTACTGTCTTTACCAGAACAAGAACATTTATCAGCCATCTTTGTTGTTTATATTTGAACGCTTTGAGGTCAGAACTGGGAGATTCCAAGTGGGATGCGTCAGATTTCCCACCTTCCTCGAATGCAGCATAAAAAGACACCCAAAATAAAACTAGTTTTGACTAGTGAACTGCTCCTAAAATTCTATTGGACGGACATTAGACAGTTTGTCCTGGTAGATTAATTAGCATTCAATATAAAACTCTACCCCCTCTTTTGCCTTCCAGTAACAAAACAAGACATATTCTCCATATCTTTCGCTCAATGACTTCTTTACAGCACTTGCGAAGAAATTTCAGAGACCCCAATATATATGCACAAGCAATAAAAAAAAAAAAAACCTTGACAATAATATGTTTTATGCTGCCTCACTAGTCTAAATACGGTTTTCTGGTTAATATAGCATTAGTGGAATATGAGTTAAGTAGCAAAATCCAGCCGTTGTTATCCATTTCAGGGGGCGGCCATTTTGCCACTTGCTGTCGACTGAAGATGACATCAATGCTCAGGTCTCAGGTAACAACCAATCACAGCTCAGCTTCAGGTGAGCTGTGATTGGTCGTTACCTGAGACGACCAATCACAGCTCAGCTTCAGGTGAGCTGTGATTGGTCGTTACCTGAGAGCAACTGTGATGTCAAGTGACAAAATGGCCGCCCCGGATTAATCAGAATGTCATGTTTAGACTAGTGAGGTCACATACAACATATTATTATCAGGAAGAAATGTTTGAGATTGACTTTCCCTTCAAACGATAATTTGTCACGCATCCGCTCGCTCGGCCCCCCCTCAGGCCTCTCATGATGACGTCATGCTGCGTCAGGTCGCCTCCATACTGCTGATGCATTACGATTGTCTGATGTCCGCGCATCATGCTTTAGTGTCTGCTCATACATACCGAGTGGGTATGTATTCAGTGCAGCGCCACCCATACAGACATCAGCGCGGACGTCGCATGCATGAATGCATAAAAGTTCTCAACGCTCGCGTCAGTGCACTCGAAAGGACGGTGAAAGGCCGATAGGAAAAGAGGGGGAGGAGTTTATTCAGTCTATGCAGGCAGTGGAGAGTTTGGGTATACATGGAGGTGCAGGGGAAGTAGGGAATTGGGGTTGGACGCCTTCTGGATGTCCTGGGTGTCTCAAAACTTTTGAACCTGGGAGCAACGTACCCCTCTCTGGGTAAACGTCCTCACTAGCGGTGAACCGCACCCCCTTGCCGCCGAACACTGGGGGGCGGAAGGAGGGTGTGCACAGAGAAAGGAGACAAAAAAAAAACATTAAAAACATTGGAAGGTCCTTTAATCAATGGGACGGGTGCAGTGGCAGGCCATGATTTTGCTGCCTGGGCCTTCGGTGGGTGTTTACAAGTATACAAAAATATAACAGCACATTGTCAGAACCAATATTTATCTTTATATAAAATAAATCATACTCACCGGAATGTGATCCCCAAACACGTGTTTTACTACTCTCAGCTGGCTGTATTCAATTTAGTTCTGACCAAACAATTAGGAGACGGACAATGCTGACATTAGGCGAAAAAATTCAGCTGTTAAAATGTTTTACCACTCCCACACTGTAACAGTGTTTCTCGCTGTTACGTGATCGCCTGCCAGCCAAATAAAAGGAGACCGAGCGGTGAACAAGGGACACGATGGAGGATGGATATTTGTTCTTTTCATTGCAAACAGCGGCTGGACTGTGTAAAAGAAATCCTCTCTATGCTCTGAGGCGACCAGGAGAGCTTGCGTTACAGAGCATATTTTTAGATAAAAGAGCGCCGCATTTAGGAAACACTAGAATGGCCCTTCAAAGAGAGACGATAGAAACACTGTGGACCGGAATAAGAGAGAGTGAAAAAAAAAAAGGTGAATCAAGTTACCTTGTGCATTCTGTGACTGGACAAAGGTCTTAATGAGTTTGTCTGTGGCCTGCGTGTAGAGGGACAAGGCGTAGTGAAGGGACAGCAGGTCGGGGCTCTTCTCCAGGAACGTCTTCTTTAGGCCAACGCCACCAGCGTGGAAATATTGCTGACAAATACAAAGGCGGGCAGAGAATAGCTGTTATTAACCAACGCCCCAAACTGGAAAACCATACTCAAAAATTCTGTGTAAAATGGAAATTCTGAGATTCCAATAGCAGGTGCGAAATTTGGTTGTTGGATGTGTTTGTGTGTAGCAATTGGCAGCAGTTGTACAAGTGGCAAGCATCAATTGTCACATTGTGGTGCAAGGAAATTCAGAGGTGAAAGGTGATTTTTCAGTGGCATGACTCCTTCTTGTGATTGGATCCATGTCATCCCTCGGCTCATTTAGAAGCTCCAAAATTAAATCGCTGAAGAGAAATATTCCTGGAAAGTTTTTCTTTCCGCCACGTTTTCACCTGTCCTTAATTTTAAGACTTTGAAAACAATATTAGAGGATAAATTAGATCACTAACTATCTTGAAACTCATCATGTTTTATTTGGTCTGACTGTAACTGCTTCTGCGAGTTTATTTGGATTGATTTATGGCAATTGCATCAGAAATGTCAAAGGACTAGCTCAAATGTAATTTTAAAAAAAGAGAGTCTGCGTACAGTCAGTGTATTCCTACCTTGATGGTGTCCAGAGCCAGTTCGATGACCGCACACTGCTTGGGCGTGAGCGCTTTGGCCTCTTCGCGAACCATGTGCTCCTGAACAAGAAGCAGTGCCATTAGGGAGACTCATGAAGTACCATAAATAAAAGAAAAAGACTGAATTGCAAGCTTTTACCCCTGCGGCATAAACAAAGATGCGGCTTATTTGCAGATTTTCCCAGTCCCGGGAGCGTCACGTTCTCTAACTCGTGTTTACGATTTGTGAATGTTTGGATGAGCTCCATGTTGAACTGATAACTGATCACAATTTTAAATCACATTCACAAACATTTGGATTAGTATTCTGCTCAAACTAGCTATTGTAGATTTTGTATGACTTCCTACACTAAGGCTGGCAGTTTTTTTTCTTCCTCTCTCTCATATTCACATGTATTCTGCTTTCCCTAAATGTGCAGTGTTTAGCTCAGCAGATAGCTGGCAGTTGTCTGCTAGCTTAACGCTAACATTGGATGGAAACACTGTATAGAGAAGCTAAAAAAATTAGCATCTCTATTGCGGTCATTTTAAACCATCAAACAACTGTTATGTTGGCATAAAAATATGCTAATCCATATCCTAAAATACATATTCTCTCTGCTATGTGGAACTGCTGCATTAGCTTGAGTTTACCTTGTTGACTGGCTACTTTTTGACCGTGGCTTTTAAAACAGAGCTCAAGCTAACTATTGCAGATTTTGTACGATTTCCTACAGTAAGGCTGGCAGTGTTTTTCTTCCTCTCTCTCTCATATTCACATGTATTCCGCTTTCCCTAAATGTGCGATGTTTAGCTCAGCAGATAGCTGGCAGTTGTCTGCTAGCTTAATGCTAACATTGAATGGAAACACCGTATGGAGAAGCTATAAAAAATTATCATCGCTATTGCGGTCATTTAAAACCATCAAACAACTGTTATGTTGGCATAACAATATGCTAATCCATATCCTAAAATACATATTCTCTCTGCTTTGTGGAACTGCCGCATTAGCTTGAGTTTAGCTTGTTGACTGGCTACTTCTTGACTGTGGCTTTTAAAACAGAGCAAATTTTGTGGGTGCTACTTATACAAAATTAAATAAATATAATATAATAATAATAATAATAAAAATAATAATAATAATAATAATAATAATAATAATAATAATAAAATAAAGTTTGATGGATTGATTGATTGATACAGAGCAAGGCGCTCAATTAGACTGAATTTTACAACACATCAACAAGAGGGGCATCGTTAAAAAGAAAGGTTTGACAGTACCTTCAGCTTGGACAGCTGACCGAGCTCTTTGGCAGCGTTAAAGATGAGCTGAGTGCCCTGCGGGAAGAAACAGAAAGAAGAAGAAGAAAAAAGATAGGAGAGGATGATTGTAATGATGTGAGCCTAATAGTGACTGATCATGATAAAAGTACAGAACAAGGCAGAAATACACAGAAGACAGCGACATACAGTACATAAACAGTCACCTCATTACAAAATATCAGGCTACTTTTTTTTCTCCATATTCCAAAGCACTTGATGTACACGCATCCATGCACACACACAAACTAGCTGCTTAACATCAGTGTTGCGTAGTTCTTCTAGATAATCTTCATTCTGCTGAGTGGGGGAAAACAAACAAACAAAAAAAAACGCTATTTGCACCTTAAACTACAGTTTGGACAACGCCAGAGTTATGATTTCGCCTTTATACACCACCACAATGGATCTGAGACACTCGAAGCCTCCAACAATTGATACAGTAACAAATAAGAATCAAAGCCTGAACAAAATGGCACGGGTCTCATTCGCCACCATTAGTCACTATTGCGCTTTCCGAGTGCTTTTCCACTCACTTGCTCCTCTCTCTGATCATTGACTTCTGCCAGATTGTTCAGTACGCCCCCGTGCAAGATTCTCTAGCCATTTTTTGTAAAATTGATCATCCGTTGCCGACCCTGTCAGCCCCTGACCTTCCACCTTCCAAGTGGACTTTGAAGTTGACCGCTCTTTGTATGGACTATGGTTGGCTTAGTTAGCTGCATAGCTACTCATTAATTCATGCATTTGTTATTTAAAGTCAATTACTATATTCAACATAAAATGTCTATCATTTCCAAATGGCAAATTCCATTTTTTGCAAAATGACTTGAAAACAAGACAAAATGATTTAAGATGAAAGCCTACACTTCAATCACATCTGGATTGTTTGATTTCATATCCACTGTGGTAGTTTATTAATTCATTCACTGCCATTGACGGCTATAGACGTCAAAAATTCATTTTAACTATTTCGATTAGTTTAACATTTTTTCCACTTTTGTTAACAAGAGCATGAAAACCTAGATTTTTTTATTGTACATTTAGAACAGATATCAAATTTGTGATTAATAGTGAGCTAATTAGTGAAGTCATCTTTTCTTTTTCTTTTTTAAATCGTGTCAGGCAATTAAATTTTTTGATGTAATTAACTGCATGACTATAGTTAACTCACGATTAATCACAAATTTTATATCTGTTGTAAATGTACAATATTCTTTTTTCTAGATTTTCATACTCTTGTTAACAAAAGTGGAAAAAAAATGTTAAATTAATAGAAATAGTTCAAATGAATTTTTGACGTCTTTAGCCGTCAATGGCAGTGAATGAGTTAAGGCAAAATCATACAAAACAAAAAACTTAAGCCATTGTCCAAACACATCTAAATTCAACTGCATTTTGATATAGTAGAGCTGAGTGTTTGCAGGCAGTTACCGTTTCTGACTTTACAAAAAGAGGAATGTTGTATGAAAACACAAGGAAGTGTGGGAAAATCCAAATCTATATTTCCATGACTTTGTTTCAGTGGGCAGCTGAGGGAAAGACAAGGACACGGAGGAGAGAGAGACATGGAGGAGGAGAGAGAGACACGAGACATTTATCTGAAGGGGTTTAGTCCTTACGTCGCTGTGAGAAGCGTTCTTCAGCCTCCCCTGGAAAGAGAGCACGTGGTTAATACATGGAGCACTCGCCAGTTGCTGCACTCATTGGCAAGATGGGCCACAAATTCGTCATCGCCAGAAGTGGCACGTCCTTTCATTTAGCACGCTCGCCAAAGCAACCGTATGTAATAATCCCCAAATGACACTCTTTAGTGGCAAATGGGTTTTGTGATGTGCTTTATTGGCTGTATTTGTTTTAACTCAAGTTTCACATGTACAAAATGTACACAATGTAAAAACGCATGTGTTTTGCTGTCTCGAAGAGACAAAAATACACTATATTATATATGTGCTTTGGAAATAATGTATGAAGGCAGCTGTATAATACCATGAGAATTGTTTTTTCTAGAAACACTCCCCCCAAAAAAAACATTAAAAAAAAAACACCATAAAAGTCATTTTTGGGCAAATTTCATAGCATTAACTTCCTTTTGTCTAAAAAATAAATAAAATATTTTTTTTGGACCATTCAAGTAAGGTTTCCACCAGGAAAAATAAAAAGAATAAGCAGAAAATCCTGGCGGCCCACCAAGGTTATAAAACGCTGGGGGAAACCCGGCGCAGTATATATTTTACTTTTCCAAATAGTCTGCCATTGAAAAAAAAAAGAAGTTTAATGAGTATAATTGTCTAGCTTAACATGAGACAGCGAAACGATACTAAAACTAAAACGTTAGGCAGTACGGAAATCTGTTCATTTTATTTTAATTCTATATTATATTTTCCAAATTAGCTGTTTTTTGTTTGAAATATTTCTCTAGTCTAGAAGATACAGTACATGACTAGTCAACATTTGTAGTTGCGGAGGAAATACATTGAAATCTAAAAAAGACATATCCACATTATTTACTGTAAAGAAAATAAAGATAAAAACAACTTAAGCTTTAGGTGATGGTGCAGATTAGTCTTCATTATTTATATTTTAAAACCTACTTCTCACCCCCCCAAAAAAATACAATTTTTTTTTTGTTTGTTTGTTTATAAGACCACCTTTACATCATTGCTTAGAGGTTTATGGGTACATTACTGTATCGCGATAATTTTTTTAAACACCTCAAATGCACCTTTTTGAACCCAAATCAGCCTTGCTTGACAATCTATCGGTCTGTATGTTGAACCCACTGTGCTTATGAAGCCATACTGACATGACGAGAACCATCACTAACAGTCATCCTGGTGAACAAACAGAACATGAGCAAACCAGGACAGACCAACATGAAAGGTCTGCAGAGAGACAAACAGCACAGGATAGCGTCGTACACGTCACTGGGAGAAGACTGCAGTGTTGAAAGAGATCAGATGCAAGCAACAAACCCACAGTGGGGGAGTTTTAGGGGGAGGAGGGGGCAACACTTCAAACAGGTGAGAAAGGTGTACGGGGGAAAGGTGGCGTCCGAGGGATTGGACTGACCCTCGACCTTTGGGGTTCCAGTGCACGAGAAGAAACAAGGCAACACTAGGCACGAGCAAGGAGTGCCACTTCCTGTTTGAGGGGCGGACTCAGGAAGAGGAGACCAAAGAAGGAGAGCACTGATTGGTCGAGAATGTTTTTTTTTTTTTAAGGACAGGAGGCCTATTATAGAAATAGAAATGCACCATGCGTCTGTCTATTAAAAAGACAAAGAAGGACAGAAGAGGAGAGGAAGAGAAGAACAGTGTTAATTTGTCTTTTATTTAAAATTGTTTAAATGATTATTTGATTGCAGTTAAGCTTTGGGTAGACTTTTTTTTTTTTAAGTTATTGTGGACATATTTCACCACTGCCTTTTTGTTCGGTTTAATTAACACTGCAAGAAAAGAGAAGACGCAAGAGAGGCTGGTGAGATGCGGGGGCAGGGCGGGTAAAAAACAAACAAAAAAACAAACAGCCACATACAGCAAGAAGCGCAGACGGACAGACAGACACACACGCAGGAGTGCTGTACTTACAATCATCTGTGGAGGGAGAGCGGTGGGAGCAGGATGGTCATAATAATCACAACAACCAGAAAGAAAGGTCAGTCAAGCTGCAAAGAGCCCCACATCCATCACAAATAAAAAGAAAGACCCCCGCAAGTCCTGGAGGGAACCAATTGTTTGGATTAAAAACCAGTAAGGAAGACTTTAATACTTTGTGACCAATTTCTTTTTCTTTTCTTTTTTTACAGCGATATGAGGCTCTTCAAATGATAACCAAACACAAATAGAGCACATATATATAAAATAAAACAAAACAGGCTGCTTTCCAAAATGTACCGTGACTTTTTTTTGGGAAGAGGGCCACATCCTTTGGTTGACATAGTGGAGAGCAGACCTGAGCTGGTATGCAAATGATATGATGCACTCCTTTACTGTGAGCCATTTTTGAATTGCAGCACACTCAAGGCGCCTTTGTTCTTCCTTCTCACACACTCCGCCCCCATTTCCCTTTCTTGTCATTGCCAACTTAACATCTGGACGTGTGTGTGCGTGTATGTTCTCACCTTTTTTCATGTCGCTGTTCTGTATAAATGGCACCGACAGAATGCATGAGGTAATGAATGTTTCGCATATGGAGTTAATGTGAGCTCGCCCATCAGATTTTTTTTTTTTACAGTAAAATATTAAAATGTCTCATATGCCTAAAATTATAGTCATACCTAATAAAACACACTTTTTTTTAACATTAAGTAATAAATGTATAGAAAATTCCATATGTATTGAAAAGTGCATTGGTGACTGTCTCTCCTTTCCCACATGCAAAGACATACAGTAAGTTTCCCAAGAATGTGGGGGTAATAAATTAACTCATTCACTGCCATTGACGCCAAAAAATTATTTCTATAAGTTTACATTTTTTCCCCACTTTTGTTAACATGAGCATGAAACTTAGAATTTTTTAATTGTACATTTAGAACAGATATAAAATGTGTGATTAATTGTGAGTTAACTAGGGAAGTCATGCGATTAATTATGATTACAAATTCTAATCGCCTGACGCCCCAAATTTTTTATAATGTTTTCTTTTTTTTTTTTAATTCATTCATTGCCATTGACGGCTATAAACGTAAAAAAATCCTTTAAACTATTTCTATTAGTTTAACATTTTTTTTCCCTTTTGTTAACAAAAGTATGAAAACCTATATTTTTTTAATGTACATTTAGAACAGATATAAAATTTGTGATTAATTGTGAGTTAACTAGTGAAGTCATGTAATCAATTACAATAAAAAAAATTAATCGCCTGTCGCCCCTAATTTTAAATAATCTTTTTTTTTAATGAATTTATGGCAGTGAATTAGTTAAAGGTGGGTGGGAGAGTTTGTTTTTGCCTTTTATCACCCATTTTCTAAAATACTTAGTAAAGACAATACTATAAAAACATTTTTTAAAAAATAGTTATGATGGTTGATGATGTTTTTGAATCACCCGATTACTGTTTATAGTGTGTGGATTGATTCAAACTTCCATGCTTAGGAGGCAAAACAATCCCTGTGGATTTGCACGGTTGATAGATTTATGCAGCAGTTTGGATGTCGTCCTACATCGTGGCTTCCTGCGCATGCCTGTATGACTTTTGCGTTCCTCAAGTGACGCGCACTCACCGTTTGATCGGTGAGCGGCGGCAGAACAATCGTCTTCTCCATGGTGTTCATCACCAGCTTCCACAACTCCTTCAGCACACGCTTCAACACCGTCTTCTCGCAGATCTTGGCAAACAGAGTCAGGCTGACGAGAAAGGGGGGAAAATGATGATGAAAAATCGACAGTGAAAGCTGTTTGTATTAGATCTCAGGGCTGGACTGGCCATCTGGCAACCAGGGTAGATGCCCGGTGGGCCCGTCCGTGTCCTTTGGGGCCAATGTGGTGCTATTCAATGATTATTTTCCTCCATTTGACCCCGAGAGACCGGCCTATAATTTATAAGGAGCAGCCCATTCATCCATTTACAATATAGATATCTAACTGAACCAAAAAACATCAGTGGTAGAGCTATGTAGCTAAGGGTGGTTAAGAATCGAGAAAGTCAAAATGCCGTGGCCGATTATTTGTACCAGTCCAGTCCTGTTAGATCTCATTTGTACTCGGCACTACGACACAGTGTCCTGTAGACGCTGTTTTCAAAACAAAATAGTTGACTGACTCACTTGCTGTCCAGGAACTCCATGATGGGTTGTAGCACGTTGTCAGCATCCTGGGCCACGCTGCTGGCGTTGCCGACATTTGACGTCCCTTTTACCTGCGCCAAGATGTCGCCCATCTGCTTCACATTCTCTTCGATGTGAGGCTGGAAACTGTTTGAAAAAAATTTAATGAAATGAGAGTGCAATGCAGAGTGCACACAAGAATGTGAGCCCCGAGTACCTGACGGAAAAGACTCGACTGAGGTCATCCATGACATTGTTGAGTTTAACCTGCAAGTCCTTCAGGATGTCGCTGGCCTCAACACAGAGCTGAACACAAAAACATCTTTTTAAGTCACTATACAGTCAAGCCTACAATTGTAAAATGGATCTCGACTAGTTATTTGCCTTAATTAACTCATTTGCTCCCAAAAACGTATAAAAACATTATTTTAAATATTGCCATGGTCCCAAAAACGTATTTATATGTTTTTTAATGTGTTTTTATGCTAGAGCATACAGAAGGCTTTGATGCAGCCTCTGACCTGAAGAAGTTGCTTAAAGCAATGGTAGTTATTGCAAAAAAACGGCCAGCAGATGGCAGCAGAGTATAAGAGATCAACCGGGCCATGTTGCAAAAAACCCCCCGTTTTGCCCACAGTTTTAAACAGATAAAACTTAGCTATATTCCAATGCTAATTGCTGCAAAATGGAAACAGATAGGAATGTTCTTTTTCTTCCTAATGAAAGAAGAGACCCTAATCTTTTGGTAGGTTCTATTCTTTTATAGCAATAGAACACAATATTCTGTGGGCCTTGCAAAATCAGTCAAAATCCAGTTAAACATCCGGGAGCAAAGGGGGGTTGCTTCAGTGAATATGGCTGGGAGTGAATGAGTTAAGCAACATTGAGGAAAAATGGAGGACTCACATCTTTTCCACCCATGGCCTCAAACATCTTCTCCAGCTGCACTCTCAACTGTTGGATGTTGTTGATAAGGATGCAGGGCTAAAACAGATCAAATTAATTACTTAATAATTGACACAATTATGATTATTTTAGCATAAAAACAACTTGAAACACACACGGCTCCAGTGTCTTACCACTTTCTCCATATTGACGTAATTGGCAAACACCTTGGAGATGATGTCGGCGTATGACAGGAGGACGTTGCTGATGGTCTGGAGAGGGATACAAGAACAAAAAAAACACCCACAGTTTGGATTTGTGTTAAGTGTTACTAAGTGTAACTCTGGTGTACCTCAAGGCTCTGTCCTGGGGCCATTCAAAGCAGAAATGTATTAAGTCATTCAAACCCAAAAATGTATAAATATGTTTTTAATACTTTGCCTTGCATCCCCAAAAACATATTTATAATTTTTTTTTAAATGTTTTTTTTTTTTTTATGAGAGCATACAGAAGGCTTTGATGCAGCCTCTGAACTGAATAGAAAGCGTAGCGCAATGGTAGTTATTACAAAAAACGGCCAGCAGGTGACAGCAGAGATCAGCCAGGGCCATGTTAACAACAAGCTCTTTTTTGCAGTGTTTTCAACAGGTTTGTGAATAATGATGAAACTTAGCTATATTCTAATGCTAATTGCTGCAAAATGGCAATATACTTTTTTACCTTATGAAAGAAGAGACTCTAATCATTCTTTTGGTAGGTTCCATGTTTTTATAGCAAAAGAACACAATATTCTGTGGAAACAGCCGGTAACGAAGGGGGTTGTTTCAGTGAAAATGGCGGGGAGTGAATGAGTTAATTAACTATGGATGACTGACCTTTGCAAATCGTTTCATGTAGTGTCCAACGATCTGCGGATCCGGACACTCTAACTTCCTGATGATTTCAAAGCTCTGGTTGAGTTGGGAAAACACATCCACCACCGAACAAGAGAACAGGGCATGCTCAGATGTGACCTGGAACTGGAGGACAAAAGTAGAAAAACACAAGTAGGAAAATGTGATGAATCATAATTAATTATGGAAAATTTGAAATAAAAAATAATTCAAATGTAATCGCTGTATAGCGCTAATAAAAATAGAAGTAAAACCCACTAGGAAATGCTACCATTTGTATACCCTGATATGACAACTGGCTGTTGTTTAACTCATTCACTGCCATTGACGGCTATAAACGTCAAAAATTCATTTGAACTATTTCTATTAGTTTAACATTTTTTCCCACTTTTGTTAACAAGAATATGAAAACCTTGATATTTTTTTTTATTGTACATTTAGAACAGATATAAAACTATTGAAGTCATGCGATTAATTACGATTAAAAATTCTAATCGTCTGACACCCCAAATTTTTTATAATCTTTTCTTTTTTTAATTAGGGGCATCAGGCGATTTTTTTTTTTAATTGTTATTAATTACATGACTTCACTAGTTAACTCACGATTAATCACAAATTTGATATCTGTTCTAAATGTACAATAAAAAATGTTTTTTCGGTTTTCATACTCTTGTTAACAAAAGTGAAAAAAAATGTGATACTAATAGAAATAATTCAAATGAATTCTTGACGTCTATAGCCGTCAATGGCAGTGAACGAGTTAATGTCTATTTTTATGCATCGAACAGAGTGTTCAGGTGTCCCTCCAGGGAGTCTCGCTAATGAGGTAAGGACAGTTTTCCTGCTGCAAAATCTCTGGAATGAGGTCTTTAAACCCGGTTTCCCGTAATAAGAACCCCTTTTAAACAACTCTCATGCAGCTATTTGAAGCCGGCAAGCACAACACTGTCTCCGTGTTAATAATGCCAAGGAGTCTTTGAAAAAGGAGATGTGGAAAGAGCGGGAGGAGGCGTTGAAAGGGAGGAGAGAAGTGATAGCTTTGAGCAAGCACAAAAGGAGAGATTACAGTCATTCCGCCTGAACAACAGCTCAGCAATTTTGGGGGACTTTGAAAAGGTGTTTACCCCATCTTTCTTGTCTCTCTCCAACGCGCCGTGCAGGAAATCACGAGAAACTTCCTCGTTTTCATCCAGCCACTGGATCACAAAAGGCTCGAACCACCTATAGGGAGCGATACGTTGGAATATTTACGGTGAACATCGTTGCTTTTCATTGCCGCAGGCTGCAACTCACGCAGGATACTCCGGCACTCTGCTCTTGAAGAAAGGAAGATCTTTGCAGTACTCGTTGTAAAGCCACTTGACCTTGAAGTGCAGGTTCATGTAATCGGCACTCTTGCACAAGCGGTTTTTCTCGTGTTCTGAGAAAAGAATAACAGCAAGTTTTCCCCTGATGTAAGTCTGCTTGCCTGATAAAATTAGTAATAATATGAATATTGTAACTGGGTTTTGTTTATCTGGCGTCTTCACGAGTTCTAATCTAATTTTGATAAAACGATTTTGCTGCCACATTGTTACGGGAGAAATCTGCCTGATAGCAAACAAGTCTTGCACCTTAAAAATGAATCAAGACCAAAAATTGACAATAAGGCAAAGTTATCTTATCTTAACATAAAGATGAACAATTTAAAAGTTAGCTATAATCTACAATAATTTGTCCCGTTGTCAAACTGGAAGCATCCTACATGTGTAAATACGAATTAAAAGTGCATCACTAAAATGTTACAAAATTAAAATGAAAAAAAAAAGTGAAACGTTACTAGAAATGACCCCAGTTTTAGTATTTGATATGTCATTATGGAGTGAGGAGGCATTTGTGTGACATAAATATTCACAAAAATAAATTAAAACAACCTGGACATAATTTGAATTCCTTAAAATATAATAATAATAATAATAATATAAACAAATACTTGATATAAAAAACAATGAAATGTTACTAGAAATGACCCCAGTTTTAGTATTTGTAATAACTGTACCCAATAAAAAAAAAAAAAAAACTGTATGCAATAGGTTTAAAATTTAAAAAATACCTGTGTATTATTAAAACAAATAATCAAATCTAATGAAAATAAATAATTATATCCAATCTTCAAAGGTTACACGGTAGTAACTTCTAGGCGTGAATTAAAATAAAAAATGTACTAGCATATCTCACTGCTTAATGTAAAAAATATCATAGAAATCAATTAGTTTGTCATTTGTAATTGAAGTTTTAAACAGGATTCTGTGTTTTCATCTGTTGGAGTTAAGTCCCACACTAATTGTTTTGAAATTGCAAATTCTACATATATGATGGTTAAAAAAAGAAAAAGAAAAAGTGTATATATATATTCACGGTCATGAGTGGTTTAATACTGTCGAGTGGAGCAGCAGCATTACTCCAAGGAGTAGCGGCTCCCGGTGTTGACTCACCCTCCATTGCATATTTCATGTCCTGAGCAAACAGGTTCCACATCACTTCAGCGCTGATTTTACCCACATTGAGCTCCTGAGGGAATCTGGATGGAAAACAACAGAAGAGAGTGAGAGGGGGGAAAAAAATAATAAAAACAGATGGCGATACAGAATTTGGTAAAGACAAACTGGTTGAGGCAGGGTGTGTAGGAGTTCTTGTCTTCCTCGATGATGGAGACAATAAGGGTGATGAGTTTGGACCAGAAGTCCAGGTTCTTGATGCTGGGCCCCTGCTCCTCTGGAGGCACTGCCCCCTGCTTAGCCTGGATAAAGACAAAAAAAAAGGATGAATGAACCATCAATCAAAAAAAAGAAAAGAAAAAAAAGGTAGTATACTGTTTCCTGCTTTGCATGATGAAGAACCCAAAGACATGATGATACAATAATTTTTTACATTTTTCCCCAACAGAAGGTGAAACTGAATATTATATTATATTATATTATATTATGATAAATCCAGTAGACTTGGTGAAGCAGCATGTGGCTAATTGTGCAATATAATTTTGTTTTCCTTTTTCAAGGAAGAGATATTATTTTCATGGGAAAAAAAATATATAAAGTTATTAATTTTGTCCTTAAACTATTTCTAACACTTTAAATTGGTTAATAATTTGTTAAATAAAATAAAACATGACAAGGGGAAAGACCAATAGTATAATTTGTGAAAAGATTATAGATTAACCAAATTTGGCCTTTGAGGGTTTACACATGTTTTTTTTTTTTTTTAGTGGAATGGCCTCTATTTGAGGAAATACAGTAAATATGTAACATTTTGACTAGAAATACATCTTCGTGGTTCAGCACCTTATGGCATTTTTGAATTTATTGATTTATTTTTACAATATTTTTTTTTTCTTTTTGGAGCCAACCCTCATTTTCACCATCGTTTTTATGCTTATTGGAAGTTTATCCTCGTTTTTTTTCCCCCAATAATTTTTGGGGGATTGAAAAAAAAAAAAAAATTCTCAATGCTTTTATAATTTGTGTGAATTATATGTGGATTTTCACTATTCGTGAGCTGGCATCCGCGTCTTCATTTTTAGTCCCTCGCTGAGCAGCTCACCGGGTCTGTCTGGTACTCGCGGCTGTACAGCTCGTGGCAGTTGTTAAATATGTACTCGTAAGTGGAGTTGAGACAGGCTTTCACGCAGTCTTTTACCACCTGGCTGGCTCTGGGTGGAGACTGCAATTCTTGGACCTGAATAAACAGCCGAATCAGAGGGGTCGCTTTTAATCCACAAGTAGAACAACAAGGAAGAGCGAGGAAGAGGCGATACCTTCATCCTGAAGAAGGTGATACTGGTGAGGAGGTCCACCGTGGATTTGAGGTCCTGCAGCCTCTCGGGACTGCTGGCTGGGAAATTGTTCTGCAGTCACACGCACAAAAAAAGGAAACTTGATTTTTGATGCAAGCATGGCTACAGAATGAAATAATAGATATCTCAAGGCACCACAGTGTTTGAATAAAAATAATGGGTAATCATGATGAATTCAAGACCACCACTGATAAATTCATCCATCTATGCAAAACAGTGGACACGAGTCTGCTATCTTACTCGGTACATGGACAGGTCGATCCTCAGGGAGTTGTGAAGTTGATCAAGAAGCTTGACAAATCGTTCTTTCTGTGGATATAAATTATTCTCGGTGAATTTGCAGCAAAAACATTGTCAGGTGTGTGTGGCGATGAATTAAATGATGAGTTAAGATGTATTTCAGAATCGTTGTCTCTTGTTAAAAACTGTAGCAAATTCATTAAGTACATTTACATAATCTTTCTCAACCCTGGTCCTTGAGTACCCTTATACAGCCTGTTTTCCATGTCTCCTTCCGCCAACACAGCTGAGGAACGTTATCAGGCTTTATGCAGAGCTTGCTGATTAGCTGATCGTTTGAAACACCTGTGTTGGTTGTTGGAGGAAAACAGGCTGGATAGGGTAGATATTATTATTATTATCATTATTATTATATGATATGTCATTATGTAGCGAGGAGGCATTTGTGTGACATAAATATTCACAAAAATAAATTAAAACAATCTGGACATAATTTGAATTCCTTAAAATATAATAATAATAATAATAAGAAGAAGAATAATATGAAAAAATACTTGATATAAAACATTTTTTTAAGTAGTGAAAATAGTTACTTTACTTTTATTATGAAGTTATTCAATTACTAACTCAGTTACTTTTTTTAAGCAAGCAATGAGTAACTATAAGTAATTATTTTTTTAAAGTAACGTTCCCAACACTGATTATGAACAATTTAAAAGTCCTAATTATAAAGTGCTGCCACTGTGTCAAATTCTTGATAAAATTCCGACTTATTCGTGATCTTGGCTCTTGCTAGTGCCTAAAGTGCGTCTGACAAAACAATAACGTTCCGTGAATGAAACATTGGTTGCATTTGTGTACCGTGACTCACCCCAAAGTTGGACGCAGCAAAGCGGTCTGAGGCGGAGACGTTGTTCGTAGCCTGGGTGGTGTGCGCGTAGTAGGCATTGATGTTGGCCAGCAGGGTGCTCATGACCGCAGGCACGCCCGGGCACATGTACTTAGACGACAGGCAGGCAAAGTGACTGCAAGAGCCCCCCCCCAAAAAAGTGCATTTTGGAACCACTTTCATTCATGGTCACTATCATTTTGAGAACATAAGGGAGCATACGTCATGGCTTGGTAGATGGACTCCACGCCGTAACGCATTGCAAACTCGTCCACTATCTCCTGAGGCGTCTCCTCGTAATACACTTTCCACGCATCGTCTCCTTTGGCATCGGGGATCTTCACCACACCCGTGTTCTGGATGTCGGTCACAAAGTGGAAGAGGTTCTGCAGGAGAGAAAATCAAATTGATTGAGACGAGTGTTGAGGTAAATGGTCCAGTTTTTGACCAATATTGGAATATTTTTTGAAGAGTATATGAATCCAAATTAGGTGCAATAGAAAAAAAAAAACACTTACTTCATGCAAACAGGTGTACTGAACGTGATAGGGAGCGACCGTCTCCTCGCCCTTAATCTCCACATTGATATGCATGCGGATGGCCCCGGACACGGCTGATTTGTCCGTGCGCTTGTCTGAAGAGTCCAACAAACGTGTTCAAAATAAGTCAGCCGAGCCTCTCGGAGGACATCGTAAAGATGTACGACTCACCCAGGTTGTACCATACGTCCATCTCTCCGCTCAGAGTGCGGACCTCGATGATGGTTTGGCCGAGAAAGTCGTCGGACTCCCGCTTGAACTTTTGCTTCACGCGGGACTTGATGTCGTCGTCCTCATCCCAAACTCGCACCTTGATGCGATCCGAAGAGTTGTGGCATTCACTAAAGACACAATCAACATTTTCTCACATTTCACTCTTGTTTAAACATTCTCAATGTTCAAACCTACATACATTTATAAAATAGGTACAATACTGTAAAACGAAAATGCATGCAAAATTGCACAAAAAAAACCGCGATAGAGCGAGGCGTTATAGCAAGGGAACACTGTATGGTATTTACTTAAAGTATTCACTTTTTCCAAATTTTACACTCTAAAAACAATTGGGTCAAAAGTAACCCAATTATGGATAAAAAATGGACAGATCCACTTTATGGGTCAATTTGACCCAACTTTCTGGGTTGTTTTATACAAAATGACCCAATTTTTTGGCCCAAGTAAAGGATATGACCAATATTTATGAGTTGTTTTACACTAAAAGACCAATTTATTGACTCAAAGTAGAGGATCGGTCCATTTTTGACCCAACAGTTTTTAGAGTGTGTGATACAGACACAGCCTTTTTCCACAATGGATTAAATTCATTTTTCACCTCAAAATTATACATAAAAAAAACTCGGGCTGTCAGTTTAACGTGTTAATTAGATTAATTAATTACGCTGCAAATTAGCTTGCTTTGAAAATCAACGCATGAGTGGTAAATCAACGCACAAGCATTTGAAATTTGGCCGTTTGCGAATTTTGTCCAATCATATTTTCAATGTTAAAAATTGCTCTGAAGTTGCAAGTGTCAAAATGTTGCCTTTCATTTTTCTAAAAAATATTGCTATATAAAAAAAACCCTCTTAAACTACCTGTAAACCAGAAACAGGAAGTTTAGATGATCTTTTTATAATGCCTGGTCTAATTGGCTTGCTGATGTGCTTAAACTTTTTCTTTGGAATTTCATTTGTGAAACACACTTCAACAATAAAATGTGTATTTAAAATCTTCTCTTCTCAGTGTATTTAACAGTTGGATTTAATAACCCAAGTTAATTCGTGGATGGCATTGAATGAGTTAATTGATTAATCATGCACTACAACTTTGTAATGTCCTAGATTTCAAATTCTTTATTTGGGGACCTTTATCAGATATGAGATTAAAATCGATTAATTAAATTAACACATTTCTAATCCTGTAATTAATTAGATTAATAAGAAAGGAAAAATAAATGTAATCGCCTGACGGCACAAAAAAAACCACAACATTAAAAGAGCAGGTCATGTCGCTTGGATATGTTGTAGGGTGTCCACTCACAAATTGAAGGTCTCCTCCCAAACAGGATTGAGGTTTCCATAGATAGTTTTGGTCCTCTTTTTGGTCTTTCCCACCTGGACGGTGACATAGGGATCACTGGAGCCAGTTTTATCCTTGGCTTGTAAACCTTGGGCACATAACACTACGAAAAGGGAACAAAGAGCACACAAGTGAAGTCGGTGTTGAGTGAGTCTGATGACCAACGTCGTGTCTAACGCACCCGTGATGCTGATCTTGGCCGACCATTTGGAGGTGCCGTCGAGTACGCTCTGTTTGATCTGCTTCATCTGGGTGCCGTGTGTGGCCTTGGGGACGGAGAAGACCTCTTGAATGAGTTCAAAGATCTCCGGTTTGTTCCTCTCGCGGATCTTCATGCGGTCTTTGAGGACCATGATGATGTTCTGGGTGCGATCCTCTGCGCCGTGTTTAGAGCTCTTCTCCGCCGCTCCTGGACGACGGTGAAAAGAAGGAAACATTTAGCCTTATAAAGCCTGAACCATGAAATATATGAGGAAATTCTGTATTTATTGGTCCTTTTGAACAAACAAAAAATGTTTTGGGAGAAAAATTTACTTCCACATATGACTTTTTATTTGTGTCATATTTGATACATGTGGTCGCAGAGCTTTAAATCCTTTATATTTATCTATAAATGTGAAAAATATAACAATCAACAGACATATCAAACATATTAATATTTTCAAAAATCATAAAGAACATTTCCCACTATTAATAAGTATAGGTAGGTGTCTCTCCTTACTCAATTGGGGCGGAAAAGCTGGAAAAGCAATCAGCTGCGTGATACTGCCCTCTAATGGATTATCCGTGCAATGCATGTGCCAAATCATATACGTCAGGGTTTTAAAATTAATACTCTGGAAAGTACAAAGTAGTGAAAAAAAACTACTCAAGTACAGTACTAAAGTAGAACTACTTCCCATCTCTGAGTAAGTGCATTTCCCAGCTACTGTAAGAGTAACATCCAACAAAAAGAGAGAGCAAAGGGAATGAAAGCATATTTCATGAATGACACGTTTAAAAAAAGAAAAGAAAATGCTGAGTATAAGAGCAGTGGATGGCAAGAAAAGATGAATAGCTTTTAATATCCACTCAAAGAAGAAAACAATGCAAATTAAAAAGTCAAAGTGATGGAACGGGTTGCAACGTGGGACTTTGTTGTGTGGTGTGAATATTCAAAAAGGACGCCTGCGAGGGCATCATCTCTTACTTTGCAGACAGTCAGCGTTGAGCAGATCCTGGCACTTCTCGTGACATTTCACGCCACACTCGGTGCAGCGCATGCCCTGGCGAGCGATACCCCAAAGCAGGCCCTCGCACTCGTAGCAGTAAGTGGGCGTGGTGGCGGTCCACACTTCGAAATTGTGCGGGGTGGTGCAGGAGATGGGATAGATGAGAGCTTGCAGGGTCTTCTTGTACACGTGACTCTTCTGCGATGGGATAGGGGGACACATGGTCATGGCAAAGTTAAAAGCTTTATTATATATAAGTTGCCAATATGAAATGTACTAAAAAAATGTTTTTCCTATTCACACTGCATTATCATCGAAATGATATACTGACCAGTTCTTCATTATGCAAGGTGCTGGACGTCAGTGCTGAGGTGATGCCAGCCTTCCTGGAGTTCTGGACCAATGACTGATTGACAATGGAGGAAGTAGATAATGAACCAAATTGTGATTATTAGCGCGTTCAATGCCAACACAGTAAAAATGTATCTTTGACGTCTGTATCCGTCAATGGCAGCGAATGAGTTTAATCAAGTATTGCATTACATTTGTGAGAATATTACTCACCATAGCCTGTGGCATTGATGTGATGGCGGGATAAAAGGGGAGAATAAGGGGAAAAAAATTAAAAAAGGAGCACAATAATAAATTCATAAACAAGATTTTATAGTGTGTTTATGTGCTAGTGGTGCCTCAGTTAAGGAAGCATGACCACGATGTACATGCTGGCTTGGGGAGTACGCGCCGTTACGTAATCAGATTGCAATTTTTTTAAAATTGTATTCCATTACAGTTACATGTAATCAGATTACAGGTAGAGAGAGAGAGAGAGAGAGAGAGAGAGAGAGAGAAGGACAGAGCGAGAGAGAGCGCGTGCACGCCCGCGCGAGTGGGACAGTTGCTACATGCCGGGGAGGTGGGAATGAACGAACAAACTGACTAGTCGTGTCCTCCACGCGCGGGCAGTTTGAAAAAGCTTCACGGACGGGAGGAGGAAATGGCGACCACCGGTATTCACTGGAACTTACTCGGAGCAAACGTTTGAGCTGAGAGTCCAGCGACATGCTAGCATTGCTAGCTAGCCCGCTAGCCTAGAACCATAATGTGTGTTACACCTTCCAAACAAATCTTGCTCCCACCAAATCACTATTTAAACGTCATACACAACATATACACGGCTAAACTTGTGACTGGGATAAAAGTTCATTTTGCAGTTGTTGTCACACATCGCCATCCTCTTTGGATGACTATCTATCTATCTATCTATCTATCTATCTATCTATCTATCTATCTATCTATCTATCTATCTATCCATCCATCCGATTTTTGCTATTTGTAGGCTGCCTGGGTCCCTATCACCCGCAAATAGCAGGGGCACATTGTATAGAATATATATTGTGGTGATATTTATTTTTATTTTGTCTTCATGAGCATACTCAATATTGGAGTAATCCAAAAGTAATCCTGTTACATTACTTCAATATTACGGTACTTAGATTACGTTACTAATTACACTTTTTTTAGCAGGTAACTTGTAACTGTAATGGATTACATCTTAAAAGTAACCCTCCCAACCCTGTGTCCATGGAACACGATAAAGAAAAGCCCAGCCTGTCTTCTGGAGCCGAGTGATACACGCACAGCGGATCATTTAAAGTGATTAAACCCACCAGATCTCTGACCAGAGGCATCGCTTTCCTCTTCCTGAGGTCTGGCATGCTGTCGATGCTGTAAAGAGCACCGCCCATCCTGGAGAGAAAGCACGCACATGAGAACTCACTCAGATGTTCTACGTCATGGTCGCCAGTACTCACCCCGCTGATAACAGCAGAGAGGCGATGCCGACGCTCTCGCCCCGGGCCTGTGGAGCAGACAAAAGGATGAACGTGGGGAAAACAGGTAGTATAGAAGTCGCCAGGTGCCATTAGAGCAATTGCGAAAATAATAAGATTATCAAGGCATGTCTTTCTCTCTGGCCAAATGCAAATTACAAATAAATGATGTGGATTAACACACAACACCCACCTGAGAGTCTGCTCCAGCCAGAGGGAGGAGTCAGAATGGACTACATGCAAATCGCTATGAGTGTGGCAAACCACTGAAAAGAAAACAATGAAATGGCAAAACAAGGCTCGGGGTAAACACAAACTACTGAATAAAACACAGGACAATATAATCCAAAGTAAAAAGTTAAAACTAGGAGAGACACTGGAACATTCCACATAAGCTGGTAAAAAAAAACATGCAGGACTAGATGCAACAACTTATAAACAAACTTATGATTGCAACAAATCACATAAATAGACAAACATACACTCACGGCGTACCTCTTGTAACTGCAGTCGTACTCTGCTGAACAATCGCAGCCAGTTGGCTTTGGCTCTGGCAGGACCGGGTTCCATGGGTTCCCTCTTTGGGAAGCTGGAGATGTGGTTGAAGATGCAATATGTATATTATTAAAAGGGAAGTTCACCCCCCAAAAATATGTTCTATGCAGCCCCACTAGTCTAATTACGGTATTCTGGTTCATATTGTGTCAGTGGAATATGAGTTATGCAGCAAAATCCAGCTGTTTTTGACAATATAAGAAGGCGGCCATTTTGCCATTGCGTGAAAATGACATCACAGATGTTCAAGTCTCAGGTAACAACCAATCATGGCTCAGCTTCAGAAAACAGGGGAGCTGTGATTGGTTGTTGCAACTGTGATGTCATCTTCGGTCGATGGCAAGCCTTGTTTTGCCATTTCATTGTTTTCTATCCTCCAAGTTAAGTGTCACTGTCTTTTTTTATGTTCTTTGAGCAGGTTGAAACAGAAAAAATAATTTTGTTGCTCTGTACTTGTGACATGGGCAATGACAATAAAATTTGATTTCAATTCCATTTCAATTAACTTCACCATCTCCATACTTCGTAATATAGTTTAAGATAATTTGTGACAGTTTGAGCTTGGAATAAATACACAAATTTTCTATGAGAAAGTTTGTTTTGATTGTAGAACAACTTGAACCAGCATCACAGATCAAGTTCACCTTTGGACTGAACTGAAAAATACCTCATCATCGTCACAAAACGAACTCACCTGGGGACAGGAGGCTCCTCTGTTTTCTCCTCAGGGGGAGTGGGGATGCTCTCCCCAGCCGGAGTTTGTTCCGGTGGTGGGGGCTCATCTAGGGGCACCTCGGACTTTGGCTCAGGCTCCTGGAACTTGTCATCGGATCCTGGAATCTGTGATATCGAGGTGGTGGTGGATGTGCTGTTGATGGAGGTGGCGGTGGTCGTAAATAAGTCTTGCTGGGCGGGTGCAAAGGGAAGGTTGTCAGAGTCAGACGTGAAAGTGGGCAAAGTGTCATCCTGTTTGATCGGCGGGAGAACCGTGGCGACGCTTAAGGGTGGCAGCTGATCGGGAGGCTGCTGCTGCTGCTGCTGATGTAAAGATGTTTGCTTTTCCAGCGGAGGCCTGCTGGAGGACCCGCTATCGGACGGGGGAGCCAAGGTGGCAGCGGTGCTCGTGGGGGGGTAGGGCGGCTCCCGCTCCTCACTGTGAGCGCCGTCCATTGGGTACATATCTTCGTCTTCCTCGTACGGCACGTCCTCCTCATCTTCATAGTTGTACTCTCCGTCCTCCTCGTACATCTCGCCCTCCCCGCCGCCAAAGAGCGCTGTGTCCTCACCTCCGTCTTTAACATAGCTCCCCTCGTCGCTGTAGACGCCCTGCTGGTCATCCCCGTCCCAGCCCGGGAAGTCCTCCTTGCCGTAACTGATGGACGAGTGGCAGGAGTGGTACGAGTCGTTCTCCTCGTAGAACTCGGAGCCTCGCAAGCTCTCGCCGTCCTCGGGGACGAACTCCTCGCTGAGCTGGGAGCTGCCTCGGCTCAGCTCGCCCGACGAGGCGTAGCGACTGTCTGTTGGACTGAGGGAGAAGAGGAGGAGAACATAAACAAAGCTGTGATATCAACACATCTGTTGAAGATGAGAACCCAGAAACTTGCAGGGCTTGACGTGGTGGTTTGTGGGACATTTAAGGGACTCGTGAGACTAGAGGAGGAAATGGCTAGCTACTAGTGGGAGAGGAGTGACTTTCAACAAGCCGGCAAGCTTGAGAGCGGAGGTTGGAGGTGGGAAGTGTTAGATTCGGAATGCATCTACGACCTTGTTCATATTGCAGGCTAATCTGATTTCTTAACCAAAATCGGACCCCACTGCTGCAATGAAGACATCATTTCTAGCTGCCGTTTATCCTTTTGTCAGCACGTAAAACCTGTTAATGGCATCAGGATCAGTGCAGAATTGATTTTTTTTTTTTTTAACATTAAGATCAGTGCAGAATTATTATTATTTTCAACTAGCACTAGGCAAACTCAACTTATCACAGTAAATTCTATAGAATCAATTTTATTTGGTTCCACTATAAATAGAGTACAATTTACACTTGGAAGAGAGTAAAATAATAATAATTTAAAAAAATAAAAAAGTCATTCAAGGGTTGAGGAACAAACCCACAACTTCTGTTTGGGAGACAGCCAATCTACTCCCTAGCAGTGGAAACAGACTTGATAAGCTTTGCTACCTTCTGCCGCTTCTCAAACTTGCATCTTATCATATTGTGCTTTTTTTCTTTCCTTTGTTATGTTTTTATTACTGTGCTTGTTTGAGACAAATTAAAATCAAATCAAAGTGTGCAGGAAGAAGAGACACAGTAATTATCTTGATTTATGTTGTTTAGTTCCATCATTTTTTCCCTTATGATTTGCATTGTACAGTATGTGCAATTTAATGCAGAGCTGTTTTCTTTTGTCATAAAAAAACTTCACGTTCTAAAATGTTTACGCATCTAAGCAACAAATACATCTGTTTAACTCATTCACTGCCATTGACGGCTTTAGACGTCAAAAATTCATTTTAACTATTTCAATTAGCTTAATTTTTTTTTCAGTTTTGTTAACAAGAGTATGAAAACCTAGAAAAAAGGTTTTATTGTACATTTAGAACAGATATAAAATTTGTGATTAATCGTGAGTTAACTATTGAAGTCATGCGATTATTTACAATAAAAAAAAATTAATCGCCTGATGCCCTAATTTTTAATATATTTTTCTTTAAAAAAAAGAAGTTTTTTTAAAAAAAAGAAAAGAAAAGATTATTAAAAATGAGGTCGCCAATTAATTGTAATTTATCGCATGACTTTAATAGTTAACTCACGATTAATCACAAATTTTATATCTGGTCTAAATGTAAAATATTTTTTTCCCTAGGTTTTCATACTCTTGTTAACAAAACTGGAAAAAAATATTAAACAAATTTTTGACGTCTATGGCCGTCAATGGCAATGGATGAGTTAATAAAAGATAATCAACCCTGGGACATTGTGACGATTGTATTAGCCTGTTTTTAAGTATGACTGAAAAGCATGACGAGTAAAATGCAAGCAGTGAGCCGAGGCGGCAAGTCCAAGTCTTAGAGAGGTCTGACACAAACACGTGCTTTTTTACGCTTGGACACATACTGGTGCTTTATTGTATTGCCCTTATTGATTACTGTCATGTCCGTTCAATAATACACCTGGTAGGTTGCACTTAAGAGGAGGATTGTGACTCTTGAACGTTTCTTCACATTTTGTAAAGGATTAACAAATCTGATACATTTTATGTACGGTACATTATGATTTGGAAAACAGATTGCGAATAAAAGTTATTACAAGGATTTTGATCTTTATTCCCTTTTTTAAAACACTGTTGTTATTCTGAACGCAATTTAGCACAATTAGCATCTCACCCATGCGCTATACTCCACTTTATTATGGAGAATAGAATAGAATAAGTGACTTGAAGATACAGTAGATGCGGGATCAGCATTAATAGTGATTTGTGTGTGTGCGTGCGTGTGTGTGTGTGTACAGAGAGATAGGATAAGAGCGCATGCATGCAAGCACAGTGAGCGAGGAGGACGGGACAAGTCCACCACTGACGTCACAGCGAGACTAAGTCACAGGCTGGAGCAGAAGGAAGAAGAGGAGGAGGAGGAGGAGGAGCTCAGAGGAGGTACAGAGACCCACCTATCGGACAGCGAATGCCTACTGTCTAGTGAATACTGACGACTGGTGCGTCGGCTCGACCCTGAGCCTGAGTCGATATCGCTGCGCCCGTTGGTGGCCAAGTCTAAACTATCATAGGGTCTGGTAAGAGGAGCAGGGAAAGGGGAGGGGGGGGGAGAGGTGGGAGAGGAGCATCAGTAGAGCTCAATTTAGGCAAAGAAACCACATCGGATTGATTCAAAAAGGGTCCTCACTCACTCACACACACAAAAGACGGGGACAAGTTCATACGCAACCTGTATACAAGAGCAGCACGCCGCCGCCCCAGCGCACTTGTATACACTGAAGCCAGGCTTATTGTCTTTTTTTTTTTTTTTTTTTTTTCCTGGAGGCTTATTCTCTAAGGGAGGAAGAGCACAGTGGGGAAAGCATGTACACAGTGGAACAAAAAATGGCCGCCGGGCCCAAGTCCTCTTTGGGGTGATATGGTTGAAGACTTCAAAGCAACTTATTCATATAGGAATACTTTGGGGGATTTTTGTGTTTGTTTTTGTGATTTTACATATTAACGCATTCACTACCATTAATGGCAATGGACGTCAAAGATCCATTTTACCAGGGCTGGCAGTGAATGAGCTAAGCTTGTTCCTCCTGTGTTTGAACAAAGCAAACACTAATATTAGGTACACCAAGACAATCTATAGAGATACAGGGCAAGAGCTGGATGAAACATTTTGTTTCTTGTTTGATTTTGAGGTATACTTCAACTAGGAGTGGGAATAAATAGCTTGGAGCCTCTTTCTGAAGAATTGTTCTCTATCTACCAAATTGCTGCTTGTTGTGAGTGAGATGAGTCGAGTTCCCTGCCACCATACAGCGCTCATATTCTCAAATTCAGAGGTGGCAAATCCAGGTTCGGAAAGTAAAAACTCTGCCACAGTTTTAGCTAGCTAGCTAGCAAGCAGGTAAACAAGCACTATGGGAGCTAGCTAGCTAGTACCTGGTGCTAAAGCCAAACTGTGGCAGGGTTTTTACTTTCTGGACCTGGATTTGCCACCTCTGCTCAAATTCAGAGGTGGGCATTCCAACAGTACTAATGGAAGGCGCCCGTTTTGCTGACGAATGATGGGAGACTTAAAGAAACTGATTTATCGGTCCGTCACTGATCCAAGTCCCGTTTAGCTGACAACTTTATGCAGGCATTATCTTAGCGCTCAGTTCATGTATCTTACGTCAGCCATGTTGTTTGACAGCTAAGGAGTGTGTGATTCCTTTTTGCCCTTCACGGTGGTATTCATGGCATTTACGATGGTGTGCTCCTCTCACATGGCCATATTAGTGAGGAAGGAATAGAATAGGAATATAACAGACAATACCAGGCGGACTGTGGGCGTTTTTGAAGCTTTTAAATTAGGACTTAGTCTGGACACATTTTTTAACTTGAGTGCTTGTGTGGATGAGATGCTCCAGCAACTCCCCTCTAAATTCCTTTACAGTCGTAGCTCTCCACAACACTGTGTCAGTTTTTTTTGTAAATCATTTAAAAACTTTATTTGGCTTTACGTCTGCTTTATGCTGCTCAATGCATGTGATGTAGTTGTACATTCTTGACGCTGATTGGCTGATGCTATTGCAGCAGTCCTAAAATAGCGGTGTCAAACTGTCATTTAGCGATGATGTAAGCACAGTTAAAATAACCATGATGGAGTGACAATTACAGTTTGGTTCATCTTGAAATAATGACGGACTGAGGATGGCGGACAAGTGGTCCAGCCACTTGGAATGATGACTAGCGGACCCGCAAAATTTACTGCCACGCCCACCTCTGCTCAAATTATTTTTCTTTCTTTATTTTTGTGTTACAGTCCGCTTGCATTGGGGCCAGTGATGCACTGTATCCAGCAGGTGGAGCTGTAATGGAAAAACACAACACTGCAGGACAGCAAAAGAGTATGCCTGCCGTTTTCAATCAAATTAATGTGCCGCACATTGAGGATCGTTTGGCCTTGGAGGTGGTCTGTGCTCTATTGAGTGCTATTCTAGAATAGACAATAATAGAATGTCTCCATGGTCACTGTGCGGGCAGTGCAAGGAAATTAAAAGTGCTTCATCTTGTATGGTGCATTTACGAATACAATTGTTGCTCTCGTCCATGCGTTAGATCTAATCAGATTGCGTGGGTGTACCTACTGAGTAGATTCTCTTTCTGTATTAGCATTGCCGATAATCTCCATGGCAACCTGAAGGGTGCGCGTAAAAGCACTCGATTCATTCAGACAGTGATGCGCTACCTCATGTCCCCGTGGTCATAGTCCATGTCGTGGACGTCACCATCATACGGGTGTCTGTAGTGCTGCTGCCTGATGGGATACTGGTGCATGGAGGCATTGGGCTGAGATGTGGTGTAAAAGGGAGGCGGGATGCTGTTACTGGTCTCGCTGCGGTAGTCGCTGTCCCTGTCGTCCACCGCGCTGTCCGGGTCGTCGTCTGTTCACACAAACACAAATGCAGATGAGTAGACAGGGGGGAAAAAACACAAATGGCTTCTAAAGCAGTAATAGAAAGAGATACTGGGGAAAGGAGATCGTTATTTGCAGGTCAGATGGGGACAGTGAACACAGATTTATGAGCACAGATGCATCAAAGACTTACTTTGTTGATCTCCCCACAGACTCCAATTACCTACAAGGAGATAAAGGGATGCATTAACCACATCAGGGTCATAAACAAAGTACATCAGCAGTCCAGAAACAACCAGACTATAAAAATGAGATGGAAATTGCTCGCTGCAGAAGATTGAAGGTTCGAGCCATTCATGTTAAAATCATGACTCAATCCCAATTGGCTATCTATTGATGTCACAGCGTTGCACAACTTGTCATTACTCTTCGCCAATTTCAGCAGAAATTTCAAATTGCTTCAATGCTCCATGTTTGTGCCATCTTCAGTAGTTACGTGACAGAATACTAAAGACATACATACACTATACGAGCCACTTCATTGTCACTTCACATCGAGCAGTCACACTATGCCTGCTCTCAGTTGATCAGCGCCCTCCCTTGAGCCTTATTACCACCTCCCGCCCAATTCCAAGCACTTGTCCAGTTGCTAAATGAGCCTGGGAGGGGTCGACATCACGACATGCCACAAGGCAAGTTGGATGCAGAGGAAGTGGCTGGATGCTTCCCACTCACAGCACTGCGTGGACGGTGGCTGGAGAGGCCTCTCTTGCTCCTCTTGATAGGCATACTAAGGGTTGAAATGCAAAAATAAAACTCAGATTAATAGAGAATACATTTGTAGTCAGAAGTTTACACATCGTGGACGTTAACGAATGAAATGTGATCATCCGTCAGGATCTGTTTTTCTGTGCCTTTCTGAAATTCACAAAAATCGCAATACACCACCTGCACCACAATTTAGACCTGCTTTTATCTGGTCTAATGTCTCGTCTACTTTCGGTCACCAAATTGTCATAATAATTTAAGGTGATTTATGTGTTATTTCAGAAGTGCATATCAAACTAGTGGCCCTTCAGTACCCAAGAAGGAGCTTTCAGTTTAAAAAAAAAAACCTGTGACCTCTGCATTAGAGCAATCTGATTGGACCCTGAGTACATGCTAAGACATTCCAATGCCATGCAATCTCTTTGCAGAAAAATGGTTTTATAACTAATAAGCACTGAGATCACATTTAGTTCTGTGATCCAGTGGGATTTCCAAGACATTGAGTTTGCAGACTTTATGCAAATGTTCTCTCTTCCAGGATTCACACACGAGAGCAAGAATAAGAAATGAACAGGCAGAGAAAAATACAGTGACGGACACAAAATGAAGCTCTTACATCTTGGTCTCTCATGGCATTCAGTTGCTCAAGCTTCTTGGCCCAGTATTGTGCCTCTTCTTCCGGAATGTCTGCAGTGAATGTAACATTTGCAATGATGCGCTTGATTTGACCTGAACGGCAACTGAATATTCAAAGAGTTTTGAATCAAGACCAAAAAACGACAACAAACCTAGTGGCAGTTCGAAGCGCGTGTCCAGCAGCAACCTGTGAAAGGTTGGATCTTTGGTGCCGCAGATTTCATTCTCAGCCATGATCACGTTGGAGTCCAGCGTCAACCATTGACCCGGACCCTCCTGGGAATGGAAGCAAAGTAGTGTAAACACATAAAGTCACATTTGTGTCCATTTGCCTGATGTTTCCAACGTATATGAGGGTGTATAGTAAATATGCCAAATACCTCATTGGACTGCCGGATGCTACTTAGTGGGATCCATAAGGTGCCCACCATGGTGTCCCAGATCAGGCCTTTATTCCACACCTCCACTGTCAGGCCCAGATCCAGCCGGTTTATCTCGCTATGGGTCAGGGACAGGACGAAGGAGACGTTTTAAAAAGGACAGATCAAAAATTTTAAAAGCATATTTTAAGTTTGAGATGTATCTAGTCACAAAAGCTGTTGATCTGATTGGGTCAATTGTGTCACATGGGAAGTCATTCCTTCTACTGCAATGGCCAGAAAAGCTAGCACGAATACCCCCAAAGTTGACAAAACAGTCAATGTTGAAATTAATTATTTGTACAGAAAAATAACCTTGGGCATCGAGTCACATGCTGCTTCACCATGGAGAAACAAAGACAGGTAAGTACATATTTGGAAAAAATCTTCTCATGTAACATCCCTTGTCAACAAGCAGGCAAGCCTCCCGAGGCTCGGGCTCACGGTCTTAACTGATCTAAATCCTAATAATAGCCGCAGCCTTGATATGAAAATGCATCTCCGTTTCCTTGGAAGCTGAGGATATAATCTAGTAAATAGCAGCATGCTGTGCCGTTCGTAAAAGAAGGGGGAATGTGGAGAGGAAAATGAGCAGGAGAGGGTTTGGCGAAGGACACAGTCGGGTATTTACAGAGAAAGCTTGTTAGCTGTTCTGTAAATTTCAATTACTTAAACTCCTTGCATGTATCAGCGACTGTTTTGGAATTTTCCATATTCATATCCTGCTTTTTGTTTTAAGCCTGCTCATAACACAAAAATACATTTGAGGCAACAGGTGTGTGCTTGTGAATGAATTCACTTTACATTATTTATCTGCTATGCGAGAAATAGCAGATCACTTACATTTAAGATGATAGTTTTATAGTATTACTAAAACAATGAATACACACTAGCTACAAAATTTGGGTACAAACAGAAAAAAAAAAAAGATAACTGACTTCCATCAGGCCATCATGGGTCATTTTAGTACCTAGCAGACATCTCTGGCTATAACCACAAATGGACCTAAAGTTGTCATGTCATGTTCATAACTCGGCGTTCTTTCCAGAGCTCTTTTGATGACAGACTGTCACGACTGGCTAAATCACAAAAGGAACAGCCGCCCAGCGAGAGGAAATGCCTCGCGCCCACTCGTCTCATTCTTCCAGTCATTACTCAAAGTTTGTGAACACGGAGGAGCAGTTGAACACAAAAAAAAAAAAAAAAAGACAAAATTGCCCTTGGACTGATGCTGTGCAGCGGAAACTTCTTGCTGTGAGCTTGAAAGGATTGCAAGTTTGGTGAGTGTGCTGGTATCCCTAATAAAGAGTTCAATGAGTGAATATAAATAACAGTAGGATGATTAAAAAAGAATGGGGAAGAAAAAAAGGCTGTTAATGACGAATACCTTATAAATGCCACAGCTGAGCCTACCCGCTGGGTGACATTTGTGTTATCTATAGCACCCTCCCTTTATCTTCCCAACATGCCTATATCTGCCATCTGGTGTTAAAGCTGTCTATATTTTACAGACATTTCCACTTCCATACATAACACTAACAAAAACACACAAGTATATGAACTGGAAAGACACTAAATAAAAATCTGACAATTTCCTGTATGAAACCAGTGCCAAAAAAACACCAAATAAACGGCTCCATGTCACCCTTACAGACATGATGATTGCTTCAAGCAATGCTAACGTGTGGCTCAGTTTATAGCGGGTGGCAAGTCAAGATGAGGTTCCACAAGAAGGGAGGACAAACCGAAATATTGATAAAGCTTTACACAAAAGAGAAAGAGACTCACAACATAAAGTCCTGCTCCCAGCACGGCTGACTGCCGCGCACGGCGATGGTGGTGCTCTTGACATTCTGCACCTTCAGGGTCACGTAAGTGTTGAATTTTTCTGCAGGATGTGTAACAAGACCACAGATAAATATCCCAAATACATACAGTTGTGGCACGTGTGAAACCGGCTAGAGTAGTGTGAGCAAAAATCTTACCTTGGGGTCCATCAAGCTTGGCTTTTTTCACTGCAAAGACACAGAATCAAATATCAAACCCAAAAATGTTCTTTGCATTTATGTACATTTTTCCAGAAAAACTGCACCAAAGTTAAAAAATACGTGACACCACCAAAAAAAAGAGTAACTCCTCAAAGTCTGGTTTTATTATTATTTATTTTTTGGGGTGTTTGAGGTTTATGATGACCAAGTGTTGTCTGTACTTTATTTTGACCTTTAGCGTTAACTGCTGTTTTCAAGGATTTTTTTTTTTTTTTTTTACATAAAAACACTTTAGAATATTTGTAACACAACACATAATTTGCGGTGCTATCCATCTTGCCGTTTTCCATAGTGCTTGTCATCATTATAATTGCAGGAGAAGTGGAGCCTATCCCCGTTGACTTTGGGTGAGAGGCAGGCTGGACTAGTCGCTATCCGTTAGCAATGTTGTATGCTAGCACCTAGCATACCAATTATAAACATAATACAAGCATGAAGGAGAATCGGAGATTGTGCCTGTTTGGTTAGATTATTAACCCTGGAGAACCCAAGAACCCTTTTCTTCTTTGGAAAATTATGTATTATACATTAAATGACTGCTATAAGTTCACTGAACACCAAAATATATATCTATCTATTTTTCAATTTTAACCCTTGTTTTTTTAACTAGCTCAGAGTTGCTAATTTATCAAAATATATACAGTATATAAAACATACTCCAAGGCATTCTGCAACTTTCATTTTGTGAGGCAGCCACACATCTGTGGTGCTTTTCTTGTCATGAATGTTGTTTGTGAAGTACACGGATCAGTTCCCTGGAGGTAAATTCTCTTTAGACTGAAGAGATTCAGTATGTCATGGGTGATTGCTTTCTCAAGGGAAGCTCTGCAACCCGAAGCCTGTCTCAATTTTCATATTTTTGACCCTCAGGTTCCATACCCGACAGCCAAACAGCTACTTCCACTTGTCTTATAATATGTGTTAACACCCTGACCCGAATGATTTTTTTTGTACTGTTTTTTTTTTTACTGTCTTTATTGCCAAGACTAAAACATACTCAGTTTGTTTAATAATCCTGGAGAACCCAAGAACCATTTTCTTCTTTGGAAAATTATGAATTATACATTAAATGACTGCTAAACAGTAAGTTCACTGAACACCAAAATATATGTTTTTTCAATTTGAACCCTTGTTTTTTGAACTAGATCAGAGTTGCTAATTTATCAAAAAATATATATATATGACATACTCCTAGGCATTCTGCAACATGATATGAAATAGATTAACAAAAAAAACACAATTTTACCATCTGATGGTTTGCTGAGAAGATGGTTTTGCTTGGATTGATTTCCAGCTCAACAAAACAGCATGTTGCCAGCCATCTTGTCACCACCACTCTGGCTCATGTAAGTGCAATATTCATCCACTAGATGGCCCCATGCAGGGGTCAGAAGTGGCACTCTGGACTTTTGAAGTTAAATTTGTAAAAAAAAAAAAAAAGGTCTTTGTTATTTGAGGAGCAGAATTTATAGGGGCCAAATTTGACCCTGTGGGTTTTCCAGGGTTAAGATAGGAAAAGTTTCTTCTTCCGTGAAAATGTTGGTAATACATTTTTATCATTATTATTATTTTTACCTGCACACCTACACTAATAGCCTGGTACCCCATTTCTTGGTAGCTTTAACTCATTCAGCTCACCACATTTTGGGTAATTTTAACCCTACGTTGGGTCAAAATCTTCAAATCCTCAACCAGATATCTAGGTATAAATAACCCAGTAGTTGCTTGGTTCTTGTTGGACAATGAGCAATGAGTCACATGCTGCTTCACCACGACTAAATCTAAAAACATTATTTCCTCACATTTGAAGCCTACATGCGCTGGCAATTACAGTGTGTCGCATTGAAGGAAGCTCTACACTAAGCAGCGGAACACCTGCACATGTCTGCGAATTTCCATGGCCGACCTGAGACATGAGACAAGTGCTGGGTGAAACTTTGTCGTATAATGAACTTAAATCCAGCGCACTCCCCGCGCAAAGAACCTCTGGTGGCATCAGACAGACGTTTTAAAACCACTGTGACGTCAAGGGCCCATTTATTATTCATTCCATCCAGCAGTGTGGCCATATAACCAGCGTGCCAGCGTTTAAAAGTAAGGCATTAATATTCACAGCGCTGACTTTTCATCTCCGCTGCTTGCCTTGTTTCACAGCCTTGATGCTGCGTCGACGTTCAAGACAAGGCATTGTGTTCTGTTACACAGTGTACAAGCAAACATGCACAACAAGCAGCATTGTCGTGATAGGATGACTGGCCTTCAATCTCTGCAACTTCACATTATAACAGCATTTCTTTTTAAATGGTTACATAAACTGGTGAAATAAATAGGCCCTCGCTATAATCTTTATGTTGCCATTGTGCTCTAGTCAATCCATCCATTTTCTGCAGCACACGTCCTTTGCTTGGGTCACAGAAAGGGCTGAATAAATTCAAATCAAAATTATGATTTTATTAGGGCCCGACCGATAAATCAGACACCCAAATAAATCAGCTTTTTTTTTTTTTTTTACAAACCCAAAATATTTTTCAAAAAACGCTGATGAACATTCAAAATATGATTCCCACGAAAAATGGGAGTGGAATTGGGGATAAAAGAACTGCAAAAATAAAAATATGAACAAAACATTGATTTTTAAAAAAAAATCTACAAATATGTGAATCTGTGGGTGCAGAACTGCGAATATGCAGGGGATGACTGTAGTTTAAATTTGTAATATCACCATCCACCACTAGATGGCAGACATGTCTTAGTTATACTATACTACAACATGGGTAGGCATAATATTTTTATTTTTTGTGGATTTGGAATGATATGCAGGACAAACATAGTACCTCAACCCCAAAAAAACGTGTACAAAATGAGTTCTTAATGTTGATCTCTTGTTCAACAGCTCTGTGTAGTCCTTGAATTGGTCATTTTTATGAAAGCAAACCCTTTGCACTGGAAAAAAAACTGGATATGAAAAAAAAAGTTATTTTTTTTAACAATATATTTACAGTTGATACCTGCTATTATATATATATATATATATATATATATATATATATATATATATTAATCATATGATTATTTGGATATATTGTATTGTTTTTCTGCCATATTGGTTGGGCCCTAGATTTGATTTTTAAATTTTTTATAACATATTGTCAGGGCTGGACTGGGCATCCGGCATTCCGGGCAGATGCCCGGTGGGCCAGCGACTTTTGGGACGGATGCGATGTTATTTATTTGATTTTTTTTTTTTTACTTTACCCCAAGAGACCAGCCCACAATTTAGAGGAAAATCCCTTTTTAGCAAGCATCATGGAAGTTGACAAGCTTGATTTGCTTTTGCGGGCCACATAAAATGATTTGGTGGGCCATGTTTGGGCCTTGAGTTTGACACCGCTGATATAAACAACCATTCACACTCACTGACATAACACATTTCCAAAAACATCAAAGTCAGTTTAGAGTCTTCAATGAATCTAAAAAAAATATATATTTTTTGTAAACCCCTAAGACTATTTAGTTGTCAGATTTAGTTGTATTTCAAATGAATGACAGCACAAGGACACCATGCAAACTCTACACGCCTTGTTTTGAAAATGAAACTTTCATTTTGTGAGGCAGCCACACATCTGTGGTGCTTTTCTTGTCATGAATGTTGTTTGTGAAGTACACGGATCAGTTCCCTGGAGGTAAATTCTCTTTAGACTGAAGAGATTCAGTATGTCATGGGTGATTGCTTTCTCAAGGGAAGCTCTGCAACCCGAAGCCTGTCTCCATTTTCATATTTTTGACCCTCAGGACTTGTCTTATAATATGTGTTAACACCCTGACCCGAATGATTTTTTTTGTACTGTTTTTTTTTTACTGTCTTTATTGCCAAGACTAAAACATACTCAGTTTGTTTAATAATCCTGGAGAACCCAAGAACCATTTTCTTCTTTGGAAAATTATGAATTATACATTAAATGACTGCTAAACAGTAAGTTCACTGAACACCAAAATATATGTTTTTTCAATTTGAACCCTTGTTTTTTGAACTAGATCAGAGTTGCTAATTTATCAAAAAATATATATATATGACATACTCCTAGGCATTCTGCAACATGATATGAAATAGATTAACAAAAAAAACACAATTTTACCACCTGATGGTTTGCTGAGAAGATGGTTTTGTTTGGATTGATTTCCAGCTCAACAAAACAGCATGTTGCCAGCCATCTTGTCACCACCACTCTGGCTCATGTAAGTGCAATATTCATCCACTAGATGGCCCCATGCAGGGGTCAGAAGTGGCACTCTGGACTTTTGAAGTTAAATTTGTAAAAAATGAAATAAAATAAAAGGTCTTTGTTGTTTGAGTAGCAGAATTTATAGGGGCCAAATTTGACCCCGTGGGTTATCCAGGGTTAAGCATGGCTATGCTCACATTGCTATAATAGTCTGTTTTTAACTTTTGAGTTTGACAACAGGAAGAGAGGGTTTTTAACTCCGCAGGCATGATAGCATGTGCACTTTCTCCACCACCTCTCTTGACTCATTCATCAGAGGGCAAACTGATGGGCATTATTATCTCAGGGGCCTTCTGGCTTGACACGACTATTTTAAGAAGTCAGTTTGTCCACACTGATTATGATGCTACTCCGCTGTCACCGCCTGGGAGAATGACTCACAACGAGCTTCTTTGTCTTGATATGTTGAGGCTTGTTGCCAACAGCAGAAGCCCGGCCCTCGTCTTAATGCTACAGCAGATGAATGAGTTGATTTAACTGGACAGTTTGAGAATGTATCCACTGGATTATAAATGTTATGTTATGAAAAGCGATATTGTGACCAAGCAGTGTTTATACATACGTCGTAAAATTAGTAGGGATGTGAATATTTTGTGATTGACGGGAAATCAGTCCAGAGTGAGATGGCTGCAAAATGACACGGCGGGGTTAAAAAGCAAAGCCTTTCAAGAAACGCCAGACGCCATCATGCTGTGTTGCTACTAATTACAGCACATGACATTTCATGTGCAATTCCTCCTAAATTCTCTTGAGAACAAACAAGCTCATTTGCCGCCGAGGCGGTCACACGCCCTCGGCGGACCCAGCCATAAAAAATTATTTATTTATTTTTCCCTGGAAGCTCCTTACTTGCTTCCCTTCCCTTGAAAACCGTCGCTAAATGGCAGATGCAACTCGGGCTGCACCCGTTTCAACACTCCTCCTCAAATGCTGCTCGCCCCCCCCCAAGCTAGTCCTCCCTCACCCTCCTCCTCCTCCTCCTCCTCCTCCTCACCCTCTCCTACGAGCTCCTGCTGCCATGTGGCGAGCGCGCACGTGTGCACCCTTCCTCTGCCTTTCTCTCGTGCTCCATTAATCTCTGTGTGTGAGCTGGCACAGCGAGCTGCATCCCCAAGTCTAAAAATAACCACTTCGGCGTGACAGGGTTGGGGGGTGCCGGAAAGGGATGGAGGGAGGGGGGGGGGATGATGGTGAGGGGTGCACTCGCAGGAAGGCATACTACTGGGGAAGCAGAAAAGAGATGAGTGCTAAATAGGTTCCGCAGAAAAAATGTGCTGATTCCGTTTTCAGGAAGAAAAAAAAATTGAGGAAATCCGGGGAAATTAATTCAATCATATGTAGGGCAGCTCAAGCAATGCATATTTCCTTATATGGTCTACTTAAACTGTTACATCCTGTTACTTGGACTATCGTAATGTCTTCCACTTAAAAGCTACTAAAAGCTTCTCTCGCATAGACGTATTACTGCTGTTGTGTAAAACACTTACAAAATTCTCGGAAAATGTGCAATAAAAAGAGGTTGAGGAGATTTGCAGGACAACCCTTGATCACAGCATTCCTGCACACTCTAATGGGATTCCAATACAAGGACTTTCACAATAAATTGCCCATCCTCAAGCCACCAAGACTAACTTGACTTCAATTATTACAAAATGTTCATCGGAAGCTTGAATTTGAATTGAATTTGTGATTTTCACCCAAACAAAGTGATTATGTTTTATTTAGTGAAGACTGAATTTGCATCCATGTTTACCAAATCTTGTGTAAGGCACCTTGAAGACTCAAAACTGTTTTTACTGTTTACAAAACCAAGTATGGAAATGTCATAGATGACAATTGTGAGTTACATTTTTTTAAATCATGTACGGGTATGTTAGGTTCGCTAAAGCCTAAAAAAAGTGATGTTTACAATTTTTTTTTAGATCGGTTTCAAAAGGAGACGAAAAATAACAGATTATTATTTTTTAAACAAAAAGCATAATTTGATATTCATTGAACATTTTAAAGTATTTGAAGTTTACAAAAACACATATGTCACCTTCATTGAAGACAAAAGTAATTTTGAGTTTTACGCAAAGTATCTTGTGTCTTATATCCAGTTCAGACTCTAAATTGACTTTGAAGTTGGCAAAAACACAAATGAGCTTCAGGAAAGTTGACTGATATTTACAAGCCTGAGTTGTCTTTGACGTGGAAAACCGACTTTGATTTTTCGAAAGTATTTCCTTTAAATTTTCTACATCGGATTTAATGTTTATAAAAATGTATGTTAGCTAGACGTCTCCCAATTTTTTTTAGGTACATTTAAGACTCTAAAAATTGCTTTTATTGTTCATCAAAACATGTATATTAGGATTATAAATAAAATTTTAAAAAAACCTACATGGATTTTTCAAAAACACAAATTATGTACCTTAAAGACTACATTTCCTTTGAAATTACAAAACCATGTTGATGCATGTTACGTTACCTTCAGCAAACACGAAACTGAAACTTTGATGTCTCCAAACATAGTTTAGGTTCATTTAAGACTGCAAAATGCCGTGAACTTTTACATCAACATGTAGATTAAGTTCATTTAAGACTAAATTGACTTTGATTTTAACAAAATTCTTTTAGGTTTATTGAAGTCTCTTGTCATATTTAGCTTCAAAGAAAACTAAACTGACTTTGGTGTGTAGAAATACAAGTATGTTACTCTCACTCAGCATGTTAGCTAGTTTGCAAAATAAATTAGCTTATTTAATTAGTGCACAGCCTTCATTATTTTTGCAATGGGGAAAAACAAACTTAAAATTCCATTATAGGTCAATATTTTTCTTGAAACAAAATCATTCTAATGTGGATATATGCTGAGTCTTTTTCATGTCCGTGTCAGCTAATGTAGCCGCGATGTCCACATCGGAAATCTGCTTATTCGGCTTGTGTGACAACACAATCCATCGCCTCAAAGTCGAGTTGCGATGTCACAACTCCGTCGCCGCAATACGTATCGCCACTTAAGCCGACCAACATAAAACACAATTTAGCTTAGCCGCAGGGCAACGATAGAACATCCTAATGAGAACACAGGAGCACAGAGTGGCCGAGTAGGTTGCCATGCCAACGTAAAGGCACCAGGCTGAATCTCGAACCTGATGTCCCTGCAATGAGCGGACCAGGAGCTAGTGTAGAGAAGATGGAAGAGTTTCATAAAGGGGGAGGAGCCTCTTCATACTTCCTTGGAGGTTTCGGAGAACTGAAGGCCTTCACATTTAGAGCATCATCACTGCCGCTATGCAGCTTATCCTGTTCACATGGAACTGGAGCTTGTTGGGAAGACTACGTACACCCTGGACTGGCCGCCAGTCAATCACAGGGTACGTACCATTCACACTACATTGGTAATGTCACTAAGTGGGAGCTGAACCCACACTGCCTGCAGAGAAGTCAGCCAAGTGAACCACTACATCAGTGGTTCTCAAAATGTTTATGTGAAATACCACCATCATGACCGTAATCAATAAAAAAAAATACAGTAGTTAATAAGGGGAGGGGTGTCTCTGCAATGAGAGACGATTCAATACACATCTCGATACATTTTAAAGTGAAACATTTTGATATGGTTAGATTTGATGCACTCACATCTTTAAATAAAAAACAATTTTCAGATTCTGTTTTTTTTTTTTTGGTTCATCCCTATAGTAGTCAATCAAAGATATAAAATGAGCTTTTATTCCTAAAAAAAATATATATTTTTTGTATAATAAAATTTAGCAAAATGTATTTAAAAAATAAAATAAATGGGGTCCAAACTATGGCCCGGGGGCTATTTGTGGCACGACGTCCACTTTTTAAAGGCCCGTAGCATATTCTAAAAATGAATTTTTCATAGCTTGCATCCATATCAGAACTGCAATGCTATTAAAAAAAAAAGAAAAGTGGGTGTGAGCCGCATTTGAAATGCAGCTGACGGAAAAGTTGGGGGACTATCACTTCTACAGTACTACTAATAAACTTTTGTTTTTATTTGTTTTTAATTTGGTTCATTTGTACAATACAACTCAGAAAATTACCCAAGATAGTGTGTTGGTACAATTTTGACCCAGCAGTTTTAAGGTTAAAATTTATTGAGCCCAAAAAGCAATAATAATAATAATAATAATAAAAAGGGCAGTAAATTACTTAACAGTTTAATTTTTTTTTTTTTAAATACCTCATCCACAGGCCAATCTGTCCATTTTCAAAAATCAAATGTGGAAAACTTTACCCCCTCCTGCTTTTGATGCTCGCTGAGCTGAGATCACACCAGGTAATCTGACGTCATCGTTTGAACTGCCGAGTTTTTTACTTTTGAGGCATGCAGGATTTTTCTGTGAATTGGACCACTTATGGTTGAAATCAGGACACTCATAATAGACTATAATAGCCATGTTCTTCCATTATGTGCCTGGACTGACATGAGAGTGGGTTGCATCTTGTTTTAGAGGGTTTGATACATTCCATAAATCAACGTTGGTAGCTCTGCCATAATTGCAGTGAGATCTATTACAGCCTTTTTGTTGGAAATTATGTTCTTCCACACACATGACTAACATGTTAACGCAGCAGAACGCTATCACAAACGAGGGTCTTACCTCCAACGCACAGCAAGGACATCTCTCGATGGGGCTTTTTGGGTCAATTCTCGGCCTCTTCGCTACTTTCCCTGTGACCGTCAAACGCCGCTTTCGAAGCGGAGAGAAAGATGTGACACGTCCGCCTAGCAGCAGCCACACCACCGCCACAACCACCGCGGCCCAACGGGCGTCGTGACGCAAAACATGAGTGGGAATTTCTTCGCACTTCGCTTGAAGGCGAGCGCCGAAGTCCACCTGTCGATAATTAAAAGATAATGAGGGTGTCGGTGCGCGAAAATGGTCTTCTCCGTCGCCCTCAACGCTCAGCCATCTTTGTTGGGCTTTCAGAACCAGCGCTGAAAGGACAGCTCCCTCTCTCCGGTGTGACGTCACGGCGGCGTGGCGGGAGAAAGGACGTCAAATGTTTAGCCCCGCCCCTCGGATATTTTTTACAACGTTACACTTACCGGTTAGACTGCGTGTTACTGACACTAATTTTGGGGAATAAAGCTATTTAAAAGTTTAATTGCTAAAATATCTTCTTTTTTTTAAGCAGGAATAAAGTTCAGATGGAAACATTTTAAGATTTGATTTGAGTTATTTTCGAATTTTGATGATTTTTCCACGGTAATTAAATGGTTAGCGCATCCGCTTCACAGATCTTAAATTCGGGGTTTGAATCTGGGTTCCGGTCTGACTACGTTTTTTTCTTTTTTCATGTGTGGGTTTTCTCTGGATAATCCGGTTTCCTCGTGCCACATTCCAAAAACATGCATGAGGACAATCAGGGGGTGCCTAATAAAATTCACAATTGACACAACTAGTGTTGTTTGCCTGCATTATACTTAAATTCTTCTTTATTTTTTTTCAGGAGAACCCAAGAAAACACTAAAGATTGGTCAATAATTTGTAAAATAAAATGAAATACCCTCAGAAAATGTGGACTAACCAATAGTATAGATTTGTGATTTTTTTTTTTTTACCAAATTGTGACCGCCTTCTGCTGGAAGTCATCATTAATTACAACTGACAAAAATTATACGGGTCTATTTGTTTCTAATGACATTCAATACAAGAGCTAATTATATAGTGTGTGTGCGCAATATGTTTATTAATGACGTGGTTGCTCTACATTTTGGTTACAATACTTAAATTATGAGACAAAATATTACAAACAGTGACAGTACAATAACCAAAATTGAGCTTGAATATCTTTGTAAACAGCTTGGCAGCCATTTTAATACAGATCGTGTATTGGATCTCAATAGATTAGAAAGTCTAAAGTGCCCCGTGAGTGAGTGATAACAAAGGTGACAAAGAGACAAGCTTGTTTACCTTATATTGGAAATATTCTCAGCACAGTTTCAAACAGCATTTTGGAAAAAAAATACAAATACAGTTCACACCAAATAATAAAAATGATATGACAATATTTCATGAACAAGTCAAAAGCAGAATTCATTTAATGTGTAGTTAGCCTAAATAACACTGCGCACACACACAGATGATCAGATGATCCCAGCCACCAATGCCACATGGCATTACTTGTAAACTCATTACTGACAATGTAAGCAGAGGGTACTGTCTGTACATATTACAAAATAATTTCTGCACACTTAAAATAATTCACACATTTGTCCAGAAGAGGGAGCGGTGCACACTTTGACCAAAACTGTGTTCATGGCACTGCTGTTTCCATCCCTCTAGACGGATCATCGGCCCAGATGCCGGTGATTGTACCCAACAACCTGAAACTCACCCGCCTGGCGCAGGAATGACTTGGAAGGCGGGAGGGGGCGTGTCACTGTCCTACAACTTCTCACTTGAAAACATAAAGCATGTTTTTTGGAGAATACATCACAATTTATAAGAGGTGTCGTAAGAGCTAGTAAACTAAAGGTATAAGCGTGTGGGTGGTAAAAAAATTTGGGGACTAATTTAAATTATTTAAAAAAATGCATGTGTCTTTAAATGTCACTGATGTTCATAATCAACAAAGTGCAGCTCCTCAAATTAACATTAACAAGCTGATTTAGTGACAATGTAGCTAGCTCCATCCACACAAGCAGTTGGAAAAAGAAAGGCTTCCTCTCAAATTAACACCTCAGAATAGTAAGTGCTTCTTCAAAGTATGTTCTTGTATTTGTGCGTGTGTGGCAGTAAGAAAAAAAAAACCACATTGTCTACCTGTCCAGGTGAGAGAGGACATCGCAAAGCTGCGTAAGCAAGGCCCGGTGCTTGTGTGGGTTCCCTTCCAGCGCGCAGCTGAGACGACTGAGATACGAATCCAGGTTTGCGAGGGACGGCGTCTCGCCTGTGCCTGTTTTAAATCACAGAAGACAGAAAACTTGTGGAACTCGCGTGAAATTGACATCAGCAAGATTTTTGCGATGCTTTTCCAGGATTTAATCACAGCCCATTTGAATTCTTGTAGGTTTTACTCTGCTTACTCTTGAGCAGGTGATACGCAAGCTGTATGGTAGCGACTAAAGTGAGGTACGCATATGCACACATACATCATTATATCTACTATTTATTATCTTCTGTGCATGAGCATTTTTAAACACCGACAAAATTAGCCTAAGCTAAATAGTTAGCAATCGCGATTAGCATTAGCGCACTAGCGATTCCCATTTAAGGTAAAGAATCACTACCATTTAGTACACGCATCATTATATATACACACATGTAATAGTGCCTTAAAAGTCACTTCAACAATAGTCCATGAGTAACGAGTGGAACTGCCTCTTAGTGAGCTCAATAACTTCGTGTCCACTGCGTGCGTCTGCCCCTCCCCCCCAAAAAAGTCTTTATAGAAACATGAACGGCTGCGCTTCAAGGCGGACATTTTCAATCGACCTATTTTTAAAGTGACTTATCTGACTTGGTTGATTTTTTTCTCTCTCAGCCCTAACTCAGGTTGGATTATTATTTTTTTTTTTGTATGCGCTGTATTCATTTTCTGTGCGCTGCGAGGGCAAGAAAAGCTGATGTTGACCTCTTGCCCCATAATTCATCTTAGTCTACAGCAAAAATGAAGAAATTGGCTCCACTGTTCCAATGCTTTTGGAGGCGACGGCTCACCTGGTAGCGGCACAGTGGACAAACTGTTGACCAGCGCGTGTTTAATGGCCAGCAAGTGCTGGTGAAGAGCCTGCGTGCGCTTCTCGTCCTGGCTCAGCTCCGCCTCCAGGCGCTCTTTGGCGTTGTACATGTCTTTGATGTGCCTCTGCAGCACCGCGTTTTGCTCCTCGAACTCCACGTTGGCCTTGCGGAGTCGACGCAACTCCGCCTCTCGAGCTGCGGTCGGATTAAGAAAATCGTCATGCCATCGAAATTAACAGACCATCGTGATGTCTTGAAAACAAATAGAGCCTGGATTTGGTGTAAAATTCTAATTTGAGTGCCTGGTATTACAAGTACTCCTGCGAAAAATGAAACGTGACCGTGAGAAGTATTTTGCTTTGTTCAATAGACGTAGTACTTTGCTGGTACAATTGACCTGTATTCCCTAATACTTAATACCATCGTTGTGTGTAAATTGCAAAAGGCAAATTTAATGACTCGCCACTCAATGGCAGATCCCTTCAAGAAGAACGAATGTCAGCCATGTAAACCATTACATTACCATCATTCCTGAAAACAGATGTTTCACTTGTTATTTCTTTTACCTTTGTTCTGATCGAGAAACTCCTCTGTGAAGATGGGGATGTCGAACCTGCTCGGGAGCTCGGATGTCTGTATGGGAAAGAAAAATCTCATAATGGAAGTTTACAAGGACCTCGGACTGACCAAAGCGGCAGCTGCTGCCACATTATTGAACCACCTCCCAATCGCAAACATGACATTGTTTGTGGTTATTTGAAATGGGGGGGGGGGGGTAATCTTGGGTAAGCCATTTTAAATTTTCCTTTACATACTTAACTGAAACGGTTGTGGTTATACTTTACATTTATGTAGAACTACACTGTATCATAGTAATAAATAATACAAATACAGACGCTCCCCAACTTACGAACGAGTTACGTTCCGAGCGATCGTTCGTAAGGTGAATTCGTTCGTAAGTTGCTTCAGTGCTAAATTTTGTATTATAATTTATGTTTAAAGCCTATACAAGTATATTGAAGGTTTATATAAGTATGTTTAAGGCTTGTACAAGTAACCTGCATTGGTTTGTACTGAAAAAAACTTTTAATAAAATGGAGAGAATACGTACAGTACTGTATGTTAGAGAGAGAGCGAGAGACACTTAATGGAAGAACACTTAGGAAGAAGTTGAGGGTCGAGGAGAAGAAGATGAGGGTTGATGAGTATCTTCCTTGGAGGATTTACTAGAAACTGGCCGAAAGAAGCGATCCAACGACGATTGCACAGTTTCCTTCTTTTTTTCATCATAAATGATGCGGTAGCACTGTATGGCATCATTCAATTGATTTGCAACCTTTGTGCAACGTTCAATATTTGGGTCTTGCTGCTCGAAGAGTGCGATGGCTTTATCTATGAGCGAAAACACTCGGAAAAAGGCGCGCAATACAAAATCTAACTTACAGCATCTCTTTCCGGACATTTTCCGACACACGCGCAGACATGTTCGTATGTACCGTTGTTCGTAGCTCGAATGTTCGTAAGTAGGGGAGCGTCTGTATATACAGAGTTGTTTTGACTCTCTCATAAATGTGTCTCAGTAAGCTTCAGTTAGGTTGCATTACTTATAATTAAAGTGATTGCTACGGCATGTGAAGGGAGTGCCACGCACCTTTGGCAAGCCTGAACTGGCACTGATGATTACAGACGGAGTGTCCTCTGAAAGAGAGATTGTGTATTAGTACAAGAGACACCGCACAACAAAATGTGTAACGCAACAGAGCCAACTTTGTAGCCACCTTTCTTAATCCTCTTGTCTTGTATCTTCGTGCTGGTGATATGATACGCCTCCGTCTGATGATATTCCTTCAGTTCCTGGGCATACTGCATCTTCTCCCGCTCCGCCTCGTCCAGGTAACGCTGTGAATGCACACTCAAGATGACTTCCTAAACATTAAAGAAGACAATATGGCATTTTCCCACACATTAAGAGTTGCCAGGAGTCTTGAAAATGCGAGTGACGCAGGACGGGGGTAGAGGAACCGGTTGTGCAATTGGAGTGTTTTGGGAGTGGCTAATTCAAAAGTCAATATCGCCTTTAAGGGGCTTTGGATTGATTGGAATTTACCTGTTTGTCATTTGGCGCTAATCGTGTCCATTCCGCCCCGAGCCTCTTGGTGATTTCTGGGAAAGGAAGGTCAGGATACCGTGCCCGCATCACTTCCCGCCGCTCATTCAAGAAGCGGACGTAACCGGTGACTGGTGCCTTGGGGCCGTTGGGCAGCACTTTCTTCCTTTTCTTGCCCTTGGGCCATCCTCGCTTCTTAGGCTAAGTAAGCAACAGAAGGGTAAGTAGTAGTAGTAGTAGTAGTGGTGGTGGTAGTCAAGCAACGTCACTTTTTCTATTAATAAACTGCCAGTGTGACAGCATGGCTAAAATAATGCAATACACTGAATCTTGCAAAGGCCAACAAAAAATGATGTGCAATAATGAATTATTATTTAATTATAATTATTTTATTTTTATTATAGAGAGTGGTGGCGGACAAGGCAATGTGTTGCCCAAGTGGTAGGAATCATTTTCTATTCTTTAAGCTGTGGAATCACTAACAACTATTCACAGTTCATTGAAGACCAAATAAATCATTTATTGTGAACACATTTGAGTGTCATTCGCAAGTAGATTTAGAAAGTACAAGTACGTCCCAAACAGAAACATTTTTAAGGTCATGTTTATTTTGTTAGCTCTGTTTAATTAGTTGAGGGCTGTGTAGTTATATATATAAAAAAATGGAGGGTGCCAACAATATTTAAATTGTTTCTGGGCAATTTTGAATCCGAAAATTACATCTGTTTCTTTGAATTCGGTGTAGTTTTTAACGATACTGATATGTTTGGCAATTGACTCATAATGAATGTGCTTCCACAGTTTATGAAATGTACTTCGTTACTAACCTACATATTGGGTGATGTATATTAAAATTTAATGTATCATTATATCACTGTCAACAATATTATACTGCATTTTGCACGTTGCACAAATATTACTGAAGCTTTTTTAGACTACTTATTTATTTATTTTACTTAAGTTCAACATCTTAATTTTTTTATTAACGTAACGTACTAGTTAACGTGGCGGCATGATTATGGTCATGCTGCACAAGAAGGCTGTTTTTCATTTGATTGGTTTGTATTTATGCACTTTAAGTGTTTTTCCATGTAAATATTTACTATAATTGTGACTTTACTACTGACTAAGCGTAGGAATGATGATGGACTACGACGCGTTCCGCTTTACGTACACGTTGGGGTTAGCTCGCCGCCGTAGATACAGGAATACGTCGTAAAGTGAGGATACTTGCAAATGTACTTATATAATGGCGCCAGTTTTAGGCGAGAATTAATTAATTCTAATAACATGATTTCAGTTGGGGAAAAGTGAAACAACAGAAGCCAGCAGGTGAACGTTGGAGGCTCCAGTGTGTGAAAACAAAGCACCCACCTCGTCTTGAGGCTGTTCTGTGGATTGTGAGGCTCTTGGCTGCTGCAGAGCATCATTCTGCTCCTGTTTGACGCCACCCATGATTTCCGTCAGTCCTGCTGGCGTGTACTCGAAGCAAATCCCGTCAGAATTACGCTGTGCTGTGGCAGGGAAGAGCAGCAAACGAAACTTAAATAAAACGAAAGCGACAACGTCCCCCGCATGGACGCCGCTTCTCCCTTGCTAAACAGCTTGCTAGCATCCAGTGAGACAATATACAAGGAAAAAAACAACAGGGAGAAGAATACAAAAACGCGGGGAGAACGAATACAAAAACAATTAGACGTAGTGGTGTGTATTCCAACGTACGGACTTCCACCGTTGTATAAACCTATTTAAAAAAAAATAAAATACAATTATTACTCCAATAGGTTAATTATGACTCCGCTCACCGGAAAAAAAACTGCTCTGTAAAACAGGAAGAAAAGCCAGGCTGGCGCGTCATTGGTCTATTCCTTTCATTCTGATTGGTCAATACAGTCACTCCTCATTGGTTATAATGACGGGCCTCTTTAAGGTACTGATTCTCGATAGTAAAAATCTGCGAGTTGAGGCACATTACTAATTACGAGTTTACGTTACAACTCAAAATGGCGGTTTTATGCTTAATTCAAGGAGGTCGAAGTTGGATTTATCCCATTCGGAGTCACAGCTCAGCCATCAAAGCGTTCCAGGCAAATGTAAACAAAGATGGCTGATTCCGATCAATTGTTGCTCTGGTTAACGGTTAATGTAGTCATTCCAAATCACGTTGTGACACGTTAACAAATGTCTTGTATTTACATTTGCCTCGAAGACTCTGAAGTCGGAACTGACACAATCCAAGTGGGATAATTCCAATTTCCTGCTTTCCACGAATGCAACATTTTTCCTCAGTGAAAGGATTCTCTTATTATTGTGAAGATTACCTTATTTGGATTAGAAAATTGGTATGTATGCTAGTAACTGGCAAAAGCAATACAATACACCGTGGACCTGAAACATTGTAGAAATATCAGAAATGCCCAGTTCAGTCCCTAAGAAGCAAATACATGTAATAGCGTTTGTCCACACGTCGCGAAGTATGGTTCATATCAAAGAACTAGAGTTGTTTTTCCTAATTTAGGGGCAGGACTCAAAATGACAGATCAGGAACTCATACATAAAAAAATGGAGTTCTATAAATCAATGTATTGGCAAAGGGATTTTAGAATCACGCAAATTTTAATGTCATTCATATTAACAATATTACAATATCTAATATTCAGGCGGAAATCTGCATTTACTTCAGCCATCATCTATAAATTTTGGTAAGTGGGTGTGGGGCTTGCTTTAAAAAAAAAATGCATATTACCCATTCTGCACAAAATAGCGTACAATTCAGGCCGACCAAGCGGGGAAAAATGCTGACCAATTTATCTGGCTAGGTCTCTACCAAAAGCACTTGCACTGTTTTTGAAACCAAATCGTGGCCCGAAATAAACAGCGCCCCCCCTGGCGGCTAATCAGGAAAAATGCCGCTGGTCCACCTTCTCAGTCCGGGTCTGGTAGCTACTATTCATCAATAGAAACATTGCAAACACTATATAGGACAGGATGTGACATCAAGTGACTTGAGTTAGAAAACAAACACATCAACATAGGTTTTATTTCCTTTTATTTGTTTACAATTTTTTGTTAGGTTTATCATTTATATTGTCAATCCTTTTGGCAAACCTTGGTGCTCACTGTGTTCTGTACAGTCCGGTCCCACAGTGCAGATTACATGTGTGGTGAGGAATGAGGCAATAAGCAAATAGTGGTCCAGGCTTTTACAATTTGTCCAGGTAGTTGTCCAAGGCTGGGACACCTTCTTTGAGACCCTTACGTTTACGCGTATCAGTGACCACAATACCAGGCTTGGTAGAGGGTTCCAATGGGTTTCCAGGGAGGATCTGCCAGTGGTCAAAGACACACTGTGGGAAGGCCTGGCCACCAGTGTTGGAGCGAAGGTCAGCTGTGAAACCTGCAAACGCAGCCATAATTGGATTAATCAGGGCCAGGCCGAGGGGTCCGGGTGGGTTTTCGCTGAAACACTTACCGAATGACTCCATGACAGGCAAGTAGGCCTTGATGACACGCATGGGCGTACCAAGGACGCTGGCCTCCTCAAACACATGACCACGCCTCTTGGTCAACACACCATAGATTCCACCCATCGCAGCCTCAGGACACTACACAAAAGTACATTGAGTGTTTTAGTTCCAAGTGATTCCAAATATTAAGAGTCCAAAATTACCATGGCACCAAATCTAAATGAATTTATTTCTAAATGACTTACCTGGATTTCCACCAAATAGACAGGCTCCATCAGTCTGGGCTCAGCTGTGAGCTCGCATGCATACAGAACTCTGCGAGTGGTGGGCATAATCTGGCCACCACCACGATGGATAGCATCTGTATGCAGGGTGACATCATGGATATCAAAGCGAACCGAACGCATGTTCTCTTCACAGAGGACGCCCTAAAGACAATAATCAAGATCATCACCAATTCATACACATTTTGATCAAAGCCGATTCAACAAATTGCCTTTCATACCTCCTTGACAGCCCACTGGAAGCCGGCTACAACGCTGTCCTTGATCTCATTGAGGTACTGCACACCCTTGGTCACATCCACCAGCAGGTTGGGCCCAGTTCCATCAGGTCCAAAGCACCAGATCTTCTTGCAATCTGTGGCTTCCCACTCGTACTTGTCTGCAAGGTAGCGGGCACGAGCCTTCAGCTCCTGACGAGCGCTGACATCTCCCTTCTCAATGTCCTCGGCCAAGCCGTCCTCCATGGGCCGTGCCTTCATGAACAGACGGTTGTGCTTGTTTGGGGACTTGGACAGACACGTGATTGAGGACTCTGCGCTGACGGTCTCCCTGTAGGACACTACAGGCTCAGATTTCTAGAATGAAAGACACCAGATATATTATTGTATTGATGTACTGCTTCCTGCCGAGCAGCCATTGAACAAAGCACCAGGAGGGTAATTTTAATTTCGCCCTCTGATGGTAAGCATTGAAAATGTGTTTTAAAATAAGTCACCTTGAGAGGAATGCAGGCATGGTCCTCTTCAAGATCCTTGAGGCAGATCTCCAGATGCAACTCTCCGGCTCCAGCAACGATGTGCTCTCCAGACTCCTCAATGATGCACTGCACCATGGGATCGGACTTGGACAGACGCTTCAAGCCCTCTACCAACTTTGGGAGATCAGCCGGGTTTTTGGCTTCCACAGCGACTCTCACCACAGGGCTGACGCTGAACTTCATCACTTTCATGTTGTGTGCCTGATCAAAGGTGGTGATGGTTCCGGTCTTGACCAGGAACTGATCCACGCCGACCAGACCCACAATGTTACCACAGGGCACGTCTTCAATGGGCTCAGTGTAGCGACCCATCATCAGAATGGTCCTGGAAGGAAGTAGGGAGGGAGGGGATGAATTAACATTTGAACGACAGTGGTCCAACAAAATTCAGGCCACGTTAAAAAACAGACCTTTGGATAGGTTTCAAGTAGAGGTCTTCTTTCTTTCCAGGGGTGTAGTTTGGTCCCATAATACGTACTTTAAGACCAGTAGAAACTGTTCCAGAGAAGACGCGGCCAAAGGCATAGAAGCGCCCCTTGTCACTGGTGGGTACCATCTTAGAAATGTACATCATTAAAGGAGCCTTCGAGTCACAAGTCTTGATACCTGAAAGAAAAGATTAGTTGGACAATCAGGGAGGGCTAAAAAAAAAAAAAAAAAAAAGCAATTGTAATTGTTACATTACACAACGGGCTTTTTCCATCATACCAATGGCGGCTTCATCATCGTCGGGTCCTTCGTAGAGCAACTCGCAACGGTACTTCTGGGCAGTGACAGGAGAAGGCAGGTGGATGGTGATCATCTGAAGGAGGGCCTCTCCGGCTGGCAGCCAGCGACGCATCACGGCCTTCAGCAGGGGCTTGCCTTCTTTATCCTTGTCCTCAGTATCCAATTTGATATCCAGCTTCTGGATCAGCTTGCTAGTCTCCTCTTTCTTGAAGTTCATGATGGCATCAAACACCTGAGGTGGGATAGAGCACACTCGCCATATCAAAACACTGCAAGGAAAAATCTTGACACATTGCCATTCTGTGCCCTGCTCAGACCCAAGACAATCATCACAACTAAACATCAGGTCAAAGTGAAGAATGGTAGTTCAGTCATCACTTGCAGGTATTAGTGGCGACGTGCAGTCTGGCCTCATTAAGTGCACAATTAAACTTTACCTTGAAGATGGGATCAAGGATAAGATGGACGAAGCTGCGAGGTAAAGGCTTGCCGTCAGGTCCATTTGCAGACTTGGCAAATTTGCCACTTGCTGGGTCAAAGTACCTGCAAACGAAAAGCATGCACTCAGTCCACAAATAGCCTTCCAATATTTAAATTTTGATTATTTACTGTTGAGAACCTGAAAATGTGGAGTTTGACACACACACACAAAAATCTTAACGACTAACCGTTGCTCCTCTACAATGTTTATCTTTATAAAAAGGCAACACTAAAGAACTTTCCGTTTGTGTTGATTATGACGGCACATTGTGGACAAAAGCAATAATGTTATGCCTGAAGGAAGACCAGATTTGTTATGATGACAAGCGCATTGCATCGTTTTTTGAGCTCACACCAACAGGTGAAAGCCAGGCCAATGTTGATCCTTGACTGTCCTTTTATCCGGGTAGCTTCCATTTTTCTTTTTTGTCTTCTCAGACAAAACTTTTCAGTTGTTTAGCAGATTCTGCCAGGAAAGCAGTAATTGTGAGTTAACATTCAAATTAACTTCCATCTCCAATGAATGGCTAAGAGGGGAAGTGGCGTATGCCATAAAGCAGTCAAGTACAAATAATAGTATTTTGTGTGGCAGTGTTTCTACCATTCTCCTCAAAGTGGTGCCAGTAATAATGATACCGACCCCCTCAGGCCATGGCAAAGGTACCATTCAACTAGGTTTAAGTTGTTTCATCAGAAGATGTATGAAAATATTTTATTAAGGTTGAAAAGTTCTTTAGTGTAACTTTAAAGCGAACCACAAAAAAAAAAATGTCGAAAAAGTGGCTTGGCATAAAGAGGAAATGGCTGACAGCGGAAACCTTTTGCGAGGCTTGGTGACTACAACACACGCTTTGCTTTCTAGCCATAGGTGTGTATGAAACTACACATAGTTGATCTGAAAAGCAATTTGGGTCTTTACTTGTCACCCCACAGCTTCTTCATCATGTCTTCCACCTTCTTGGCACGCTCAGCAGCAGTCATCTCGGTGTTGCCCTTGGCAGCAAACTTAGCTGCATACATCTCAGCAAACTGCTTGAGAGTGAAAGCCCATCCGTGGAGGCCAGAGCCAAAGCCAACAGTGCCAATGACTGGATCAATCTAGAAGTTAGCAAAGTAAAGCAAATATTTACCAAACATTTGTAGTGATTGAAGTGACTGAACCAATTTTGTTGAAAGTTTTGCAGCTGTGGAAAAATGAAAAATTTGATAGTAATGTTTATGTTCCAATTTGTCAGAAAGGTGACATGTGATTCAGCCTACAGACAAGAGTTGAAAAAAAAGCACACAACAAAAACAGACCACACACCTGGATGTTGCCCATGGGTCCATCTTCTTCACCATAAGTTGAAATGATGACATTGACATTCTCGATGATGCACTGGAAAGTTTTGTACAGTTCCTCAGCCTCGAGCTGCAGCTCCAACAAGGCGCGGTCCATTTTGTTCATCATCAGGACAGGCTTGATGCGCTCACAGATGGCCTGACGGAGTACGGTTTCGGTTTGGACACACACACCTTGCATGGACAGACAATTACAAATGATGTTAAATATTATTGAACATTGTAAAAAAACAACACTGTACAGGGATTTACATTATAGTGCTTCCCCCGATGAGTTAAAAAAAACAATATCATGACTTTTTATTTAGCATCATGAGCGTTTATAATAGTCACCTTCCCCAAAATATCGTGCTAATTATCACATCATGGTGTTTGGATATCGTTACATTCCTAGTTGCTCCCATCTTGCATGTTGTTATGCTTACCAGAAACGCAGTCAACGACCACCAGGGCTCCGTCAGTGACACGGAGAGCAGCCGTCACTTCAGAGGAGAAGTCGACGTGTCCGGGAGAGTCGATCAGGTTGATCAAGAAGCCAGAGCCATCCTTGGACTGCTTGATGAAGGCCATGTCATTTTCGGCTAACTCGTAGAACAAGGAGATGGCGCTGTAAAAGGGGGACGTGCAATTTCAAACTGAGCAATACAGAAAACTACCAGTCGTATAATTTGTGCAATCAAAGTTTTCCAGATTTTTTTTTTTTTTTACCAAGGGTCTAATGGGTATCACTTTGACACCTGAGAAATTTGCTAAACTACAAATGAGTGAGCACCAAAATAAGTTATTTCTGGTGCTTTTTTTAATAGGGTGTTTATGATACAACCACAGGAAAAAAGTGCTAAGTGCAATAACGTCACTGTGTGACTTATGACGGGCTGGCTGCATACCCAGGCCTAGAATATGAAACTATGGCTATGTTTAGACTGCAGGTCTTAATGCTCAATTCAGATCTTGGTTAATTAAACTCATTTTTGTGTTATTGTCCATATTGCATAATAATTGTGACCAGTTTGTCTTGAGTGAACTAAATGTGTCCCCTGCATGTGCAAAAGAGAATACATCACACCTTAGTTTACGGAAGTAAATCTGGTCAAAGCGTGTAGAAGCTCATCTTTTTTATTATCTCATATCTACAGAGGAGCAATATGAAAGGAAATACAAATATTCGAGGGAAAGGAGACGAGAGATCTGAATCAAGCCGCTAAGACTGGCAAAAAACTACAACATGTCGCATATAGGCAAAAAAAGAAAGAAAAAGATTTGGGTTGCATTTGTCTGCTGTGTGTGAGCGTAGCCTAATACAGTTTCTTGCACTGCCTGTCCACAAACACCATCCTGTTTTCAATTACCAGTCTTTCAGGCATCTTGCAAACTGTGCGGTTTTACCTCCCAATGGCAGACAAAATTTGCCTTGCAACATTGCCCAACCGGTCTAAGGTTTTATGGTGCCAACAGTTAAACAAATTGTTTTCAAAAATTAGAAACAACAACAACGCTTACGTAGATTTGATGGTAATGCACCGGTCCTGTTCATCCTTTCGTGTATCGGTGAAACGGGTCTCCCCGGCGCGGGAAGAGGCGATGATGCCAGCCTTTGACACGAGGGAGTCGGTCAGGGTGGACTTTCCGTGATCAACGTGCGCAATCACGGACATGTTACGGATGTTGGCCTTCTTGTCCATGATGGTACGGATCTGGTCGATTGTAAAGTTCACCTGCAACGACAAGAACTGATTAGGGCTGTATACGCAGACATAGAACAACATTTAATACCAAAGCTTTACAGATGTGGCCTAAAGTAGGCACACTGTGTACAGTCTGAAATGTCCTTGAGTGTTATAGTGAATACAATTTTATCGCCCACTACGAGTTTGGATAACTTTGTAAAAAATAAAAACAACAACCTATAAATCATTCTCTGTACACAAAAACAGTTCCCAAATATAGCATCCAAACTATAAAATAAAAAAAAACATTAAGTGTGAGCGCTAACGTTTGCTTGACTTTGCAAACGTGAAACACACACAAATCAAATTAACTTCTCAAGAGTCCGTTAGTCATCATTGATCACTAGGTTACATCTCTTCATGTCAGTCTTTACAAAACAAGATAGACTTTCTTTCACTTGTCTCATTCCCTCTGTATAAAGCTCAAGAGATGAGCCATTCTCCATTCATTTTTAAACACTGTAGTGTAGATAAAGCCACCTCACCAGTAGGGAGGGGGAAAAAACGGTCTGACGCATCTTTTTTCCCTCCCCCTTTATTTTAGTCAGGGCGTTGTGAATCCGCCATGCCAAGCATACAAATGTGCATTTCCTGATCAAGATACGTAGGCCTCACATGCCTTGGGTTTACACTTGAAGTATGGGGCGCTAGATGCAAACATTTGTCACTCGGTATCAAATGTCGGCGATAGGCCACGTGTACAGACTTTGACATAATGCTATGAGTTAGCATTAGCATTCCAATTAAACGTCGCAGGCTACGGGAGAATGACAAAAGGCCGGTGGCTTCTCAAACCGAGCCACGACAGCAGCGATTTCGGTCGACAAGTACGTCGACCGGCCACGATAGACGGAACTTCGACTAAAGACAGCTTGGCGTTTCTTATTACCACCAGCTACTTGGGCCGTTTGTGTCAGTGCACAAAGAATCGACATTCAACGCGAAAGAGCCGGTACGCTAGCAAACCGCCGCTCGAATTACAGGCCTAGACGACAAGAACGCGACACAGCCGGGAAGCGCAACGCTTTTCATATAACTTTAGAACAGATCAAGCTGGCAAGCTTTCTCGAGACTGCTTGACCTTCAAAAGCGGTAATTACGACAAAATGGTTGCCATTTATCATCGGTGAATAATCGACGCCATTATCGCTCGCGAGCACATTAAAAATCTCTCAACGCGGTAATATTAACTGTGAGACCACGGTCCCGTTTTACATAATCCGCAAGACCTCACGAAAAATTAATCGACTTACCATTTTGACGGATGGTTTTGGATTCGCTCGGTGGAAAAAAAGCCGACAGCAAGTATTACACTGCCCACCACACGAGGGCCTAGGCAGGGAAGAGAACGCTGACGTCAGAGGAATTGTTTATATAAGACATGCGTCGAAATGGTGACGTCATCACGCTCTGGCGCAGTCGCACCGAGCCTCTTCTCGATTTTGTCAAGAGTGGCACTTAATCGTTTTGTCCAGTAGATGGAGCACTCGCTGTAAATTTAAAACCTTTTCACAAGTCAAATAAAAGTTTGTTGCATCATCTTTGTTGCCTGAAAAGTTACTTTATTCTACACATTAGTTACCATTGTAGGTGTGCAATTACTGTTGAAAAATAATGTACTATCATTTTTATGTAATATACTGCACATCAGTTTTCCATTGATCTTTTTTTTTTGTTTATTGATGCATTTGCGCTGTTTGGCGGCTGAGATTTTTTGTTCTGCTAAAAAACAAATAAATGAAATGAAAATGAAAATAATGTCAGTTTAGTATAATATTTATTATTGACAACCATTAATATGCAGACATGCAATGTCAGACATGCTCTTTTGTTGTCATTATGATTATGTGCATCTACATTTTATTTTATGTTTGATGGATGACTACATGGAGGAGAAGAAATGGACACACACCCACACAAGAAAAAAAGCTATCATTATTTATCATACTGCAGAAAGGTCCTCTTGCATGTTCAGTGACTCAAGGCCACAGTGCAACAGGCCAGCCATTCAATGAAGGAAACCAAAGTAAATAATATAGTAACCATGGCGATAAAACAAGCACATTATGGCATGCTAATAATTAGTAGTGATTTGCCCATTTATTTTCTATATTGCTGTAATTAAGGAATCAAAGGAATAATAAAATAGTACATGGGATTTAGTTTTGGTTCCAATGCAGTGAAACAGTTATTGATTGTTTTGATTTTTTTGGTGCATTGCCTTCAACAGTGTGAAAGTGACAGTGCGAAAGGCTTGAGAAAAACAGGAATCAGTTCATGATGATTATTTGATGTCCCCCCACACCAGATGTGCTTGTCCATGGCATGCAGAATAATTGCCGGCGACAAATGTCAGGCAACTCAGCCTGAGTAATTAAAAATGAATTGGAATGGCATGATTTTCAAGGGATATTTTGTTCTGCAAGCCATGGCCTCTGGACAAATTATGTATAATGGCATATAATATTCACAAATATTCTTAATGAGGATCACTCTGAAAAAATAAATAGGAGAAGGAGAGGTGGAAACTACAGGTATAATGTATGTAATACTACATGATCCATTTTTTTGTAGTTGTAGTATAGTTGTAATAAGTTGTAATATTACAAGAATAAAGCAGCAATATAATGATAATACAGTCACAATAATACAATAATAAGTCATGAAGTATGAGAGAAAAGTTGTAATCTTACAATAATAAATAGGAGCATTATGAGAATAGAGTTTTAATATAATAGACAAAAAGTTTACAAGAATGAAGTTGTAATATTGTGGTGCCAAAGTTTGATTTGATTAGTGTAATATTATGAGGCTAAGAATTAATTCCTGCTATGATAAGAAAAAGTCAAAAATGATGTTGGGAAAAAAAACATGTAATTTTTACAATAGTAAAAGGATACAATTTTACGTCAAAGTAGCTGGAATTTTCCAAGAATTACCTCTGAATTAAAAATAAAGAAAATCAACAGCAAAAACAACAATGCAATTATAAATTCATATTATGACATATGTCTGATCTGATTCACAAACACATCACATGATTTTAATTATTTTTTTCTTGCTATGCTCGAGAGTTTCTTCTATTCTCTCAATTGACTTTATTGAGCCTTGCTATTTTTCACAAATGCCACCTTCTGACGTCAAAGACCATAAATGATTTCCATCTCTATAATTAGTCACGAGTGTCCATGAGGAGCTACTTAATTAGGAGCTCTTCACATGAGCCAGTGAGCCATTTTGACCATTCTAAACACATTTGCACAAAAATGGCAGCACGGCGTTGAAAAAAAGTGTTACTTGCAATAATGTTCCCCAAAAATTTTTTTACGATGGAGGCCAGCTTAAAAAAACGATGTTTTTTGTGTACGGCATGTTTGACTTTGCCTTGACCTTCAAGTTGTAATGTAGCAGAAGCTCTTAAGCCAAAGAATAACAAAGCAACTTTGTCCTGATTTGTGAGTGTCAGAAAGTGAAACGCAAACCCACAAATAGACATGTATTTTGCCTCCAGACAGCATTTTTTTGTACCTATACTCACATTTCCTTTCGCAAAATATCCATTGATGTAATACGCCCCACACTCAAGCGTCCTCCTCTTTTGGTTGCAGCTTTTAAGACACACCTTGTCAGTGCTGAAAGTGTTTTTGGGTGTCATGCTACTCTGTGTTTACTGACAGTCAACCTGCAACATCCATCACATTCCACTGACCCAGTTTTTTGAAAGGTCATGCTTGCATGTAGTCACAACTTCCGCACTCACATTCTCCTCTTTGTAGATGCTCCCAAGCGGGGCTTCTGCTCCAAGTTTGTCTCTGCTTTTGTGCTTCATTATACTTACAATACCATAGCACCTTCTTCTTCTTTAAAACAAAAAAAAAACAAAAAACAGAAGCTATGAGCAGATTACATTTTGTGACTGGGATCAATGAAGACATGATTTGATTTGAAAGTGGACAATTTTTGTTTCAATTGGTAGCAAAAGGTAGCCCTTTTAATATTACCAAAATCAAAGCACATCATGGAATCAGTTTAGGTTTCAAAATGTCAATATCAACAAAATCAACAACTATAGTTTAGTTACTCATCGGAAAGTGTAACAACATCCACTTTGTGATGCTGACTGGACCCCCATTTGGAAATAATGACAAGTAAATTCAATTGTTTTAATATAACCATTGCTGCCATATGACTGTTATTCATCAACAGACAATGTTTAAAACAACTAGGGATGGGCAGTATGGCAACGATATCAGGTATCGTTATTGGGCCAATTCCGGGACTTATTTCAGGTATCGGTACTCACAACGGCACCTCGACCAAGAACTAGAAATTAAAAATTAAATAAATAAAAAATGGACTCCGCGTTGAGAGGAACCAGTTGAGGTGGCTCGGGCATCTGGTTCGGAATGCCTCCTGGACGCCTCCCTGGGGAGGTGTTCCGGGCATGTCCCACCGGCGGGAGGCCCCGGGGACGACCCAGGACACGCTGGAGAGACTACTTCTCTCGGGCTGGCCTGGGAACGCCTTGGGATCCTGTCGGAGGAGCTGGCTGAAGTGGCTGGGGAGAGGGAAGTCTGGGCTTCCCTGCTAAAGCTGATGCCCCCGTGACCCGACCCCGGATAAGCGGTAGAAGATGGATGAAAAAACTGCCAATTTTTGGTGAAAATGCTATATTGGGTCTTTCTTTTGGAATTATCTATTCTTTAAAATAGTCTTTGTCTTTAGGGGGGTGGGGGCTTGGATTGCATGTATCAACAGTACTAGTGGGTGACTACTCAACAGTTGAACACTCCTACTGTATCGGTCTGAAAAAAAAATTTGTATTGCGCATCCCTAAAATCAACATTTTAACTTTCCTTAATCAGATACTGCATAATCATTCATCTGTTGTCCCCCCGCCCATACTGCTTATTTAAAGAGAATGAGGGGAGCCGCTTTGATTAGTCGGGAGTCAGCTGCATTCCCTCCCACAATTACGCAACCACACCTGCGTTTGTCTATAGGAAAATACCAAAAGAAAGAAAACTTCACCCATGAGAACAGTTAGACTGCGCTTTTGCACTAGACTTACGCTAGGCATGAAAATAGGGCCTAAAAGCAAACGCTGAAAGCAAAAAAATATATATATAATGGGAATCCATTCACATAAACAAAAAACAAAGTAAAATAAAAACATTGCAGACATTGCACGTAATGCATAGTAGCCTGTGCTGAGAATATGAAGCCATTTTATTCAACATTGTTATCATGTCCCGTAAAGTGAATTTTTTCTTGTACTTAATGGTGTGCGCAGTCCATTTGCAGCATTGGTTATCAGAAAATAGACGTGGAGACAAAACAGATAGAATCATCGCAAAAGGCGATAACAATTTGATTGCGGTGCGCCTCCTAAATAGGAGCCCGACAGCTCTCTGAACACCATGTTAGTGTGCTACAAGGCATTTCCTCCTCTGAATTCTTGGTTTCCTATTTGGAAATGAAAGATAATGGAACAAAATTACTGACCTTTATATGAATACATAGGGCAGATTGTGTTCTTTTCTATTGATACAAATACGCAAACAAAGAAACGTTTTTTTTTTTAAGTTTGCTCTACTGTCCTCAGACAGGCATTTTTCCGTTCGCTGTCTCTCTGATGTCACACCTCCTTCAATCACCGCTTCTTCTTGCTAATGGTTGTGAGCGCAAAGATGCCTGCATAGGTCAAACCTCGCCTTAAAAAGTGTGTTGGAGTGAGGTGGTAGCATGATGCAGTACCTACAGGCCATTCAAATTGTTCAGGTTCCTCCATAATCCCACTCCAGAATGTTTGCTTCATCTTCCAGCACAGTGCTAAGAACGTGAAAGAGACACTAGTAGAGTGTGGAAGACGTACCAGGATGCAAGAGCCAGATGTAGCAACGGGGCCACTATCCGTTTTATTAGAATTTTTTTTTGAGAGTAAAATTGAAAGCAGGAGTCGGGCCGGTACCCCAGGATAGCTGGAAGAAGCTGTGGGAGGATAACAACCTAACTGCTGTCTGTTCCTCAACCCTATAAAGCCAAACGCCCTCTATTTCATTAGTATAATTTTTTTTTTCCTCATTAAAACCCTGTAAAAACGTATATTATCTGACACGTGCAGTGCACGGAAAATCCATTAGAGGGCAGTATCACCCAGAGGATGGCTTTTCCAGCGACCTTGCACGATGGCCCCAAATGGGAAAGGGGAGACACCTATACTTATTAATAGTGGCATATGTTCTTTCAGGTTTTTGGAAATACTTATACGTATGTTTGATATGTCTGTTTATTATTATTATTATTATTATTATTATTATTTTTATTTTTTTTTATAAATGTACAAATTTAAAGCAGTGTGACCAGGTGTATCAAATAGGATACAAATCAAAAGTCATATGTGGAAGTTGATTAAAATGAATAATAATTGGGGTTTGTACAAAAGGACCAATAAATACTCTTTTACAAAGAATCAAAATTTTCAAATAAAAAACAAAATAAAGTTGCTCAAACTACATTTTTTTTTTCATATGGTTGCAAGAGTATGGAAGAGAATCCAGGCCAGTAATCCAGAAGAACCAGAGGGGTCCATAGGAGGGTAACAACCCTACCTGCTGTTTTGTTGGAGGAATGGTTCAAATGGTATCGTTTCTCCAGGATGGCACATCCATTCGACAGAGTAGGAGACAAGATGACTATCTGCTCCTTTGTGGATGGAGGATCGGAAGGAGCGCTGGCCAAAGATGTTGCTCAAGTAGAACAGCTCCTCCCGGATAGCACATCAGCACGCCAGAATGATGGCTCCGTCTCCCAGCACAGTGCCAACAGCCTGGAAACGATAGCATGAGACAGGCCAGTATGCCAGCATCTGCAGAATCCAGTCCCATGTAGGTTGATTTTTGAAATAGTGTTCATTATAGTCTTTTTTTCCCCCCCAGATTTCCTTCTTGTTTCTGCAGTTTCACACCGGGACATGTTGGTGCTTGTATTTTATAATGAGAGTTGCTATTGACAACTACCGAGGAGGAGAGTTTACCTCCAACTGTTACTCCCACTGGCAGACATTTGTTTCTGTGTGCCGCTCGCCTGGGAGCATCTTCTTCGACACACAATGTGGCAATCAATAATTCTGGAAGGAAATGTGAAGAGGTCTGATTTTATTTATTTATTTATTTTTTTATTAATTTTTTTTTCCTGGAGAGCTCAGTATTTTTCATTCGGTAATTTTTATTTATTTATTATTTTGTATGTGGGTGAGTATGTGTATGTGCGTGCGTGTGTGCGTGCGTGCGTGTGAGTGTGTGTGTATTCATTAGTTCACCTAAAACCTGAAGGTCTGATTTCAAAGGCCTGATTGGATTTCCAGATACGCAGAAACAATACCGCAGAGATGAGGGGAAAACACCTCAATGTCCGCTACCTTGATTATGACTAATAAGCCAACAATCAGCAAAATTAGTCAACAAGTTGAAACAGAAAATGCACTCATTAATGGCATTAATGTAATGGACAGATCACTTAATTTATACTATTGTATAGATAATAATGTTTAAAAAAAAAAAAGGTGATCCCAAAAAACTGCAGTGCTGTCAAGTGTTTCCCTGCAATTTGTTTTCGAATTGAAAATGTAGCCAGCTGCACTTTTTGCTTATGCCGAATGAATCTTTGCAACCTAGATATTTGATCGTCAGCCCGACAGACCCTCAGAGCGGCAGCAATTTGGGAGAAACGCTGCACATTTTCCTCATCTAAGCGGCTTTGTGGGTCAGAGCGTTCCGGCTGTGTTTTTGAATTGTTAGTGAGATTGTTGTTCGACGTGTAAGAAGTTTGCCTTGCGGGACTGGCGACCTCACATTGGCAATTTGGTGCTATTTTCATCTACGCACAAAAGGACTGATTTGCTGTTTGATGTGCTGGACTACTTTGGATGAATTGTAGCCTCAATGTGAATGGAACCATTTTTCAGTTTCTGTGACTACATTTACATGGTAGTGATTTTAAAAATGTGAAAGGTTTATTCAACAGCGTCCTTTGAATGTCTATTTACACACTATTGTTTACATATAGACAATAAAGAGTTAACGAATGAGCCAATTATGCAGCTGACCAAAACAGCTTCATGTCAATGAAGTGTGAGTTTTCCAGTCCCGCTATCTTTGGATTACAGAGCATTCCATGACTTGGCCACAAAAACGTTACCAATCTTCAAATACTTTTTTATCCGGACTTTGAAGTTAATTGCGTTGCTAACTTGCTACTCACTAGTTTGTTTTATGTTTGCGTAACAAGTTACAATGCAAAAAAAAAAGGCCTTCACATTAGGCCATCATCGATAAAGGAAAAATTTAATCTCCCTCTTAATATAATTGCCTAAATCATTTTTTTCTAAAATTCTTATTTTTTGCCTAAATCATCTCCTCATGATGCAAATGTTTATTTTTTTGTGTCTGAAAAAATTACTTATTATTTTAAGAAGGTGTCGATTTATATTTATATCATTAATGTTAATCTTTTTTTTTTACTTGTATGACAGGTACAAATATTAAAATCGTACTTTTTTACAGTGGTCACAGAACAGATTGCATTCTACTTTAGAGGTTAAAACGCACAAAATAGTATTGGGGAAAACAAACAAACAAACAAAAAACACTATTAAAATAAATTTGCGTTGAATATTTTCAAGAATAAAGTTGTATGTTTAGTAGGATTTTTTTAAATTATATACAACTGTTTTGTATATTTTCATTGTATTACTTTAGATAACTCATAATATTATAAATTGTATATTTTGAAAAAATTGATAAAAAAAAAAAAAAAGAAGAGTTAAATAAAAAAAATTTAGATTTAAATAGTAATGTACCGTGAATAAAATTGAATGTTTTCCGGACAAAAAGTCATTAATTTTACAAGATGTTGAGAGAAAAATGGTATTTGTTTTGTACATTAAATGTCATATTAAAACAAGTGAATTTCAAAATCCATTAATAATGCACTCAATTTTCAATTATCGGTAATACTCATTCACTAGTCATCTATGATGAGAAGATATGATGATAATCGAATGTTGATGTGTCAAAATATCGAGTAATTTCACCGTTTTTTTTTTAAACCTACACTAAAGTAGAATTTGATGATCATACTGCTCATCCTTAAACAATAAACCAACTGCTCACTATGAATGATATCATTCATTTACTTCACCCTGTAAAGTTCATTCCAAAACATTAATTTATTCTTGTAAGATAACAACTTTAATCATAGTTTTTTTTTTTGGTTCGCTTTGAGCGTGGCATTAATATCCATTCATTCAAAAGTACTTCAACACGTTTTTTAATATTTTCCTTGCAAGCTTCAAAATGCTCTTATTGTGTAAATATGCAGTCAAAAGGACTCTGGTTTTCATTTGAACATATTAAGGATAAGGCTTTGTGGTTCAGTCCAAGAGACAAGCACATATTGCTTCACTGCCTCACACTACGGTTGTGCACCACTGCTCAGACAGTGTGGTCATAACCTCAGCACAATAGTGTCAATAGAGTACCAGAAAGTCAGAGGAAATGGTTACAAGAAATTGAAAGAAATCATGAGTCTCTAACTGCACTGTGTCTCCAGCGCATAGCTCGCAAACCCAACCTCAAACCTCGCCTTTGAGTCTGACTCATTTTGTAGTCAATCTCTCAAAACAAAATCTCTGCAACAAAGTAGCCCGTCCAATCCGATTCTCTATGACTTGGCCTCTCTTTACCTCTGAGAGATTTGCGTGCCTCTGCATACACAGCCTCCTGTCTGATTACGCTCGTCATATTTGAACAGCCGACGTGTGACGGCTTCTTCTTGTGTTGCCTTTCTTATCTGTATGGTATGTTGTTTGGAGATCAACACACAAAAAAAGGTGCCCGGGCACATCTTCATTTTTGTGCCAGGGCAAATCTAGTTTAGCGTGTTTGTGAAGTAGACTACAATTTTGACAGGGTAAATAAAAGCAGGTCTAAGTTGTGGCGCAGGTGGTGTAATCGTATTTCATTCATCAATATGACAACAATATGGGACAATCCCTCTGAAATGGAAAAATCAATTCAATGAATGTATTATGTGTGGGGCTAGGGGCATTGCATGATCGCCTGCGCTACAATCTATAAAGATAATTGTTCAACCAATTTAAGATTACAAATTGAATTGTTGAGCATTAAAAAAAATCGCTTCAATTGGTAAAACACGTTTGAATTAGTCCAAAGTGAATATGTTAAGTTTAATTAATTATGAGTTCATTAATCTTAATACTTTGGATTGGAGTCACTTTAGATTAATTTAATTTAGGTGCATTTTATATTAAGTTTAATTAACTCAGAATTAATTAAACATTATATATTCACTTTGGACAAACTTAATTCAATTGTGTTTTACCAATTGAAGTGATTTTCTTAAGTTGGTCAACAATTCAATTTGTAATCTTAAATTGGTTCAAAAATTCTCTTTTTACAGTAGAGTGTTGTTTAGGAAAGTAGTAAAACAAAGTTACCTCCAACCATACGCTAGACTTGCGCTGGGCACGAAAATAGGGATCCTGGTAGGTGACAAAGCAAAATGTCGGTGTTTGATAGAAAAAATATATACATTTGTGTCTCTCATTATTTTCAAAGTCTATCCTGTCTACTAAAAGGTTCATATTTTCCTTTGACAACATAGTTCGCAGAAGGTTGCTATTTTTGAACTTCTAATTTCTTTAACTGGGCCATGCAGGTTTTCCATCTAAGCCGTTACTAATATCAAATATTCTGACTTCAGATGAAGATTTAAAATCCAGCCCAAAAAATTTATATCTCGCCTAAACTGAGTCAACCGCCTTGCCTTGCTCGCCAGGATGAGAGGTTGGATCATGCAAAGAGATGAATAAATCTCATTTTGTGCAATGTGGAGAATACGGGGAAGGGTTGTGGTTGGGGGGTTTCTTGTACTTTGAGGCACGTTAACAGCGGTGTCGCTCGATAAACAAACCGCAGGAGGTTAAGGATGTGTTCAGCATTCTCTAATAGATATTTCAATCCATACTGGACTTCAGTGGATGAGTACCAGGCGGCAAATTCTACTAAGATAGTCGAGGGTGGAGTTAATGTGAACATGACAGTCACTCCACTGTTTTTGTATACAGTTAAAACATAAAGTGAGATTTTCGGCACCATAAAGACAAATAACAAGGAGGCAGACCTTGAGAAGTCAGTTGAAAGCATCACAATAGCAGTAACAGACGAATTTTTCAGAGTGAGGACAGAGCTGGAGAGAGAGACAGAAGATCCTGAGAGTGAGATACAAGCAGAGTGAGAGACACAGACAGAGATTTTACAGGAGAGAAAATGCAATTTGCCTGCTCAATGTGTGTTACGTTCTATTGACATCCAATCAAAATTAACATTAAGTTAATGTTTATTTAACAGGGCCAATACAAATACATTACATTTGAAAAGAAAATGGAAAATGTAATGCGTAGAAGACATCTAGCTTCAGCTAATTTTCAGTCTTAGCCTCTGGTAAGGCTTTAGAATACAATGAAAGAACATACTAAATACAATATAAATATAATTAATAAACAGCATTAACAAACAATTAGCTTGCAGCAAAGCAGATTAGACATTAGTGTATGTGTGTCTCCATTTTAAGCAAAAGACAAACAACAATGGAAATCAATATACTGTTTTCAGCAAGCCAGTAAATACATTTATTAAACAACTAGACTATTGCAGCCTAGCTTGTGTTGTGGTAAGTTTAATTAACGTTAGCTACAGCACAAGCTGACATTAACGCCTGCTCTCACAGAGTTCATTAACAACTTTGTTGGCTAGTTAGCTTAGCTATAGGATGAAGATGTTCCACGACAACGACGATGTATTTTGTAAATAACAAAACTAGGAGTTTTCCCCAGAGCGACTGCCTGCCCTAAGCTAGCTAGCTAGCTTAGCTATAGGATGAAGACGGTCCATGACAACGACAATGTTATTTTGTACAGCATCAATAGGCACAAAAACTGACCAGGGTTCTACCTTTGGCCACAATGCAGCATGGCAACCTGGTTAAAGTAAGCCATTCTACACTATAAAATCAAAACTCTTAGAAGTTGTAGGAGTCAAATAACTGAACTGTTCAAATCCTCAGAGATAACAAACTGAGAGCAGTTGAAAATGACATTTGAAGAAGCCAGATTACATTTTTAACACTTCATGCTAGAAATGGATATGAATTGACAAAGGCCAAGGTTTATAAAATGAGGTTGTCATGGTTGATGGGCGAATGACACAATGAGATCAGCTTGGTCAAGTGGCTGGAATGAATTTTACGGTCTGACCGATAGCTTGCTACTTCACCATGTAATGATGAATATTTTATTCCAAATGGTTGGTTCAATACTTCTACTCATTGTTAATAAGAAAATCATGGAATAAACAATTCTCCTGTTCTGCCTCAGGTCTAATTTTGCCTCTGACATTTGGACCATCTTAGATTGTTAGCACAGACACAGCTTTTATCTCATGTCTGATGATAATAATGAAAACTGTTGTTTGTGGTGACATCATATTCACTGTTCTATGCACTGTTCTGTTGTTACAGGGGAGGTAGAAGATAAGGACACACGAGATATCCGCTCTCAAGTGTTATCTTAACCAGAAGGTTTAATTTTCATCCTACTATGGAGCATGTCAGCGCATCCTTGACAGGATTTTTCTGTAAATAACTTTACTGACACATCAATGAATAGTAAATAACATCTACGTCCAGGTTAGGTAAGATTTTTTTTTATGTCCAACCCTATGGGAAATTATGTCTAATTTGACATGCAACATTATGCCTTGACATTGCTGATGGGTGTCATATGCCTGTGTGCTGTCATTCTGTAACGAGCCGACTATATTCATTTGTTGTCGGACAAAATCGTCTGCAAAGTGAGCGAGGCTGTGAGAAATGTGATTTTCCATCCACTAGAAGGTTGCTTTTTGATAAATGCTGATAGTCTGTTAGATCTCTCCGATCCATGACAGCACTTGATTAAGTGTGCCTACGAAGAGGTGAACTATGGAAGGACCTTGGCACCTTCAATTCAAAACTGATTTAATTAACCTTGCTATGAATTTGAATGGGAAAAGATTAAAAATATGACTTTTAAGGGTCACAGTCAAGGGGCAAAGGAAATTGGCCATCATGATTGCTATGACAGCTTGGACTCCAGACAAGTGAATGAAACGCTTGCAATTGTGTGCTACAATAACAGGATCATTCATTTATTTCTCACCCTTAGTCGGAAAGTTTACTGCTGACATGTTTAAAAAAACACGTGCTCAATTCAATCAATCACAAGCACATTTTGGCAATTTATTTTCCCGTGTGCATTGTTAATACATGACAATAATATGTTATATGTGACCCCTCTAGTCTAAACATGACATTCTGATTAATATGACATTTTTGTAATATGCATTATGAAGCAAAAGGGGCGGCCATTTTGCCACTTGCTGTCGACTGTAGATGACATCACAGTTGCTCAGGTAACAACCAATCACAGTTCAGCTTCACAATCAACTGTGATGTCATCTTCAGTCGACAGCAAGTGGCAAAATGGCCGCCCCTTGAGATGGATAAAAATGGGTGGATTTTGCTGCATAACTAAGAAAGTCATGTCTAGACTAGCAAGGTCACATATAACATTATTGTCAATAAATGTTTAAGATTGACTTCCATTTAAAAATGGCAAAAGCAAAAATGTTTTAAAAATATAAAATCAATTTCTTCACTTTTATTTCAAAATGGTATAGACCAGGGATTCACACACACTTCATATAAACAGATGTATGACAAAAAGGCTATTATAAATATGGACAAAATAGTTGCATACGTGCCAAATACGTAGTCATTAAAATATACATTGTTTGTGGTGTATTTTTTTTTTAATAAAATGCTTTGTTGCATTTTCTATTATTAGGTATTACTTTGCATTGTAAAAACAGACTAAAATGTGACATAAACTGACAGAGGCACATGGAGATAATAGCAAACACGTCTTTTGCGGTGATAAGCAATTAAATGAGCCTTTGGAATGAAGATAATTGGCTTGTTTGGTTTAGCCGCTTTCCAGCGTTCTTAACGCCATAAGTGTTAGACTCCTCCAGTTATAAACAAGAACACTTTCATTATTTTTTGTGTGTGTACATGTGCGAGTGAGCATTACTGCAGTACTTAAACCAATCATACTGTGAGCAACAAAATGGCGACACGTTGGCGAAGGCCTTCTTTTGTGCTTTCTTGGAGTAAGTTAATAAAAGCAGAACTGCATTAATGCCAAACACTATATATATTTTGTGCTGTTGCAAAGTTTTTTTACGAAATGTGATTCATCATCATCTGTTGGCAGAGAGCACCCACGCAAGACTACAAAAGCAAGCTTTATTTGATTGCGTTGTCTTCACATATTTGTCGGAAACCGAAACAAATTGCTTTGTGTTTGTTCCTCAACAACGTCTCAGATCTGTCGCTAGAACCTAATCTGACGTTGTCTGTTGCCTTTATGCTGATCCTTTGTTTTAGCTTTTACTTTGTGAGTCACTTTAATCACTGCTTCCCAACTCATTTGGATCAAATAATTCACCGCCATAATTTACAAGAATCGTCTTGATTTGGGGAAATGTTTAAAAGCCTTGGCGGCATAGATTAACTCCTGCGGAATTTGCCTTCATTTTCGGATTTGCTCAAAAGGAGAGTAAAAACCAATGCTAATTAAATGTGAGAAGATTTAAAACAAACTGCTGGCGGGCCTTGTCGCACCACTTTGCACTTTGAGAGTCAAAGAAAGGCATTGTAGCATGAGGAGCCCAAAGTCGCCTTGGTTGCTGCACTTTATCTTTAGTTTAGTCCAAAGTAAAGAGCCCCAAGAGATCAGTCAAAAAGTTTCTCTTTCCATCCGCTTCCTATAGCTCTATAGCTTCTCAGGGCGCATGTAAACAAACAACTTCTCACATTCAATATAGAATCGATATAAAAATATTAATTAAAATTTAAAAAAAGTCCAATTAATAATAATAATAATAATAATAATAATAATAATAAAATAACAATAATAATAATAAAGTAAAAAAAAATACTCCAAGTCTAAAGATAAATGCGGTATTATCACAGCTTGCTCTTGTAAATGCCATTAGAATAAAGATCATCAAGTGAAAATCTGAAAACACAGAAAATCAGAGCCCTCGTCTATTTAGAACAAAAAAACTTGCTGCAAATAGCCGGAATCCATCTTCCAAATCATTTTGACCTTGATTTTTCTCGCATCTCCCCAGCCAAAACAGATCCCGGCACACTTGCTTGATCTTTCACTGTCTAAAGCGGACGATAAAACAAAACACTCCGGGCGCGGTCACACAACGGAGAGCAGCAAAACATACAGTATGTGCCAGCAGAGGGAGAAAAAAAAGTGTATTTCCTAAATAAAGCACGTTCCCTTGTGAGTTTGGGATTGTAAGTGTGTCTAGTTGTGTAGATTTTTGTTTTCCTCAGTTTTTTTTTGTGATGGATGGCTGTAGCAATCTGAAACATGAGTTAGACTTGTGTCAAGGTAAAAGTGGAAGAAGAATAATCTTAAACTTTACAACGTAATACCTGAATGGGCCCTGCCATTGACCCTTGAGGAATACCTCAGGAGGTTTTTAATCAACATTGATGTTCCCTTTTATGCAGTCGTAAAATGAATATATTCACACACTGAGCTTGCCATTGACAACGTGTACAAACTCTATTGTGATAGTTCTTGGATTGCACGGCCACTCCACTCTTTCTAACAGCAGAGTTTCATTCAGACAAAACTGATTTAACAAGCCCCACTGCCGCGTATTTTCCTACTCGTTAACGCTGCAGTTCAATGCCAGGATGTGATCAATGATAGAACCAGTATGCCTATGGAGGATCCAACTCAGCAGAAAGCAAGCCATTGGGAGGAAATTGACTATGGGTGTAATGATACGCCAAAAGTCCTGGTTCGGCACGGAGGAAATGGTTTGATTCACATTCAGGCAATACGATGCAGAACATTAAATTGTTTATCTTTTGTGTGAACAGGAACACATTTAATACATGTGGAATTAAGCATTAAAAATGGTTAGCAGGGAATTCTCTGATAAATTAAAGATTCTCCTAGTGTATACAAAAAAATTGAAATAGAACCTTACATTTATTTACACGTTATTTTGTGTAACATCAAAGTTTCTTATGTTTTTAGAAAAATGTACGATGCAATAAAGTTTTAACCTACTTAAAGGGGAAGTCCACCCAAATAAAAATTCCTATGTTCTATGTAGCCACACTAGTCTAAATACGGTATTTTAGTGAATATTGTGTTAGTGGAATATGAGTTAAGCAGCAAAATCCATCAGTTTTTATCCATATCAGAAGGCGGCCATTTTGCCACTTGCTGTTGTGTGAAAATGACATCACAGTTGCTCAGGTCTCAGGTAACTACCAATCACAGCTCAGTTTCACAAAACAGGTGAGCTGTGATTGGTCATTGGCTGAGCTCTGAGCAACTGTAATGACCTTAAACATTTCTTTACACTAATATGTTACATGTAAACTCACTAGTCTAAACATGACATTGTGATTAACATTACATTTGTGGAATATGAGTTGTGCAGCAAAATCCAGCCATTTTTATCCATCTCAGGGGGCGGCCATTTTGCCACTTGCTGTCGACTGATGATGACATCACAGTTGCTCAGGTTTCAGGTAACTACCAATTACAGCTCAGTTTCACAAAACAGGTGAGCTGTGATTGGTCATTGCTTGAGCTCTGAGCAACTGTGATGTCATCATCAGTCCACAGCAAGTGGCAAAATGGCCGCCCCCTGAGATGGATAAATGAGGATGGCGTATCTGTGAGGGAGTCTCTTCTCAAAGACTTGTTTCATCCCCTTGAGGAGACCAAAAGGAAATTCCATCTTGAATCTTCCAGCAGTGTCGAACGGATTTTGGGCTCCATAGTTGTTAGAAATATGGACGAGGAGCGTCTGTTGCTTGATGCTGCTTGACGTCTGATTTGATCAACTTTGAAAAAACTTTTTATTCCCCACTCAGAGCCCAAACTATCACCATCATAAAACATTTCTTAACTGTACAAAGTCAAAGCATTAATGTTTTATACCTCATTCGTTGCTCAGGATCAGGGTTGTTTTTGGCAGCCATCTTAGTTTTTTTCTTAGTTTCAGTGTTTGTTTGTCACATTTTAGTCATGTGATAATAGGTTTTTGTCAACAAAAAGCTAAAAAGATTTTAGTCTAGTTTAAAAAAATAGATAAATATCACAAGCTAATTGTTGAGTAACATTATACCATATACACTGTATAATAAGGGTCCATTGTTGTTGTTGTTCATTTATCTGGTGCATGTGTGTTCACCACGCTTAGATGGGTCCCAAAAATTGGGATGCACTCGATCGACCGCAGAGGGCTCAGCTCAGACTGCTGAGGACCCGGGTGACCAATGAGCACCCTGAGGAAATGCAGATGTGGAAAGCATGAATTCATCTTAAATAACTAGAACATTAGCATCCCAAGTGGAGTTATTACAGTATTTAGGAAAGAAGGTGGCATCAGAGTAGATACGAGCCAAGTTGAGAAGTCAGCCCAGTATTGTGTTGTGGCCTCTTTATATTCACAGATAAGAATATTATCTGGCTCTGGCAGTGAAAATGTAATTCACTGCTGAAGATGTGAATGTATAAGTGCAAAAATAAAATGCTTCAAGCGGTTGCCAGAAACTCTTTAAACTTTTCTTCCCAAGTGTGTGTGTGTGGTCTTGTTTTTGTTACATTGTGGGGCCAACATTTCGGGATTTCACAGAGTTGTGGGGCCCACCTGTCCGCGTAGGGCCATTTTGTTGGGCCCCACAAGTTAAGACCTCTTTTTGAGGGTCAAGACTTGGTTTTAGAGTTTAGGTTTGAATTTGGTTATGGTTGAGGTTAAGGTAAGGAATAGAGGAAGGCAACCATTTTTATGAGATGGCTCCACAAATATAGTAAAACAAACCTGTGTGTGTGTGTGTGTGTGTGTGGTCTTGTTTTTGTTACATTGTGGGGCCAACATTTCGGGATTTCACAGAGTTGTGGAGCCCACCTGTCCGCGTGGGGCCATTTTGCTGGGCCCCACAAGTTAAGACCTCTTTTTGAGGGTCAAGACTTGGTTTTAGAGTTTAGGTTTGAATTTGGTTATGGTTGAGGTTAAGGTAAGGAATAGGGGTAGGCAGCCATTTTTATGAGATGGCTCCACAAATATAGTAAAACAAACCTGTGTGTGTGTGTGGTCTTGTTTTTGTTACATTGTGGGGCCAACATTTCGGGATTTCACAGAGTTGTGGAGCCCACCTGTCCGCGTAGGGCCATTTAGTTGGGCCCCACAAGTTAAGACCTCTTTTTGAGGGTCAAGACTTGGTTTTAGAGTTTAGGTTTGAATTTGGTTATGGTTGAGGTTAAGGTAAGGAATAGGGGCAGGGAATCATTTTTATGAGATGGCTCCACAAATATAGTAAAACAAACCTGTGTGTGTGTGTGTGTGTGTGTGTGTGTGTGTGTGTGGTCTTGTTTTTGTTACATTGTGGGTCCAACATTTTGATATCATGGGGAATAGAGGTTCAAAGTTGAATGCTCCTTGCGACGATTAATTGAGTATTACCTTGGGAGATATCAAGAAAAATATTTAAGAAGATTAGCACTTTACTCTGGGAGGGAGCTGTCATTCCAAATGAATTCATGAAGGAAGTTTACAAAACAAATGTAGATTTAATAAGGAAGTGGATGCCATCTGTGAGAGATCCATTATAATAAGCTCCCCGTGTTCATGGCATCATCATCCCGTAGAGCGCAAACAGCTTGACACCTCACATGTGAAGGGTATATAGTAAGTGCCGCATGCGTTGTTTGATCTAAATGACTTTTTCATGTTCTGTGGCTGACTGGCTGGTGGATGGGCGGGGCCTCCGGCGCACACCTGCTCCCTTTGGAAAATAATAATAATAATACAAATATATTGGGGTTATATTCTGGGCACACGATCGTGACAGACTTACCATGAATATGCTCACCTGCCGCTATAATTATTCCATCAAAAGCTGAAAAATTCAACACAGCATCCAAAAGCCTATTTGGTGTCCTACTAATGAAATGTTTCAGTCATGTGTGTTAGACGCATCATTAGGTTTCAGAGAAAAGAAAGGTCAGTGCCTTGGACGTCATGCTACCTCCTATGGTGGCTTCCTGTCCCGGGGGAGCTTAAATGAGTATTGATTAAATAGCCTTATGTCATTGATTTCTCTTAAGTTTTTACTTCATGCTTGTGCCTGTTCTTGGTCAATAGTATAGCAACTCTTGACAGCAGCTGTGCTGTTAATTAGAAGACTTTATATACTGCCTTCAGTGTGTTTGTTCAAGTCGCATATATATATATATATATATATATATATATATATATATATATATATATATATATATATATATGAGGAAGCTAAGGGAAAAAATGTAATGTGAAAATTCTCTTTGTGCATGTTGGCTGTCGACGTGGAAACAAAAATAACGAGGTCATGTTAAATACAGGTCAATTGTAATGACATGAGTTGTTTTTTTGTTCTTTTTTCATTCAATTGTCCAAAGGGAGTAAATACTTAAAAGCAAAAACACGTCAGTCCTAAGCCACTTTTCACAACTAATTCATGATCATTCTTTGTAGCTTTTGGGCTGTTATGCCAGAGGCAAGGTAGCTGGTCCTGGTCGTCATGTTGAACATAAATTGTGACTTCGCTCGGGTGTGGCTACAGTTTCTATGCAAGTGAAAACAAACAACGAAAACCAACTAAAACAATTCAGGGAGAGTGATTGAATGGAAAATAACCATGGCTTGATATGTCCTCATGTAACCTCTTATATAAGGATATGTTGTTGTTCTGAACTGTTGTAAAGCACAAGGGCGGAATCGAGCCTGGGAACTCTTAAGTTGAATGCCTTGTTTATACGGCAGTCCTCCCTGTTTGGAGAACATGTTTTCGAGGCAGGACACCTGCAGTCCTCCCTATTTCGAAAACATGTTTTTGAAGCAGGACAGGACTCATAGAGAGGGTGCCTGGGAGAGGGCTTGGCCAGCCCGGCTTCTCACGCTCATCCCTACTTGTTAAAGAATAAAAGACGGAGCGGCACGCGGTTTGGAAAGAGTCAGCTGAGGGAAGCGTACGTTCGCCCAGCCGTTGAGCAGCCCGCTCTACCCGGACCGTCGGCTCTCCGGTCTAGTGTCAAGGTCAAGGTAAGCGCTGATGTGATTATATTATGCTGCTTAGCGTTGAAATGTGTTGATTGCTGTTTGTGGGGAATAAAGGGCACAATTATTCTAGCACAGTATATCAGTCTCTGTGTATTCATTGTTGCCGCCGATCACTCACGATCCTGCATAAAAATATAAAAGTGAAGTAGTGTTTTCCACAAAACAGTGGTCACTACATTTTTCATTGTAGTAAAAAAATCTGTTGGTTTTAATTAGCTTTCAAAGCAAGTTTCTTAGTTTTTCTTTTTTCAAAAATGGTTTTAGATGAGTTTTTTTTTAAATGCTTTTTTAAAAAAAAATGTTTTTTTATTTTCATATGGAGTATTTGTGGAGTGAAAGATAAAAAATGGTCACTAAGTATTGTACAATAAATTAAATTACAATTCTCAAACAATTGACCTGGATTCTTCTGCAAATTTAAAATCAACCCTGAAAGCTCAAGCATGCATGATAACCGACAAAGACGAAAACGAAGGACATTTTCGTTGTAATAATAGTCAGTTTCAGTTAGCTTTACTAACATAAGATGTAGTTACAGTTATTCTTCAAAAATATATATTTTAGTCTTATTAATGAAAATGATATGTCATTCAAAATCTGAGTACAAAAGTGTCATCTTAATTCACTACTCCCCCTCACACATGTAGTCAGCCTCTCATTAGTGTCACTTTTTACCGTGTGATGACCTTCTCGTCATTCTCCCGTACAGCGAAATGAACAGAACTTCCATCAGAAAAACCCTATCCCTCACTTTAATGTCAGGTTATAGATATCTTTTGCAAATGTGTGAAAATGTTCAACGTCATCAACGAGGGTGGGAAAGCTACTGTTAGAACACATCCCACGGGAATCAATGTGGATATTCGGAGATTTTACTGCAGTTAAAGCGGAATAAAGTGGAACATTCGCAATTTCAGGTTTGTCGGTAACAGTTCTCAATAGATGGATTCCAGTTTACTTTTTTGTTCATGTAGTTTAATAAGAAAGAATGCAGAAAATCCATCCATCCACATCTCTATGCAGCTCAAGGTCAGTGACTTTTCACACCATATTGACATCATTAAGCCAATCCAATAAAAAAAAAAAAATCGAATTCAACCTTCCATTCATTTTCAAAAGCTGATGACAAACAAGCATTCACATCTATCGACACTTTCGAGTCCTCAATTAACCTGACGGATATTTTTGGAATGTGGGAGGAATCCAAAGTCCCATTAGGTGATAGTCCCTGCACCGTTCATTAGCCTTATTATTTTTAGTCGTGAGAAGTAATACGTGAGTAGAATCAAAAGGCCCACGCTGGATTTTGCTGCACAGAATAACAAAGAAGCGGAAACATTGAATTGTGTTGCTGAAACACTGACACATTTTATAGCTCGGCACCCTTTTTCCTTTTTTTTCCTTTTTTTCCTTGGGTCTTGTTTGACTGAACAAGGCACAGTGGAGCCCGATGCCTCCTCAAGAACGGACAAACTATAGGCTGCAGCTGAGTCCACAATGATAACGCCTCACAATGTTGACACAAGATTTTTATTTGCTCTTTTCATTCAAAAGATCACACATGAATGTTTTTTTTCTTCCATTAACCAACACCAAAATAAATACAATAAGAAATAAAATTATATGGTAAATTTATTTGAGTCAAAGTGATTTTCAATTTAGTGAATGGGCATATTTTAGCTGGGAAAAACACAATTAAGCAACAAAAGAGTGTAATGTAAAACATTTGCACACACACTCAAATGAATAAATAAATGAATAAATACAAAGAAAGTGGATTTAGAATGAGTTTGTCAAAGAAATAGCTCATATTTGACTTTTTTTTTTTTTAATTGCTCGCTTGAGGAAAAAAAGCAATAGTGAAATTACTATAACAGACAGCCAGATTTGCAGACACCTATAATCAGCTTTATTTATTCATAATGTAGCACATTAGAGAAACTTTTTTAACTTTAACTCGGTTTTTGACAATTTATAGCGTTATAGCTAAAACCTATCCATTCAACAAATACAAATTCATCTGAACTCAAAAATTTTGTTCAATTTGTTACAATAATATTGATTGATTTATGTAACTATTTATTTATTTATTTCTAATCTATAACCTATTCTATGGGTGCCCCCACTAGTCTAAACACGGTGTTCTGATCAATATTATGTTTATGGCATATTAATTAAGTAGCAAAATGATCCATCTCATGGGGCTGCCAGTTTGCCACTTGCTGGCAGCTGAAGATGACATCACAGTGCCGAAGGGTTCATATTGTGAACGTCGCCATGTCCAGTCACAAAACAGGTAGCCAGGTAGGTAATTCATCTCTGAATTCACTTTCAGGGTTTTTCTTAAATTTATTGTTGGCATGTATTGACATGCATTTAACACAATCACTCATATTATACAGTAAGTTGGTTATCATCACACTTTCCCACAGTACCATCACTGGTACCCTTTTGTAGTTAAAGCTGCTGAACGCAGAAAATTCAATTTCAAATCGCCACTGCCACTTGTGGTCAGAAAATGAAACTGCACCCTTCTTCATATACACGATGCACACATCACATCTACAGACAAAAGGGCGGGAAACTCGAACCCGAATGGAGTCTAAAAGCTTGAGCTGCAGGTGGCTTGCCTACGATGCAGGGTGGCGTGGCTTCGCTTCCCCAACTGGGAGACCACGTTTGAATGTGTGTTTATGTGAGTAGTACAAAAAAAAAAAACTAATTAAAAAGAAAAAAAAAAGACTAAAAATTTTGGCCAGAGGCTTGCAAGTGTACCCAATGAGAACAGCTAAGGTGTTAATCTCCTAATTAGAAGATGTTTCAATCATATAGTAAAAAATATATTTTTGGGCACGTTTTTGTTCCAAAGAGCAGCAACTTTAAACCAGACAGAAAAGTAATAGAGAAAAACAACATAAACATTTGTAGCTAACTTCAGATTCTGAGCTGAAGTTTTACAAGATTTGGTGACATTCTGAACTCAAATTTTATTTATCAAGCATTACACTTTGGAAGTTTTACTTTTATTTATTTATTTACCAATTGTTTATTCAGGTAAGGCAATTCAATACAAGGTTTTGATGCTACAAACAGCCCACAAGACAACATGATCAGTTGATTTGATTGTTTCATATTGTCGCTGTCCTGTGGAAAACACTTATGTCTATTTTTGTCATTTTTATTATTATTATTATTATTACATTTTTACATGCTTACATTTCATATTGTTGCTGTCCTGTGGAAAACACTTATGTCTATTTTTGTCATTTTTATTATAATTATTATTATTTTTATTATTATTATTATTATTATTATTATTATTACATTTTTACATGCTTACATTTCATATTGTTGCTGTCCTGTGGAAAACACTTATGTCTATTTTTGTCATTTAATATTATTATTATTATTATTATTATTACATTTTTACATGCTTACATTTATGGGATGAAACCGAATGCAGACATCCCAAACACTTATTAAAACACTTATATCCATTTTTTTTTTCAAGTTTATGGGATGTCTGCATTCAGTTTCATCCCATAAATGTAAACATGTAAAAAAAAAAAAGACAAAAATGGACATAAGTGTTTTTCACAGGACATTAAGGATATTCAAGTCCAAGTAGAGTTTACTACTGTTTTAGTGTAGGTGAGTGATTATGATTTATGTACAAATTACGGTTTGTCCGATGTCAGAGGAATGGAACTACAATGTTTAAAAACTGTTCATGGCCCTTGTTTAAACTTTTCCAAAGTTCTTAGTTTCTGATAATAAACTCGACATTTAAGTGAATGAAGTCCATTGACTTTGACTGCTTTTTATTCTCTTTAAATCTAGTACGTTTCACACCACAGCATCTTTTGATTATGTTAAAGCAACGCTCGATTTCACAACATGAAGCAATGCTCACCAACACAGAGAAAGACAAAGAACAAACACCGCAATTGCAGGAACCCGGACAACGTTGCATTGCTTGAGTTTTTTGTTCATCCCCGCTCCTCAACCCAGAGGGATTTTGCTGCAAAAATCTTGCTACTTCACCTCTCCCCGCTCGCAGAGGTTAAGCGAGGATTACACGTTGTAACCCTCGAGCTCATCCCGGATGAGTGGCCGAGTGCGGCGTCTCTCAAAATCTCATTCATGATTGACATTGATACATATTCATGATTACATTCCAAGGGGGCCGTCACAAGAAGAAGCGTCTATCACAGAGGGACAAATAGACAGGGCGAGAAAAAGTAGGAGTGATTATATAACAGCACAGTCTTGGAGGAAAAGGGGAAAGTGGGCCGCTTCCCGCTGCGTAGGGCATGATGATTATTCTCACAAAAGCGGAATATAAATAAAGGTGTTGGCATTTACTGGCTGAGGCCATCCTTTGCGAATAAACATTGACAGCCGCTTCCTTCCCTTGGAAAACGGATTCTAAGCCGTCTATCTATCCGTCCATCTGCCCGCCTCTCACACGTCCATTTGGACCAGCACCATGACGGGTGGCGCCTCTGCCACTTTGCCTTTACGCCGTAGCAGGTGAGTGAGACCTCTGAAGGACGGCGTGGTGTGGAGGACAATCTCCTTGAGACCCGCCCGGAACTCGCGGCGGATCAGGCAGTAGAGCACCGGATTGAGGCAGCTGTTGGTGTGCGCCAGGCACACGGTCAACGGGAAGGCGTAGGCCTGCGCGTTGTAGAACGCCTTGCTGAAGGGCACGAGGTCAAACTTGATGAGGACCCCCCACAGTGTCAGCGCCTGATTGGGAAGCCAGCACAGAAAGAAGGACAGAACCACAATCACGATGGATTTGGTGACTTTGGAGCGGCGCTTTTGGCGGCCTTCCACCTCTGGGCCGGCGGCCCCTGAAACGCGGCGGCTGAGGACGAGGCGCAGAAGAAGTAGGTAGCAGACGCTGATGATGATAAGAGGGATGAGGAAGCCCAGCAGGACCTTTTGCAGATGGTACAAACCCAAAAGAAGTTGCGGGTCCCAGTTGGCCGTGTCCGGGAAGCGAACCAAACAAAGTTCCTCGTCCGACACCTGCGCGGTGGTGGAGTAGATAGCGTGAGGCAACGTGACCAGCAGAGACACGGCCCAGATCCCCAGGCTGGTCCACTTGGCCCGGGTGGCCGCCGCCCTCCTGCTGTGCATCTTAAGCGCCGACGAGATGGAATAGTAGCGCGCCACGCTCATGGCCGTGAGGAAGAAAACGCTGGCGTACATGTTCATGGTCGTCACCGAGCTGACGATTTTGCACATGACGCGGCCGAACGGCCAACGGAAGTCCAGCGCCGTGTCCACCGCCCAGAAGGGCAAGGTCAGGACGAACTGCAGGTCGGTGATGGCCAGCCCCATCACGAAGCAGTTGATGGACGATTGCTTCTGCCTGTAACGCGAGTGCAGCAGATACAGCGCCAGCACGTTCCCCACCAGCCCCAGCGCGCAGACGCCGGAGTAGACGCACGCGATCATCACCCGCACCACCAGGCTGGAGCTGTCGCCTTGGAATTCCGCGCTGGATTCCCTGCTGAGCAGCTGCAGCCAGCAGTGTAGCGACAGGTTGCCGCTGGAACTGGCGCTACAGTTGCCACTGTCGTCCTCCGGCGGCATTTGCTGCTCACATGGCTCCGGAGCCAGAGTTTGAACTCCGGTCTCGTTCATATCGGATCCAATTGGTCACATACCCCCCACGCCAGGGCAAAGTTGGACTGCCGGGGATCAGGAAACAGGAGGCAAAAAGGCGTCAAAGCACTGCATATTGTTGGTTTATCCGTGTCAGGTTGTTAAGAAAGCCGCCTCCCGCTGCCGTGATCTTCGTCTGCTCCTCCTCGTGTACTCGGCGCTCTGTGCGCCTTATCGCTTTGCCGGGGAGCGCGCAACAGCTCACCAGCGCTGACGCTGCTCGTTTCCTCACCGTCTCATTGCTACGTCAAAGTGCACAGGCATGTCCATTATGGGAGGGGTGGGTAATAAGGGAATAACAATTGGGGTAGCGGATGCTTTTTGTTTGTGTTGCGTGGGCGTGCCTTTGAAAGGGGGCTCATCTGATGACAACTAACGTAAGAATTTACATCTGTTTGCTGTTTGAAAGTAATTACAGGAGTTGTTGTCTGTCTCACAATTCCTTTGAGTTACACTACTTTTGCCTTACTTTTGAGCTATTTTAACACAGATACATAGCATTTAGGCAGAAAATTTGATGGCCTTCTGTTATATTATAGAAAACACAATGGTCACTGGAGTAAATAAAAAAAAAACTAGGACATAAAACTAATTTTTTAATTATAATACATAATATCAAAATAATCTAAAAATAATTATCTAATCCCCCAATATCGCAATTGTGATTTAATATATGATTATTTTCTTCAAAGTCCTCTTCCCATATATATTTTTTGAACAGCAAAAGTGATAAATTAGTCTGTATTACAAAAAAAAACAAACAAAAAAAAAACACATTTATTATACACAAATGTTTTGGTCTAATAAATTGGGCCATGTTAAAATAAAGGCAAATGAAGATGAACAATTGATTAATATGAAAGACAGTTTATCTAATTCTGTTAAGCACTCACTACGACAACTTTCAAAACCTACCAAAATTCTACCAAATAAGTAGAACATATATATATATATATATATACAGTATATATATATATATATATATATATATATATATATATATATATATATATATACATACAAAATTCAATACAAAGTCTATGGGATACTGGCCAAATACTTTTTTGCCCCACTGTATATGGAGCATTTGAGAAAAAAAAAAAAAAAAAAAAAATGAAAAAAGGGTTATCTATGTAAGGTTGTAAGGAGAGGAAACAAACAAACAAGAGGAACACTTTCCAGTGTGATGCATTGCATTACCACAATAATAATCATCTTCAAACGAATTATTTTCTGACATTGTCACTCAAAACTGAGCAACTCGGTCTTATTAAAAAATTACAGATTTTTGTTGTTGCATGTCATAATTTATTATATCCAAAAACTGCTTCAAAGCTTTGTTGTTGTTATGCTGCCTGCTAAGAAGCTGTTGAAAAATCATATTTTTCATGCTGTCTTCAACTGGATGTACACTTGTCAACTAAGCTTAGCGTGATCCAAAATGGAAGCCATGTGCAGATGACATTCTTCATTAAAAAAAGAAACTCACACACTTACTGGATAGAATTCCTTCATTTTAAGTTTGCTGCGCTTTCATTCATTGTGACTCATTTCTTGTCATCTTAGCGACCTGTAAAAAATCAACATTTGTCGACGTTAAGGCCATGGCAGGTTTTACTTCATGAGTCACAGAAGCTGTAAAAGCAGTTAATATTTTAGCGGATGCATACAAATCGCTTCTCAAACGCAATTTAAAGCAATTACCGTATGGCATATTGAAGGACGCCACAGACTGTATTCTAAAGTTTTTTCCACCTGCTTGCATTAATACCAAAGCTTTTCGTGATGCAACGTTATCCTCATTTGACTTCAAACTTGGAGAAAAACACACGACTAAGATTTGGATGAAAAATACAACCTGAAGTTCACGTCATATTTTGGGGTTCAAAACATCAACACAAGCCTCGCTCGACCTCTTTTCAGCTAGCATTAGAAGTAAACAGAACTTTTTCCATTGGCTTTTCTTCAAGGACACCCTGGCTGGGACGTTGATGATTTAGTAGAAACGTTTCTTCTGTGAAGTCATGTTAAGCCCTTTTACTGGTTTTATTTTGGTGTTTATTTATTAATGATAGATATTATGTGAATGATGTTAGCTATTCACGCTAGTTAGCAACATGTTTAGCCATGGCACTGTTTTTTAAAAAAATTAATTTTTAATTTTTAGTAATTTTCTATTTACTGATTTCCTTCCCATTCCCAATGACTTTGTCGGACTCTGAACTTAACAGTGGGAGAAGATGGACATTGCTGTGTTAGCTTTTCAAGCCTAGCTAGCCATGTCACTGGTTTTATTTTGTTTATTTTCTACTTTGTGTTTTTGCGTTTGTGTTTGATTTAAACCAACTATTTTTTTTGTTAACAAATGACCATGATTTGACTCTCTGGTGTTGTGGCTTTCAGTCTGCTACATTAGCTGCTTGTGCTAGCCACCAACTGGTTTGCAAGTGAAGGCGTAAAATATCATTTGTAATCTTTTGTGTGTTCAAATAAATCAAAGATGAGATTTTTGTGAAAAGGGTCTTTGCAAGGATGATTTATTACAGAGATCTCCAGTCACACAATTGAATATCACCAAAAGAGTGTCATCCAAGAATGTGTGTATCCCCCCCATGAGACACAGCCCTTTATTAGTTTGTACAAAAAACGCCTCTTCTCCTCCCATCAAATACGAAAATCAGATTACTTTCTCACATAGCTATGTTGATCTTTCACGTGAGAACACAACAGAATCTCAATATGCCAGCTTGCACTTTCTTCATATTTTAGACAAAACATGTTCTCAGTGTGCCAGCTTGTACTTTCTTCCCAAAACAGAATCTCAATATGCCATCTTGCATTTTCTCAAGAAGGACAAGGGAAAAGGAATTTAGACAAAAACAAGATAACAGATAGGTTAAGGTCGAGTTATATTGAGTTTAACCTTATTTCACCTGCTCTACACATCTATAACTAAATTCAAAATGGTTAAAATATAAAATAAAGAATTAAAAATGTTAACAATGTTAACACTAGCTAATGCTAGTCTCTTGTGATCAAAAAGTAGATTGGCATAGAGTATGGTGTGCTATGTTTTATAACTTAGAGCTAATTACTTTCAATATAACGGATCTTAATGTAAAATGTATTAGTAAAAGTCGATGAAACTTTGGTCTTTGAGGTAGCACTTAAAATAGACCCTTCGTGTACCTGCACCCGTAGTGATTGACATTTCGACAAGGCTGGATGGAGCCAGATGTAACCATATGCCGTTTATGATGTGTGACCTGCAATTTGTTCCTCCGATTTTATCTCAAGTGCATGGCAAGTAGGACCCTCGATTGAATGTCATTTACATGAGAGTGGCATTTTGCGCAAATGGAAAGAAATGGTGCAAGGCATTGCAAATGAAGCATTTAAAGGCTCTTAAAAGTTGAAAATAATGTTGTTGCACGTCTTTTTTCTCGATGGTGAATGTTTTCTTTTGATGCCGTGGAAGCTACGGCCATTGTAACGCGTGGTGGCGCCGAGCCCATTGTTTTTCTTTTGGCTTAATAAAGCGAATCCGTGGACTGCCAATCCTTTTGTTGCTCTCTCCCGTTTTTTTGCTGACCCCGATAGCCGATCGGCCCGCGAGCGTTACAATGTCCTAGGACAAGATTTTTATTTATTTTTTTACATTGTTTTTCACCTTAAGTTCGCTGACCGAGGAAAAAGGCTGCCAAGCCAAATTCTTGTAAATTGCCAGAGGTGCTCGCCGCAAGCACTTTAACCCGCATCATCTCACTATCAAGCGAACCACTTGACACACTTGCTGACAAGTATGGGATTGCGGGGGCGGGGCTTTATAACTGATCACATCAAGTGTCACATTTGAAGAGCAGTGAACGCACTGGAGACAGATGTCATTATGACAGTGGGTGAAACCAACGATGCGATATACACAACAGGAATGCCGATGCACTGTTTCAAAAAGACCGGTCCGAATCACCACACCCCCGACCCCCAAAAAAACATAATACTGCATTATGAAAAAAGGGACTTTTTAATTGCTTGTCCAGTATACACATATTTTGGTCTGTGGCGTGCCGGCCCACCCAGCTGTGAAATTTGCAAAATATGTTTTTGTGCAAACTGTCAGGAAATGCTTATTCAAGCAAACTGTTCAGATTTGGACCCGATTGTCACATGACAATTGGCTGAAATCGAATCGAATTGAACTCTTGTGAATTGAAATCAGAATCAATAACCAGCCCTACAAAAAAAACACACCAGAATCACCCCAAAAAATTAAGCAGAGCTGCTGTGTTGTTGGATGCATGTCAGCTCCTGTCCACTCATTACCGTTGATTAGAATGATAAAGCCCATTTCTTTTTCATCTGCACTGAGGTGAGGCCTGTCTTTTCTTATCTGCTGCCGGCCTGTGGGAAATCTCTCAACTTGCTTCTTAACTTCATATCATAATTAACAATAATGGAAAACAACCTCTGTGTTAACAATTCGTGACTTGCCTATTTAACGGTAGAATGAGAGGATGCCAATAGATCTCCAACAGAGGCGGGAAACTAATTTAGATGAATCGGTTTTGATATAAGCGGCTAGAAAGGAGTAGAATGGGAAGTTGAAGTTACAAAATACCACCAGGAAGTTCTTTTATTCAGTACAGACTATAAGTTATTGTATTATTAATTATTCATTACGGATTGTAGAGTCTCAAAATTAATATACTGTATGTGTGAGTGTGGGGCTTCATTATCATGCTGTCCTGTTGGGAAAGCTTTTTTTTATTTTTTTTTTTAATTTTTGCAATATTCCATAAACAAAGTACCGCATTTGCAAATACAGTACATCTATTTTCTATAGCACTTGTTCTCATCAGGGTCACGAGTGAACTGCAGTCTTGACTGGTCAGCAGCCAATCACAAGGTACATACAGTACAAACTCGGGATCATATGCCATCGGGCCTTTTGACATTCACTTAAAGAGTCCTCAATGGTCAGGCTCCTTTATACTTGCTGCATTTGCTGCCATTTTATTATGTTGCCAGGTCACTGCGGTGTGCCGACTGCCTTTTACTTCATGTCCCTCACGCAAGATTCAAAACTGAGATTGAAAACTTAAAGTGGTGGAGCCTCGCGGTCTTTTCAATGCACTTCCTTTTCAGTGGATATTTTTAAAAAAGCAGTTTAAAACACATTATTTTTAGACAGGAATTCCACAAAGGCTAGATTGTCTGATTTTTATTAGGTTTGTGTATTTTAACGTACTATTAAGTGTTATACGCTTTCTTTGATTCTTGAAAGGATCTTCGCGCAAAATATTTTGCTTCTTTATTCCAACGTTCAACAAGCGGTATTTAACTTGAATCACCCACCAATGTCATTTCTCCTGTGTTTGTCTTTTTCATGTTTTTTGATACGCGTTTGTTCTGTAGATTACAATAAAGTTTCCCGCTACAGCGCCACTCCAGACTTGGCATATGCATTACAGCCGTTAAACACCCTCAGTGTCTTTTTTTTTTTTTTTTTTTGGGACACACGCAAGTCTTGAAATGCTTCTGTGTGTACGGGATTTGTTTGAGGAACGAAGCCGGCTTTGCTTCAGGGGCCTGAAGACTAACAACCTAACGAGACAGCCAGCTACACCTGGACAAGACTTGGCTGGCTGGAGGGACCTGATTGGTCGACACAAGGCTGACGAGAACAGGTGGAAGCGAGAACCTAATGAGCAAGACAAGCCATAAAAAAGAGACACGGGGAAAACATGTTTAGCACATTAGTAAAAAAATATATATTAAAAAAACAATAATAATAATAATAATTATTATTATTATTAAAATGACCATCCTGTTGTATGCACTTGATAATTCTTCCTTGCTTAAACCAGCAATACAATATCTTTCACCTCTTTCAGTGCTTGGAATATTGCTGCTGATTGCAAAATAAACAGAAAACAAAATCTGAGTATTACCTCTATTAAATGACCTCCCCCACGGTTTAACCGTACACTAAATAGAAATGCGGTCTACATTCCCAAATGTTTTAAGAAGGCGATTGGCTGCTTCTAAAGCTGATTAAAAACGCTTCCCACTCCCATGCGGCATCCGTTGCCATAACATTTTGTCTCATCCGGCCTACGGTTATGATACAATGATCAGAGGCAGAAATAATTCAAGTGACTTGAAGACATCGTCAGACTGTCAGCGGCCTTAATAAGAATGCATTCATTCACCGTCTGTGCTTATTTCAGCTTTTGTTGTACTTTAGTGACAGAGCCACTTAGATCTTTTTCCCTTCCATACATGGCCTAAGATGCTAAGTACAAACCATACACACCAATTAGTGTCAGGATTTCTGTTAGGACAGCTGCCTGCACTTGTCTGTGTTTGGCAAATCAATAACTGCGGGTTTCATCCTTGGATGCAGCATGAGCCATGAAATAGTCATTTGTTTGTCTGTCAAAATGTAATAAATGTTGTTTAGAAAGCATGTACATTCATTATCTGTAATTGTAGTCCCTGCAAAGCCATATGACTAAAAAGCGCCATCGGATGAGTTTTTTTTTTTTCACCGCCTCTCTAGCATTCTTCTTGGATACTGGACCGTTTTAAACTAAAAACGGTGACACGCTGAGTTGTTTTGCAGCTTTTTTTATATGTTGATAGTGTTTTGAGGGCAGAAGGGTTTTTTTTAAAAACATTCTCTGCTGCACAATAATCTGCAAGGGCATTCCTATATTTTTTTTCATGGGGCCATTTTTATTGGCGAAATTTGTCTTAGCTGAGAACAAAAAGACTGAAACGCTTTGGCTCTGAAGCAGGGCTCTTTTCAGCACGTGAGCAGACGAGAAACCATTGTGTTAGTTTGAAGGTCATGGTGTTTTGAAGACTGAAAAGTTTTTCTAAAGCATCCTGTGGATTATTATTTTTTTTTTTCGTTACTGGGTACAAGACACAATTCTTAAAAACGCTCCATCACATTCAAAACAAAGAGAAAACACCAAGGCTAAAAAAAAAAGTTCTTATCCAGAATTAGGAACAGGACTTTTTTATTTCACATTTTTGGGCAGTTTGTCACTTTTTTACTCTTGACTGCCACCTCTGGCCCAAAGCGTAACGGCAGCATCTGTGTCAGGCTCGTTCATGGTGCGCGTGCGAGTACGTCCACGATCTTAAAGCGACAACCACAGTTGACAAACGAAGACATGACTTCAAATGAGGTAAGAAAAACTCCACCCCTCTTCGTACTCATCCGGGCATCGGTGGAGCATGCATGATGTAGAAAAAACTTTAATATTACCTTTTTAAAAAAAAAAAAAAATTCCCATTACCAGCTAGAAGTCACAAACATGAAAAAAAAAACAGGCTAATTTGATAATAATAATAATAATAATAATTTTGGCTATATATAATACAAACAAAGTGGTAACCTTAACTAATTTGCTCCCAAAAATGTATAAATACGTTCTATTTTAAATATTACCATGTTCCCAAAGACATATTTGTACGTTTTTTAAATTTATTTATCCTAGAGTATATAGAAGGCTTTGATGCAGCCTCTGAACTGAAGAGAATGGTAGAAGCAATGGTAGTTATAAAAAAAAATGGCCAGCAAGTGGCAGCAGAGTATAAGAGATCAACCAGGGCCATGTTGCAAAAAGCTTTGTGAATAATGATGAAACTATATTAGCTATATTCTAATGCTAATTGCTGCAGAAAGGAAACCGTTAGAAGAATACTTTTTTTCAAGAGACTCTAATGTTTCTTTTGATAGGTTCCATGTTTTTATAGCAGTAGAACACAATATTCTGCGGGCCTTGAAAAATCAGTCAAAATCCAGTAAAACAGTCCGGAGTGAAGGTGGTTGCTTTAGTGAAAATGGCTGGGAGTGAATGAGTTAATGAGAACAAAAAAAGAGCTAATCATTTATAATCAAGACACATAAAAGTTAAACTGATATGAGAATATTTTTCATGAGAATAATGTTGTAATATTAGCCAACTGCACAGACATCAAGAAGACTGCATGTGTCTCGCTGATTAGAGCAACGTGTGCACTATGTAACATGCACAAATCTCTCCTAAAATGGGCACCGTTTAAAAGAATCCAGCAAAATTAATTTCCAGTTTGTCACTTCTTAATTTCCTGTCTCACGTCACGCGGTCAGTTTGATATTTGGATAGCCTACAGAGTTGAGCAAAGCCGATAAGTGACGTCCAGGCGGCAGACAATTGAGGAGAAGTTAATTCCGGAGGATGACTAATGAGCTTGATCCTGTCTAATTACCAAATGGGCTGAAAGCTCGTAATTACACATCATACATCCCAAAGCCTGAAATCGAAAATCCTGGTGAGACTTGTGCATAAACTAATCCTTGTTGTGTGATTTGAGCAGCAGACAAGCAAACTTCCGCCGGACCGTTTTGCAGCTTATTCCAACTGAGAGGCCGTGTTCACCCTTAAGTGGCCTCCAGCCAATCACAAGGCAGCTGTCCCTACTTAATGTCAACAAACAGGTTTATTTGAATACATTTTCATATATAAGGCACACCGGGTTATAAAGTGCATTATCTTTGTTAAGATGAATCATCATATGGTTTAATTGTACCGTTTATTTATTTGATCGATTTAGCGCTATTATGCTAGCTTCAGACCGGACACGAAATATCGGATACACGGGCGTGGCTTTGAGCGGTGAAGAGAAGGTTATCCTCCTAGCAAGTTTGAACATTGCTAGTCAAGCTTGTGACCGGTGGTTGCGGTATTAATTTGGCTAATGCTAAATGCTAAAGTGCTGTGCCGACTATGCTGAAAAGTTGGGCAAAACCGCTGTGCTGCTGCGAGCAAAACATAAATGTTCAAAATAGTTTCACACTTCTGTCAGGTGTCATCCATCTTGTTTTCTTTCCAAATCCCTCTTTGGCTCAACGTAATTGGAACAGGCATGTTGTTACTGAGACAGCGTCAAGTTTTTACTGTCTCAACCTTGAAACTTTAATCCCATTTGTAGATTAAAGATGAGCGGATTTGGCCTTTTCACTTTGATGGACAAAATTCTTCTTATGGACCGCCCCCGCCTGGAGCGTGCTCGTCTGGGTGGAGAAGCTCCTCGGAGAATTTGCTTAATCAAAGCAATGCGTTAGGGTCCTGATTGGAGAACCTTGCGGCCGAGACACTTTCACCCTGATTAAAAAGAAGGGGAAAAAAACATTCTTCAATGTGCCATACGGTGGAGGGTGGAGCAGGCAAAGACGGAAAGAAAAAGGGTGGATAAAGTAAAGAAATAGCGATACACAAAGATGTCTATGAGAGATAGAAAAATGAACCTGTTATCTCTGTGGATGATCATAATATTTTGCCGGATCGATTCTATTCCTCCGCATTCATTTTCCCAACCAAATGGAAAATGTGAGCTTAAACACCCTATGACTGAAACATTATTGAGGCAATAAGGGACCCAATACAAACATTGTGGTGTGAAAATTGCCATCTAATGGAAAGGATTGCGCTGAAATGGATGAAATCTATATCATATGCATGGTTTGGAGAAGACTGGAGTTATCAGGAATACTGCAGGCTACTGCTGTGGATTTTTAGGGCCACACAATGATAAAAAAAATAAATAAATAAAAAAAATAAAAAAAAAATTAAAAAAAAATAAAAACTATTTAAATAAATAAAAAAAAATAAAAAAAAAAAAATAAAAAATAATAATAATAATAATAATAATAATAAAAATAATAATAATAATAATCTCAACAGGAATAAATATGTAATTTACAATAGGGATTCCATGAGATTAGAATTTGTAAATTTTAAACTATAAGATTTTGCTACAAATTGAAAAAGGTGCTGATCCGAGAAATGCACATTTTTGCTTCATTCCAACTGCATTGGGGTCCAGTGGGTTAGTGACCCATGAGATGTAGCTGCCAACTACAGCGCTGGAGTGGAATAGAATCACCTGGCAGCTGGCACACAAATCTGTTGGGCAATTTATATAAAGAAAAAATCTTGCCAGCATGAAAAACTAACAGATGCCTTCGCTAGGTAAGAAAATCTCAGCCTGTGATGATTGCGCTGAATGGTGAACCATGTTGCTAAGTGGAGCCCAGTAGGGATTTTGTGTGTTTGCCGATATTGTCATTAGCAAAAGGTCAACACAATTTGTTCTTTGTATTCCCAAGGAATCTTTGCATGAGATGTACTAAGGATGTATGAATCCATTTCTGGTGTTATGTATTGTATTTGCGCTTCAAGTGTGAATGATGTTTACTCTTAAAGACCGTCTTCTTTTCCTTTTGGTTTGTTAGGGGTCGCCACAGCGTGTCATCCTTTTTCATCAAAGTCTATCTCCTGCATCCTCCTCTATTGCCCTCATGTCTTCCCTCACTGAACCCATCAACCTTCTCTCAGGTCTTCCTCTCACTTACCCTTCTACCCTTGTTTCAGACCACCCCACAGCTTGCATGTGACCTTCTATTTCCTGCTTAGCTAGAACTTTCTTCTCACAATTTGACAACGTTTTGTCTCATTTCAATGCAACCCTAAACCTCCTTTCGCCTTTAGGACCTGAAATAAGATTTTTTCCGATCCAGCGAGCAGCCAGAAACCTTTTATCCCAAAGCTGCTTGGTCATGCTGCATACGCAAGCCTTTTCTATTGAGTAAATATGTCAACATGTCAATAAGTGGGCATGAAGTCTTGCGATAAGGGGTTGTCTATTCAACCTTTGGCCTAGTTTTCGGCTTTTCTGTTGTCCCTTGTGACATATTTGCCCTTTGAGAGATGTCTTGTCTATAAATCGGATCAGCGTGTTCCAGGTAGAACCTCAGAGTGCTGAGGCTTAAAGGGGGAAATAATGCTGCCTGGTGCAATGTCTAAACTCCGTACCATTTTGTGATTTTATCTCAGCCTTTTTTTTTTCAATCCATGAATCATCGATAAAAACATATTGATGTGTGTATTTTGCTCTGCAGATTTTTAGGTGATCATATTTTATGAGTTTTACAATACAGTGGTGCCTTGAGATAAAAGTTTAATTCATTCTATATCGCAAATCATCTTTTCTCATTAAAATGAATGGGAATTTCATTAATCCGTTCCAGCCCTCCCACGGAAGAAAAATGTTGTAATGTGCATTTTAGTAGGGAGGGAAAAATATGGGGAAAGTCTCACTTCATGATATTGCATCTTTAATTGTTAACATAAATGCTAGTTAGTGTTAGCATTAAGCTAGTAAGTCCTTTCCTCAGGCAGTTTGGCCGTTTTAAATACAGGTGTAATTCTTCTGTTCTATTTTTCGTTTGACAGTAAAGTTCGACTGAGAGTGCCATTAAACGGTTTAAAACTTATTTGTTACCGAATTGTTCACGACTTGCTAAAGTCTGTGCTCGCAAGTCAGAGCAGAAAATCAGAAAGTTATGCGATTAATTACAACAAAATATTGTAATCGCCTGACGCGATAAAAAAAAGAAAAGATTATAAAAAATTAGCAGCATAGGGCGATTTTTTTTTTTTATTGTAATGAATTGTATGACTTCACGAGTTAACTTGCGATTAATCACAAATTTTATATCTGTTCTAAATGTACAATAAAAAAATTCTAGGTTTTCATACTCTTGTTAACAAAAATGTAAAAAAAAAAGTTAAACTAATAGAAATAGTTAAAATGAATATTTGACGTCTATAAACGTCAATGGCAGTAAATGAGTTAACATCTTCCGCATTGTCCTCAAAGTTTATCATACAGTAAACTTCAACTGGGAGTGACAAATAAACAGCTTGAAGCAAGCACACCTGGCTTCTTGTTTGGAGAACTGCTAGTGAGAGAAAGGAAAGGTGCTAAGAAATACTTTAAAAAGTGTTTTAATATATTGAAAGCATATAGGAGGCGTAAAACTATACAAAAATGGTTTGATATGATTTGAATATTGTTGATTTTCATGTGTGGGTCTGGAGAACATCCGCCACGATAAAGATAATTAAGAAATTTCCCTGTGAGTTCCCACTGCCGGTATCGCTTATGACTTGAAATGATGCAAGTTGACAGGCAATTTCAGTTTAACAATCGCAAATGCACACCCGGATACAAAAGAACATCGCAAATGAGGAAACGACCAAACAAGACTGCAGATACAGAATCTTCACGACACGATTAAACAAAAACAAACAAAAAATGCTCGATGACAATTCAAAGCAATCAAAGATACTTTTACATGTCATCAGCGTTCGGCGGCAAGCCGGCGGAGCGTTTCGGATCCAAAGTCACCGTGGCTATGTGGCCGCTAACCGGATCCACGTGGAAATGGCCCAGGCTCTCCTCCAGGCTCCGGTTCGGAGACATGGCATCCAGTTCTCGATTCAACTTCATGTTCCCCATCAGGGTGGTGATTTCCAAACCCGGATCTCTTGGGAAATGCCGGCGCGCTGACTTGGATTCGTCTTGGGCGGGCAACGGTGGATCGATAACGTGCAGCACACGGGAGGCCTGCACGTTCTGCAGGGACCGTGACTGGACTGTGAAAAAGTAGAGATGAAAAAAACACAGGTGGTAAAGCGGATTATTCCAGTTTCTGGGCTGGCGTCATGTTAAGCAAACTAAATGCATATATTTCTAATTAGACATTAATGAAACGAGCGCACAGTGGAGCATAAATTGCCGTCAAGGTGAAACACTTGCATCCGCCGAGTTCCCCCTTAGTTATAAATGGAAAAAAGAAAATCCTGGACATGCATAAAATTTCATTCAATTAGATTTATTTTTGCCCTCAGGCTTCCCCATCTCCACGCCATATTGCACATAAAAATTCTAGCAACATGAATAATGTTCCGAATCCTCATCACGGGTAAGGGGGAGGTAGAGCAATCCCAGCTGACATCGGGCAAGGGATGGGCTACAAGTGGATTAGCCGCCAGTCAACCACAGGACACGTACTATAGAAACACAACCATTCCTACTCACATTCAGGCCTACTGACAATTTAGAACAGGAATGTCAAACTCGTCTTTGTCACGGCCACTATGTAGTTGCTAGACTAAGTGCAATTTCTGCTGAAAGCTGAATGCTAATAGCTGAATGCTAATAGCTGAATGCTAAACTGAATGCTCATGAAGTAAATTGAAAGATAAATTATGTGAAAATTACAAAGTATTAATTGTAGTAAATTATTATTATTATTATTTTTTTTTTCTACAGGAGAGCTCAGTATTGTTCATTCGATTTGACATCATCATTGCTCTCCTTTTTTTTTTTTTAAAAATCCAACAAATCAATTAAATTTTTTTTAATAATTATTATTATTTTTTTTAAATACATATACATATATATATACACATATACACACATATATATATATATATATATATATATATATATATATATATATATATGCCCTTTTTTTTTGTATGTGGGTGAGTGTGTGTATGTGCGTGTGTGTGTGTGTGTGTGTGTGTGTGTGCGTGCGTGCGTGCGTGCGTGCGAGCGTGTGTGTATTCATCAGTTCACCTAAAGCCCATTAAAAAAAAATCCCATACTAATAATATAATATAATAATAAATTGCCAGATGCAGAAACATCAATGTAAGTTATCACGATGTAGTGGCTCTCGCTAACAGACAGAATTAAGTAACCGGAATTAGGTTAAAAAATTCTATAATATAATTAAAATTAAAACAAAATTCTATATATATAATTGTAGTAAATTAAATTAATAATTAATAATACAAAAAAAAAATTATAAAAAGAACACCTGAGCCCGGGAGGTGTGAAGTAAATACCTTCCATTCATTTAGATGAAAAAGTGGAACTAATGATAGCCAATGGAAAAAATAAATTAATAAATCACTCAATAGCACCACCTAGGCATGCAGTACCCTCCAAGTGGAACTATGACAGTCAGTTGATATACATGTATATCCCCTAGCATAAGTGCCACGGATATATATTTGCAATAGGGCGGCGCGGTGGCTGACTGGTTAGCACGTCCGCCTCCCAGTACAGAGGACGTGAGATCGAGTCTGGGCTTCGCCCTTCCTGGGTGGAGTTTGCATATTCTTCCCGTGCTTGCGTGGGTTTTCTCCAGGTACTCTGGTTTTCTCCCACGCACCAAATTGTCCATAGGTGTGATTGTGAGTGTGGATTGTTGTTCTTCTCTGTGTGCCCTGCGATTGGCTGGCAACCAGTTCAGGGTGTACCCCGCCTACTGCCCGAAGCCAGCTGGGATAGGCTCCAGCAGCCCCCCCACGACACTTGTGAGGATAAGCAGTTAAGATAGATGGATATTTGCAATGTACAGTTGGAGGTGGGATTTGAACCTCTGACCTCCTGGTTACTGGACAAGGCAATTTACCAAATGCACCATTGAGCAGTATCAGCTTGTGCACATTTTTAAAATAGTAAAATACTACTGGACCCCAGTATCCACAAATATATGCATTATTATTAATTTTATTCCTGCTAAATTTTGACGTGGACGTGTCTGCTGCGTTGCGACTGGAATTCCCCCAGTACAGGCTTACCAAGGGCCGGTCATTAATCGCCCGTTAAAAAAAAAAATGGTGGCGTTAAATGAACTTTAACTCAAAATGAACGCACTAATTTTGATAATAATATTTTTTGAGAAAATATTATCAGTAACTAATAATAAAGTACGGATTTTAACAGAACATTGTAAACGATTTTGAAAATTGACAGGAAACCGTCAGACGGCTTAAAATCTTTCCCCAGGGGGGGGCCACATGTCACCTTTAACGGTCAACTCTGGAAGGTGGTGGCGGCAGTGGGTTGGGGGCTGTCACTCACAGGGGGCTTGGCTCGGTTGTCAGGTGGGTGCACGCTGGGAGCTATTTACCACTCAAGGTTACTCACTTCTTACTGGGCTGAAGTCTCCTTGGCTGACTTTGGTTTCAGCGTAGGGCTTGAGGCTCGGGAAGAGGATTAGGGAGACGGACAGCAAGAGCACCTAAGGGGGGATAAAGAAGTCAAAAGCAGTGGAGAAAGGGGGCGGAGAGGTAAAAAACAACAACACTGCTTGCATGTTTTACTTAAAATGCATGAATTTGTTAATTAGACAAATAAATTCCTCCCTCACAAAGAAGCCTCATTTTTCCTGTGGTATTGTGGAAATTTCCGTGAATTTTATTTAAAAATGCCTTCACTTGAATCCTTTGTTTATGTAGTTATTTAATGATGGGATTATCAATTACTCTAATAATTGATTACCCTAATAAGCAACAGCAAACACCGTGGCAACATGTGCTTCCCCAGTTGACACGATAATGTATTCAGTGACTGGGCTCTGACACACATCCATATTCATTAAAGCCCAAATTTCAAATATTTTTCCCCTCATCATTGCCCTGGGCGGCGCACGCCACGCTGTGCTACGGCGCTGATCAAAAAACTGAACATGGCTTCCATTCAAATAAGGAGCTTTTATACTTGAGGGTTGTGCCTTTATGTCTTTTGAGATGTCTTGTCATGATTGGCCTTTATTTGGCTCATTCACATTTTGGCTTGCTGTCGGGATGATTTTTCTTCTTCTTATTATTATTATTATTATTTTTCTAAAATGCTGCATCTTGGCACATGAGTTCATACCAGCACACATGTCCCAGTCTGGGCCGGCTTGTTAGAAGTATTCATGACCAGAGCTTGGAGCCGGCGCAACTGTTCCATTAGTGAGCTGTGGAGACAAATTCATGAAAAAATAATTATAAAGAAGACAAGACCTTAAAAAAAATGTTGGAGGGCAAAGGAAGATGTAGCCGCAGTTGGGAAGTGTATGACTCTGGGATTACAGCGCGAGTGCTCACACACAGATGGCAAAAGAAGAATCCCATTTTAAAATCTCTCACATGTTACATTTCTCCAGCTGAGACACTTTCCTCTGCAGCTCCTGGTTATGTGCGCTGCATGCAGCCATTCTGAAAACATACAGAGAAAGATTACAAGCTTAAGCTGGGCGCACCCTTGCGCTCAAAATTGGAAGGCGTGCCAAAGTACACAAACAACACATTTACTGGTTTAATTAGAATTGGCACATCATCATATTGATTTTATGAGACCAAGACAACGGCAAACAATTAATCAACAGTACCTCAACATTGTGAGGCTTACGAGGAAGATATTGCAGGGCATCACCCACGTCACCAATGACAGAGGCAAGCTTCTGTGGGAACTGACGCCATGCTGTGTGGGTAACTTGGTTGTTTATCTTTACATGAAGTCAAGATTTAGGTTAAGGTCAAAATTCCAGATTCTGAAACATTCGGGATACCCCGTTTGCATGCGTGAGTCGACAGAGTTGCTCCTGAATACATGGTCATCATGCTCAATTGGAAAACCCGATCAAAACCACGACGCACAAATAGACGTTAGAATATATTTATGTCAATCACCGCGCTAAATAAAATAGTCGGTTTCCTCTTTGCTCCAAAAGTGTGTTTCATGTTTATTTACCTCTGCTTGAGTATTTCCGGTGGACTTATAGACACATATAAATGTGCGTATCAATACACACTGAGCCAGGAAATAAGTGGAATAGAGCATGCACAGAAGGAAAACCAATGCCCCATTCGATTGAGGTATTCCGAATGCGTTTGTCATGTTTATTTTCAGTCTTGTTTACTCCGTCATGTTTAGCTTCTGTTTTCCTTGTGTTTTCCCCTTGTCTTGTCATTTCCTGTTTTATTGTGAAAAGTCTGACTCCTCTTGTTTCTGGTCACTTGCCCTTCCTCGTGTGGTGTGTGTCAACCCTGACTCCTGATTGTTTCCACCTGTGTCCCCATTACCCTCATGTGTCATCCAATGCCCTCAGCCAGGTGTGTCTTGTCATGTCATTAGTGTTGGTGTATTTAGTCGGTTGTCTCCCTCCTGTCTGTGTCGGTTCATTTTTGCTGTTGCAACTGTCGTAAGTCTTTTGCCACGTCACGATGACCTCTTCGCCTGATCAGGATCCATGTCATGTTGTTAGTCTCGCCTTAGTTGTTTTGTCATGTTTAGCTTCATGTTTTGTTAGTTCAGTTTATTTTGTATTTTGAAGTTAGGTTTTTTTTTGATTAGATATTAAAACGTCTTTTTGGACTGCACCTCTGCCTCCTTGCCCTGCCTTCCCGCATCTGGGTCCTAAAGCCCCCACCTTACTGACAGCGTTAACATGAACAAGAATTCCAGTTTGAAAAAGTGAAACACAATTGTTATAATTGGGTTTAAGCGTGTGTTTACATGGTCTTTCAAAAAACTAATTTTGCCAATATTCGTGTTGTGGAAGGAGTTTTGATTGCATGTAAATATACTCGCTGTTACTTTAGTAAATCCCCTGGTCCTGATGGGTTACCTCCGAAAATACACCGACAAATACGATGGTGTCTTCACTAAAATCTTCAACCCGTTCCTGCCACAAGCCGTCGTCCCTCCATGCCTGAAGTAGTCCATTTGAATCCTCTTCGACAAAAAGCCAGCTGTGGTCATCTTCAATGACTCACACATGATGAGGTGCTTCGAGAGACTAATCTAACGGCACATCACACTTTTCAAACCTTACTTTTTGCCTTCAGGACAAACCGCGCCACCAAGGGTTAAGCCGCAGACGCATAGATTTCAATTACTATTCTTTCTGAGATCCTGGTGGAGAACCTGGGCATCTCAGAGATGAGGAAGTGGAGTGTATGTATGTAGTTCACAATTGTGCATTAAACATCACAAAAACAAAGGAATTCATCCTGGACTCCAGGAAGAATGCCGTTGAACCACTCCCACTCATAACAGGAAATGTGTCACAAGATTTTGCTCGTTCAGATTCTTGGAGGTGCACATCTCCGATCTTGGAAAGTATACTGTACTTTATTTAGTTTTTTTAAGCCATTATAATTGTATGCAGAGTTTGAACATTTAATTCAGTCTTTTGCGTACCACTAGAAATAGTCCTTGTACCACACAACTTTGAGAATCACTAAACTAGGCAATTATTTAAATAAAAAGGAAAGTGGGGAGGCGGCCGACAATAATTTGTGTTGAGTTTGCTATTTTCTGCAAGGCCTAGGCTCAATCTGTTGTGAATTGTGCGGGTTTACTCAAGGTAACTGCCTCAGGAGACCAACAGAGATTAAAATATAAAAAAGAAAAAGAAAATACAGGAGATTGGCAAATAGTGAGGAGCGGTGAAAAGCACAACAGAATTTTAGTAATTCTGCTGCTCAAATGCTCACAGCAACGTATGGAAATGTGATGTGTAATTGGAAATGTTACCTGCTCTCCAGTCCATCAATATACTCTTTCTTCTTTTTGCGGCTCTCCTGGGCCGACTGCTTATTGCGAATCTTTCTGCGTATTTTTTTCAGGATCCTTTCTTCATACTGATAGGAAAAGAGAGACATTCCAAGGGGAGGGGTTACAAGCGGTATGAATTATTTAGCTGTAATAACAAACCTTGGTGAGTGGCAGTTGGTTGGGCAGAGTCACGCCCTCCTTGGCGAGGAGCTTCTTCTCGTCTTCATTGAGAATCAGTTCTTGAATGGACTGTTGGAAAGGCTGTGGAGGCTGGAGGTGAGACGGGAATGCAAATGTGTGAGGCCGCTTGATTACACATCCTTGCTGCCGTCGCCCTATTACACCTTCCCTTCAGTTTCCCTGCAGCCTCACAAGGAGCACTTGCCGCCATTGCTTTCATTTCGCTGCTAACCCTCTAAAAAATTAGAGTGTGACGAGCCAAGCGGCATTCTGCCACTCGCCTTAATCAACAGGGCTGGAAAGCTTGAATCAATACTTGAAATTTCATGACTATTCTCGTGTCTGAATAATTTAAGATAAAATGGACTGAAATAAGTCCAATATTAAAAACACTGGCCTGCATCTACTGATTAATACTTTTGTTTGACAGTGACTTAAATTTACTGGGGAAGGGGGGGGGGGGGGTTCATATGTGAATGATGAGACCGGCTGACGGTTCACTTTTAATCAGTCCATGAGCAGAGGCTAAAAATAGTGTAGTGTAGTTGGCGCTGCAAAACTGTCCATGTGTTGTTGAAGAAAAGTCGTGCTGCAGTCGATGTAATGGTGCAAGCTGGAAAATTACTATGTTGATCCGACATGGAAGAATAATGCAAAACAGCCACTGAGTAAGACTTGGGGATTTAAAAAGTAATAAACGTTAGATCAAAGGAAAATACAAAACTTTCATGGTTGGCTGTCAGAGGCAAAAACAACTTTGCCTCTCTCACTCCGAGTATTGAATACTTATTGCGCTACCAAAACATGGAGCGGTTTGTTAAGTCGTTCTTAAAACATTCAAAACAAGAATGCCACTATTTTTTGTTTCTTTCCAAGCGATGTTGCGCACCTTATCCGCAGCCAATAAATTGTAATAATTTGTGATCCAGACAATAATTGCAAAAACAGTGACTATAGAAGCTGCTTAATAGCAGTCTCCTGTCTTTGCAGTCACATAGTTTTAACATCCTGAGTGGGTGTGTCCATGAGAAGTCATTTCTGTTAAGTTAGAATGCTATTGGTGCTATGTTAGCTTAGCGAGTGCTACGTGTCTATTTATGTCCATAAATAGGCATCCCATTTCGTTATTTTGTCCACCTTTAACTTGACATATCTAAAATGTCTAAATTGTCTAAAAAAAGTGGACATGCTATGAGTAAAGTTCCAACAATAGATTATTCATGTCCAATAACTGCGTGAACGGTGACTAAGGAACTGCCAAAGGCAACAAACAACAAGTATTGATTATTGTCTTTTACTCAGTCCTCCATAGCTGCAATTACATCATGGTAAAGCAGCTGGAGAGCGATAAGTTACAATATTGAGAGTAACGCAGTTATTTATATTAGTTATCTTGGCCTGGAGTGTATCCATGAGAAGTGGTGTTAGCATGCTATGCTAAATCCGGTGCTATGTTATCTTAGCCTTAGCGAGTGCTACGATTTAAGTCTAAAGGGCTTACATTTTGTTATTATTTTTCCACCTTTAAGTGATGTTTGGTAGCACTCATGTATCTTGTAATCTAACTTTTAAAAGCAATTAATCAGTTAAGTAACTAAGCTACTTTTTAAAAGTGTATTTGTCTCACTTACCGGCTCAGTTGTGCCGCTCAGCAGCAGAGCCTTAACAGTCAGAGTCGAGCCGGAACACGGTGGCGCTCTGTTTACGTCTGAAGAATATTGTGGATATCTCGTCCTGTCCGGGGGGAGCTCGCCCTCCCACATGTCTTCACAAACACACACGAGAAAAATAACAAACAAACAATGATACAATAGTGAAAATGTAAAGAGCTTCAGTGGTATGTACTATACTTAATATACCCCTAACACCATCACTAAGGGCTGTAGACAATTCCATCACAATCAATGACATAATAAGCAGCTCACTGGGTTTGATGGACACTTGGGCCTCCAAGTCCGCTTTGGCCTGTGACCTCAGACCCAAACAATGAAGATCTCCGGGGGGGCTCTCAGGTCGCTGGGGGCTATCCATCTGGTCCGAGGGCGGGTCCTCGCTGATCCCGCTGTCGCTCGGCGAGGGGGACCAGAGCGGCGAGCCCGACACGGATTCGCCTCCACTCAGGAGGGCGTTGAGGAAGTCGGCGTCCGCCTGCTCAGCCAGCTGGAGCATCTGCTGGGGTGAAAGGTGTTATTGTTTTTCTTGTCTTTTACACTGCTGAGATGATGATGCATTTAAAAGATAAGTGCTACTTGTAGATGATTGGCAGGCTTACGCACATTTGGTTCCTGCACAGGCCAGTGGTGCTGCTGGCTGCCATGTTGTCCCGCTTCCTCGTGCCGGAGGATTCCATCATTTTGGTCAAACAGCCAATCGAGTAGCTCCATGTCATCATATGCCTGCTGTCATCATGATATTTATTAGGTTGTCTCTTTCATGCTTTTTAAGGGGGCGGCCATCTTGCCACTTTCTGTCGACTGAAGATGACATCACAGTTGCTCAGGGATCAGGCAACGACCAATCACAGCTCACCTGTTTTCTGAAACTGAGCTGTGATTGGTCGTTACCTGAGACCCGACCAACTGTGATGTCATTTTCACGCGGCAGCAAGTGGCAAAATGGCCGCCTTCTGATATTGATAAATACTGACACAATATTAACCAGAATACCGTATTTAGACTAGTGGGGCTGCAAAGAACATATTGTCAATAAAAGTTTGCAGTTTGCTGCTCGTGATTAACATGAAAAAACACACCTTTGTTATTATTTTTGTCCATTTCAAGTCATCATGAGCTGCACATTCTAAGTCCAATGCAAGGGCAGAAAGGTATTATTAAAATCAAATTGTCATTTTTGTGACTGCAGTAGTGTAGTCAATCAGTGTAGGGAATCAATGAGTCACTCGTGTATGATAGTGATGATACCAGCTGTATCATGATATTGCATAATTTAGGACAAGGGGTGTATTTACAGTATGTAATAGCTTTGATTAACACTGTCAGAAGGGCAATCCTTGAACATTTTTTTTTATTGTGGTTGTTTGTTGGACTTTCACAGTAACTCATTGTGCTGTTTTGCCAACGATACCAACAGTATCATGATATCACAAGATCCTATACCTCAAATTCTATTACAAAGAAAATGCTCATTTTAAATAGACACTATAATAGGTATTCATCAAATAATACTATTATTGTTTTGTTTTTTTAAGTCAGAATCACAAACTACCTTATAATATGTCATCCTGCTATTTGATAATAATACTAGAATAGTATGAAGGTATCACAAGAACACGAACTGTATCAAAAATTACTTTGTCTACCTGGGATGCGATGAAATCCTATCCTAGAACTACATCCAATATTTGAAAATTGAAGCTCAGTTTTGGTTGCCGGTATCAGAGATTTAGTCATTGGAAAAAATGCAAAGTGTGGGTGATAGTTTGATTCTGACAGTAACTCACGATGCATTGTCAAGTCATATTTGTATAGCACTTCATCAGAAAACAGTCTTAGGACAGCTGACACATTTTAGCCATAGTCACGTGCTATTTTGACAATGCGGTCAACAGTGTCGCAGTATCACTGAATTAAAAAAACTGTAGCAAAAATTTTAATTATGATGTGTCTTTTCTGACTCAACCTTAATATGTTTATTATTGTCTTTGTCATTGGAATTGCTGAGTAACCCGTGTTATGTTGTGATATCCTGCCACTGATAGCAGCAATATCAAGATATCACAAGATCCAATGCAAGAGCTGAATCTGAAATTCTTCCTTAACAGAGGTGATGATTTACAGTTTTGATTGACTCTCAGATAAACAACAATTTATTACGGATGTCAGGTGGGTGGGATTGCGATAACTTATTGTCCTGTTTTGCCAATGATAGTATTGCACAATATCACAAGATCCAATACTAGATTGATCAATTATCAGCTAGGCCATTCACAGTGCAACAACAACAATAGTCAAGTCATCTTTATTTATATCATATTAAGAGTTTCAATGCAAGAGTTGTAACATATCAATTCAAATACAGGTATTCATTACGCACCATATTTTGCCCATGGTTAGAATCACAGATTAACATTATTACTACGATATTTTTATACAAATAGTATCACACAATCAGAAGATCCAAAAAAGAGAGCGACATAAAAAAAAATCTGTCTTTTACGGTGTTAAAAATCATGGGAAATTCTCCATACTTTTGACCCTTGACAATATGTATATTTTTTGATATATGGTTAGCTGGAGAGAAAACAATATATGTCATAATAACGGTACTGTATAATGTCCCACCTACTAGTAAATATATTTACGCTAAAGACTTTGCTCTTTCTTACAACTTAACTGTCAGTCAGAAATCGAACCCACCAGCAAATATTGTATTCTATTACAGCATTTACCTGATCAGGGTAGTGCTCCATAGTTTCCCTGCTCAGGTGGTAAACCGAGGAGGCCCCCCCCAAGACGAAAAATCCCGGTCACAATAGCCTGATTTTTTGAGAAGCTCTGTCGATGAAGACTTTCTATTGAATCACTCAGCTGCTCTTGTTGGGTCCAAAGTTGAAACTCCAACACAGCACACCCAAGCCCAGTCAGCCAGACTGCTTGGCCCTCATTGGCCCAGACCAGATAGGATCTGATTGGTAGCCTAAGCACACAGCCGCACTGCTATACATCAGGAGTGTATCTCCACTTGAGGATATATCACACATTGTAGATACCAAAGTCTGTTGCTTCTCTTATTTCGGTAGCTTGTTGACATACAGCCTTTTTTTTTTTTACCTTTGCCATACATTTGACAGACAATAGAAATGCAATAAAAATGGCTCCAGTGAACCGCAGTACTTTGAACAGTAAAAGTTATCGAATCACCAGTGATTTAGAAAGCAATTTGAGAGAATACTGGATTCTGATTAGAATTGTGCTTTAGCAAAGCTTGAGGGAATAGCACAAAGTGTCTTTTGATGGAGCTAATCAGTGTTGATGAGGCTTATAAGATAGCTGCTGCACAAAGTAGTAAATCAACATAATCAGTGTGCTGGGATTTTAGAAGATAGAAAAATTGCTTTGCTTCTCTGCAGATTTTGATTTGACTTTGGAGGAACAAGTGATGCAGAAAAAAAGGACAATCACAAATCAAGGTTTTTTTTTTTACTTGAGATACAAGCAAATTCGAAATATGCGTGTGCTTCAGACCCCGACAACTAGATGGCAGCGGCAACACAACACACACACACATAAAAACAAAATATTTTTTATAAAACACAGTGGTGGCTGGGGGGCAAAAAGTTTTAGCCACACACATGCACAAAGTGGCAAACTATTTTTTTGCAATCTCTCCAAAAAGACAAACAGATGAATCAACAGCCTGACAAAACAGTGGAGCGGGAAAAACATAACCTCCTTGGCAGAGGTAGAATTTAGAGGGAGCAAATGCGTGTTTCCATATTTAACTTCAGAATGTTGCCAGAACACGTAGGAGGCGGCAGCAAGTGTCACCAGATGATATGAACATGGAGGTCATAGAATTGGGCCTGCAAGTAAGTGAACATGGGAATAAGGAAGATGTTCCCGCACAAAGCGAGAAGTCACAGTGTCATGCCTGGGCTAGTTGAGCCATACAAAAAAGAACATTGCGTAATTGCTTGATTATCTTTCGGAAGCTAGTTCCAAAGGGCTCTGCAATAACTGCACAACATCGAAATGAAAGCACTGCTTTTAAATGAAAAGCTTAATTCAAGCAAAAAACGGTTTGCAGCACAAAATGTATAAAAAAAAAAGAGATTTAGTATAAACGGTATGCTGTATTTATTTATTTATTTGTTTAATTGAAGGTCGGTGCGTGTTCCAAACTGGCTTGATTTGTAAACATTAGAGAAAGTAACACAACTCTTCAACTCAGTGAGCATCTAATGCAGTGATCAAAGTGTGGTATACCACACTGTATGAATATATTCATACAAGTAAGACTATCTAAAAGAATCACTGCTGAAGTAAAGTTCAGTGGTATTTAAATTTTATTGTTGTTTTAAAATCTAATCTTTCTAAATTGTTTGTTTTGCAGCATTTGTTTAGGTTAGATTTTTTTATTTAATTTAAACTTTTATGTGAAATTTATTTTAATTGACTCATATTTAAGTACAGTTTTGTTTTTAATTATCCTATTTTATCTATCTATCTATCTATCTATCTATCTATCTATCTATCTATCTATCTATCTATCTATCTATCTATCTATCTATCTATCTATCTGGCAAGCTAGCAAGCTAGCAAGCTAGCAAGCTACTGTAGCCTATCTAGCTAGCTATCATCAAGCTATTAGCTAGCTAGTTATTCCTCCACCTAAAAGACAACAAATAGACAAACATGGTATCCATTTATTGTGTCTGCCAGGCATCAAGCAGATTTATTTCTATTTTTTTTTTTAAACTTTATTGCGTTTTATTATCCAGTGTGGTGTCAAACTCATATTAGCTTAGGGGCCGCATGGAGGAAAATATATTATCAAATGGACCGGATTTGGTTAAATAATAGTATCTAAGTTAAAACAATTGCCGTCAATTACACGCAGATTTTCGCTATTTGTGGGCCAGCCCTAAATTACGGAGCTTAACTGTAATCATATTGTTCCAAAAAATAACACAAATGCAAATGAAACACTTTGCCTGTATGAGTTCTGGACGTATTAAATCTACCTATTTTGCATATATATTGTTCCCAGAATGCATTGTGTGGCACAGTTAATGAAGTTGTAAGGACACGTTAATCCTTGTCATATGTATTTGTGTTACCAGTAATTAAATTTGTGTCTAATTTAACCCGTTTATGTCAGTCTATGATTTATTTTTTATTTTTTTAAACAAACAGTAACTTTAGGTTGTGTGTGAAATAATGAAATCCAAGTTGCCTTGCTCATCTGAGGACTGCTTGTGAAATTCTTACTTTACAAAATCGTCTCACGGGCAAGATTAAACCCCTTTGCGGGCTTGATCTAATTGATTCTAATGATAAACGATATAACATCATCAAACAAGCAAAGTAGCTTCCATTATAAACACCTACTCTATTAGATCAGTGATTCCAAACCACTGAGCTGCGGCACATTTTCATCAGGCGTTAATTCTACTACTAAACTTAATCTGTTTGAAAATCCAATTTTATTTTCTGCGAATATTGTATCTTTGTTCATCAATCTATTCTAGTGATGTATAGTGACAGCCAGTGCAATTGAATTCACATCGATGGCAGACGGTACAATTATCATCCGTGTTGCCTTGTTGCCATTCATACAACAGAACAATATGATCATCTAAATGACACATACTGAGTAAGTACATCATTTTTTCAATACTGTGCAGAATTTTTATCTTTGTCTTTTTCCACAACTCGTAAATATAAAATATGCTGAACTATGTTATTTAGATGATTATTTTAACCTCTAAAAAAAAAAACGCTTGTTCAAATCAGTGCGGCATTATCATGGACAGTGTGAGCCGGGCTGTATCCGACACTGCATCCTGCGCACATAAACGCTCAGGAGAGATCTTTCTTTCCAAATGTAAGGTCAGCAGGTTGACCGCATTGTGAAATATTCATTCAAAAGTGTCTGGAAGGAAGCAGTCGGGCATTTTTTCTTTTTACTTCCTACAGCACCATTTACAGTGTATATACTGTCTCACTTCCTCAGGGAATCTTAACGGAAGCTAAAGGAGTGGGGGGGGGGGATCATGCATAATGGCTCCATTGTTAGCCGAGCTGTCGATGATGGCTTGATATGACATTTGACAGTGAGCTCCCAATTCGCCATCAGAGCATCAACTCCCCGTGTCGTTTCATCCCTGATATGTTAAATGAAGGTCAAATTCTAAATATGCTAACCAGCCTTTTGGAGCCTTTGAAAAACAACATCACGCTGAGATGTAGCGATGCTGAGGCCCAAATGCCATTCAATACCCCAAATGCCAGTCTGACTAACTGTGCTGCGCTCTTAAGACCTCTCAGCCGCGCGACCTTGATGGGAGAATTCCCATTGTGTCATTTGGAACATCATCTGGATGTACAAGAGTACTATCGGGGGTTTTCAAACGTTTTACGCCAAGTACCACCTCAAAACATACTTGTCTAAACTAAACGTGCATAGCAGTTGACAGACACACTTCTGGATGTACCCAATTACTTTTTAAAAGTTACCAAAGTACTCTTAAACTACTAAAATATTCCCTAAAAATAACCGAAAAATTCAACTATACACATACACATATATATGCTATAAAGTTACCGAAACACTTAAATCTACTAAACTAATATCTAAAAAAAAAATTACGCACAAATATACTCAAATACTTCTTAAAAGTTACTGAACTGTGCTTAAATTTAGAGAAATACTCCTCAAGTTACCCAACTGAACTACTCCTTGTGCATGTACATAATATAACTTATAACTTAATTCAATAAAATACTCCCTAAAAGCAATTTAAATACACTTAAATCTACTGAAATACTCCATAAAAGTAACCCAAATACTCCTAGATATATTCAATGTCTTCATAAAAGTTACCTGATACTGCCAAATATACTACCTAGAAGTAACCGACACACTCCCAGATATACTGAAATACTTCTTTAAAGTAACACAAGTATGCTTATATTAAATCTTTAGAAGTACTCACCAAGTTACCCAACTACTCCTAGTTGATGTAATATAATATTACTTAAGTTACCTAAATGTGCTTAAATGAACGGAAATGCTCTTTAAAAAAATTCTAAACATTAACCTACTAAAATGCTCTCTAAAAGTTACCCATATACAGTAAGTACTCTTAGGTATAGTCAAATGCTTAAAAAAAAAATAAAAATAAAAATAAAAAGCCCAAATACACTTAAATCTACTGTAATACTTCCTAAAAGTAATCAAAATAGTCATAGACATACTCCAATACTTCTTAAAAGTTAAAGTATAGGTACATACTGTAAAAAATGTAAATGATTTCAAATGTATTGCACATTAAAAAATATATACAATTTGGACCTTAATAAATTGAAAATAAACAATTCTAAATGTTGAAATGCAACTGTGTTGTACTTAATACATTTTATAATACAACTGAACTGTACCTAACAAATACTGTATACTGTACTGGATTAAAAAAAAAAAAAGAAAGAAGTTGAAGCCACAATATGACCACTTTGTAGTTTTAATTCAGGGATTTATTTACCCATTTTTTAAAATACATTCTCTCAAATAAATATATCTTCTCGAGAGAAAAAAAAGTTGGCATACTCCTAGCATATGCTATGCGTTAGCAATTCAGTAAATAAACACCTCATTCTCCAGACCCGTCATGGTTGGTCAATACAGAATCCATACGGCAACAACTTCCCTTCATTCTTCATCAACGTAGCCCCACTTCTCCGAGCAGGAAAGGAGGAGGTTAGGAGAGAGGAGAAGTGGCAGTAAAACAGGCCAAAATCCAGATGTCAGAGTGTGAGGCAGAACAAAACATGTCCCGTAATTCGATCGATCTTGTAGACATATGATCGCAGAGTCCGATTGTGTTATGCTGCGAGCTAGCTTAAATGAAAATGTAGCTACATACGTCAACGATGACATTTTTAAGAGCGAGGGCAACAGAAGGATTCTAAAAAGCACACAGACACACACAATGACACTGTTACATACACAAACACTGTCGATCAATTTTCACCATTATTTCCAGCGCTATTCATATACTTTCCACCCCCCCCCCCCACCACCCCCTCCGCCCCCCCCCCAAACACTTTATTCAATCTCTTGCAAATGCACTGTTACATTTTTCTTTGCTCTCGGTGTATAGCATTCATATTTTCCACCACCAGCTTCTTTTGTTTCGTTGTGTCGAGCAGTGTCAATGCGTCTCGAAAGTATCAGCAAGACTGCATATTTTTTCACGGTGAGTCATTTGCCATGCATGCTTGTCGTGATCATATAACACTTGTCTAATCAACCATCCTCCCATTTTGCTTTTGTAATATCAGCATCAGCGATCTCTCCACACGTCCTCAGCAAACCCAATCAGGTAAAACACGGACTGCTTTGACTTTGCGCCGCTCCCTACCAAACATATCAGGTGTGTACAATAACATGGTATTGTAACGTTCATCATGCCACGATTCAGCCCGTTCAAGATGGTGCAGGCCGGTCGAAGCCACGGGTTCATTTGCATCAAGCGTCTCATGTGAGTTGGCCTCAACATCAAGGCTGAGCAACTTCTGTGATATGTGTGATGTCACACACGGTAAGACTCTTGCGTTGGCGCGGCGTCAAGATCCACTCTTGTACTGTCAGAAAGGAAAAAATATATATATATATTTTTTTTCAGGCGATTTTTTTTTTAATTGTAATTAATCGCATGACTTCAATAGTTGTTTTTATCTGTTCTAAATGTACAATAAAATGTCAAATTTATATTTTTTTCTAAGTTGTCATACTCTTGTTAAAAGTGGAAAAAAAATGTTAGACTAATAGAAATATGGCTGCATCTTTTAGTCACTGATACAGTAATTTCATAATAATTCCTAAAAGTGAGTTAAGTGCTCCCTCACTATAACGCGGTTCATTTTTCGCGGTCTCGCTGTTTTTTTTGGGGTGCAATTTTGTATGCATTTTTTTTTTTTTACAGTAATGTACATATATTTTTTAATGTATTTAAAAGAGAGAAATGTGAGAAAATGTAAATGCCTTGCTGAGAAAAGTGTATAAACTGTGTGCTGAGGCATTTTATAATAAATGTAAAACATAAAGCTAACTACTTTGCGGATTTCATTTATTGCGAGTATTTTTTAGAACCTTACCCCAGTGGAAAACGAGGGAACACTGTACTGTACTGTAAAAAATGAGTGTGATATTGATTTGTGTTGAGGTCATTTTTCTGCCACTAGATGGCATAATTACATTTGTAAGACATTGGTGACAGCTCAGTGCATTTTTCTTTTCATATCAAGAGCTATCAAACTTTTTCATGATGTAACGTGAAATTCTGCAGATTTTTTGAAATTGTAAAATACAACTTGACCCCAGTCTCCATAAATGGTTAATTACTGCAAAATTTTGACATGGACGTGTCTGCTGCATTGTGACTGGAATTCTCCCTGTACAGGCTTTCAAGCAAGGGGCGGTCATTCATCGCACGTTAAAAAAAATTGTGGGGATAAAGGAACTTTAAATGAACGCGTTAATTTTGACAACCCTAATATATATATATATATATATCTTACTAGTGTTCAAATAAGAAAATTATTTTTTTATTTCTTGAAAAAGACCAACTTTATAATAAGAATCACTTTGTTTTTGGAAGATTGCGACTTTATTCTGGCAATATAATTTCCCCCTCTTTTTTTGGCGTGACTCAAAAACTGCTGACCCATATATGATAGCGCAAAGTGATTTTAGCAATTTCTCTCACTGCTGCCACAACGTGTTGTTTTTTCATAAACACTTGCAAGTGGTGACCTGAGGTGACCTCATCATCATGAGTTATACTAATGATAAGCGGTTCAGAAAATGGATGGATATTGAACATAATTAAGCGTATTAGTGATGCACAAACACAAGAGCGGAGGCAAGGTTTTGCCTTTAAGACAAGACAAGCACATCCCAGCTGTGTATTGAGCTGTTTTGTGTCATTGATTTGGGCCACAGTACATGATGTTTCCTCCATTCATTCGGCACTACAGTACACTACAAAAAAATATATAATGCAGTCATCAAAAATAAATATTTTTTTATTGACCATTCAGAATTGTCACATTATGTCCTCCAGAGCAAATCCACACGAGCCTCATCTGCGTTCTCGCGTGAAACATTGTTGCCCATGAGGGTAACCTAGCAACCCAAACTACATTTTGTTGTGCCTCTTTGTGGGATATTTGTGGATAATTTGCGTGGGGTCATTGGCATTCAAAGGTGATTTTCTTTCCGGTCTTTGTACAAAAAAAAAAATGAAAAAAATCGTACGTCAGTTCACTAAGTCATGCGTTGTTGGATGATTGTCAAATTGGTGTGTTTTTGTGATGGTTAGCCGACCATCCTTCCATTTCATTCACTAGGTGACAATTGACGCAATAAAAAAAAAAAGCACACACACATACATTTAATTTTAATTTCCCCAAGACTAGTATTAACTTAACACAGATGTGATCTGCTGGATCGTATCGACAGATATCTTGCATTATATGCAAAACCTTTTTCTTTCTTTTTTAAACTGATCAACCAATGACATAATTTGTCAAAAATGCTTAATTTATGACTAAATGGGATGTTTGATACCACTTTTTTTAGACTGAAACGATACTCAAATCTTCAGTACTCACCGATACCGATACCAAGTGCCGATACCATTCGTACTCATGATACATGAAATTTCAAATCGTCAATACTCACCAATACAGATACCAAGTGCCGATACCATTAGTACTTATGACACATCAAATTTCCCCCAAAACAATGACAGATAATAAATAATATAAAAATACATATATATCCCAACTGCAGCAAATTTCCTTAAAATCGAATGAAATTATTGGCAGTTATATTTTTTCAATTTGCTCATAAAAGTCATTTTGCATGGAGCACACAATAAAATGAATGTCCAAAAAATTTATAAAAAAGATGAAACTAATAATCCAGTGGCCAGAATAAAAAGTCCCAATCAAAATAAGTGGTTGTACAACTTATTTTCAAGTGAAGTGCAACAAATTCAATTCGATACTATAGGGCTTCAAGTAATTTATTAATACCTACTATGTTAAGAATTCCTCAAACTGTTTAGTGTGTGATGTTTAGTTATATCTTATTTTGAAATCCATGCTTTTAATTTGGAAGGCTGCTCTGTATTTCTGTTTCCTGTTTTACGTTCTCCGTTCATTACAAATACAACGTAGTACGTATAAGAGCTATAATTAGCGTCTGCAGGGGTCGTAAACGGCACCGTTCTATTTTTAACACCGCAGCTCGATGACGTTTATTTAAACGCGCGGCAAACGTAAACGAGGCCATTAAACACAGCGAAGTTACTACAAACATATATAACACAGGTCTTTCCGAAAAATGTCATTCAATTCTGCATCAATCAAAACATTCCGAGTTAATACCCAGCCTCCACTGTGCACCGTAGCAATGATTCACTCTCCCTAAAAGAGTCCACCCACAGTGGCATTTTTGTGCGCCCCAGTTTTTCTCGGGTCTCTTCATGAATAGGTGAGTCGCTACGATCTGTTTCCGCCATGAAGGAATGGCTTTTTGGCCTGTAATTGGCTTCTGTCAGTCGGGAGCTGGTGCCTCAGCTCCACTTTTCAAAGCAAAGTCGACTTGATGAGACTTTCATCTGCTGCACCCAATTTCCTTGGTCTACCAGTGAATTCCCGCTCGACCTTTTTCACGGCTGCTCCCGCAGATGAGGAGGAACTTCTAAAGCTTGATACAGTGGCCATATATACAATGAAGTTTACTGCACCCCGATATATATATATACTGTATATATATATATATATATATATATAATTTTATTTTTTTACCATAAATCAAGGGGGGAGGGGGGGCGGTGTCACCTCAAATAATGTAGTTGCGTAAGTGTGCACACCCTTTTATTTTGGGGGATGTGGCTGTGGTCACAATTAACCAGTCACAGTCAAACGCATGTTTAATGTGAGTCATCACATATATGTAAAAAAAAAAAAATTAAATTAACTCTGTTTTTTTTAACTTCCTGTTCCGGCCTATAACCTGCAGCCAAACGTAGCCACTGGCGTGAAGATGGACAAACACGTACTATAGTTAGTTTTACTTGACGTTTTTGTTGGAGGCATCTCAAGTCATTTGTGCACTTTACAAAGCCAAATTCAAATAGCTTATTAGTTGTACGTCTTTGCCGTTTCATCTCAGAGTAAAATAACCTGCTCAAGTTCCTTCTACGGGCCTCACAAATCAACTCTTCTGAAGTGTGATACTTGGTGGGCACAACTAAACCTGTAAGCGAGAAGTTCTGAGAATTGTATCAAAGAAAAAAAAAAGATAGCCTGTAAAAAGCTCAGTCCGTTTTGATCATTTTGTTTAATAGTTGTATTTCTTTATATGTATTTTCTTCAAGAATCAAATAAATCTATAACATTATTTGACTCTATATATACTTTCTATTTGATTTTACATGAATTCCAAGATTTTACTCAAGTAAATATCTGCTACAAGCTTTTAAAAATAAATTAATAAATAGAAGCAGAAGTAGAAAAATGTGATTAATCACGATTAAGTATGGAAAATTGTGCGATTAATTAGTTACAAAATAAATAAATGAAAAAAACAACATCTATATCATTATGAATAGGCAGTGTATCAAGTCAAGTCAAATTCAGGTTAGCTTACTGCTAGCTAGCAGCTGGTCAGATGCAAGCTATAGCGTATGGATTTAAAATTGCTCCAACAGAACAACTTTATTTCTGCTGTTAGCCAGCGCACGGCAACAGAGGTCCACTTGGTCAAACTAAGTTATTTTAAACTAAAAAGTAAAATATTATCCGTATGCTGACGTGGCTGTGTTAGCGCGTCGGTGTACACTCTGGTATGTGCTCTTTAAAACAACCATAGCTTTTCTTTTCTTTTCTGGAGAGCTCAGTATTGTTCATTCGGTTATTTTGTCATCATCATTGCTCTCTCTTTTTTTTATTATTATTATTTTTTTAATATATATATTTTTTTTAAATAATTTTTTATTTTGTATGTGGGTGAGTATGTTCATGTGCGTGTGTGCGTGAGTGTGAGTCTGTATTCATCAGTTCACCTAAAACCTATTTAAAAATCTCACACCGTTCACCTAAACGGAACACTTCAGAACCCAGCCAGAGCCGTGAGAAATAAATGAATAAATAAATAAAATAAAATACAGTAAAATAAAATAAAATAAAATAAAATAAAATAAAATAAAATAAAACAACCATTGCTTTTCTTTTCTTTTCTAGAGAGCTCAGTATTGTTCATTCGGTAATTTTCTCATCATCATTGCTCTTTTTTTTATTATTATTATTATTTTTTTTAATATATATATATATATTTTTAATTAATTTTCATTTTATTTGTGGGTGAGTATGTTCATGTGCGTGTGTGCGTGAGTGTGAGTCTGTATTCATCAGTTCACCTAAACCCTATTTAAAAATCTCATACCGTTCACCTAAACGGAACACTTCAGAACCCAGCCAGAGCCGTGAGAAAAAAATAAAATAAAATAAAATAAAATAAAATAAAATAAAATAAAATAAAATAAAATAAAATAAAATAAAATAAAATAAAATAAAATAAAATAAAACAACCATTGCTGCAAAGAAAGCGATCTAGCCTACATGGAGTAAAAATCAATCATACATTAAAAAAACACACATTTTTCTTCAGCATCCAGCATCATGGGCATGTACCAAACACACACACGCACACGTGTTTACCAGCTGTATTTGTGCCCCTAATGAATGCAGTAACACCCAAGTCTACACTGAACACAATATAACCTTTTTATTTTTATTTTTTAAGAGGTGTACAGTGTCGTGAATGTATTAGTGTTGGTAAAAGCCAGCGGGACACTCCTGGAATAAATGCGACGACATCTCACGCTGTGGCAAATCTCGCAGAGTGAGTGACATCAACACAACTGGGTGGATTTACCGGCAGAGAGATGGCTGCCAAACAGAATGACTTGCTGTTCCAAATCCTGAGTGCTTGTTTGGGCTCCGTTTGAGGCAGCTGGTGCTCCCCCACATGAACATAATCCTTATGTGACTTGATGACAAGCCCGGACACAAAAGTTGGAATCAGTAGAATCGCCCAGAAACGTAATTACAGTATTTCTCTGATTGGCTAGTTTTTCCTCTTTTTTTCAGCCAACACAGTTTTTTCCCCCGCCTCTGTACCTTTGACAGGGTTTGACTAATCAACCTCCATTTGTTCTTTTTTTGATCATGGTCCGTTCTTTCAAAAATTATGGACGGAATCCACACATTGATATTGGCATTTGGAGGGAAAAAAAGGTATATTCAAATAAACTTGCTAGCTTCCTAATAGTGAAATGCAAAATTTAAATTCCGTATAAAACATTTAATTAAATTCCTATATGACCATTAAAAAAACAACAACAATAAAAACGATGTATCTCCTTGGCAGAGGTCATAGCTCACTGATTGCTCTTGTTTATTATCGTGTGTGTTTTCCACCTTGAAAGTGTTAACTGAGTGGATAATTTTTTTGGACTGTAGTTGTTGGTTGCTATGAGTATGAGGGAACCGCAAATATGAAGAAAGGTGGTTTTTACCCATGAAATAATGGGATATTGCTGCCCCCTGGTGGTTTTAACCCGTAAGTAAACGTTGAAGTATGACTTATCCTGTTCAGTATCGCATTTGTGACGCCTCAATATAAACAGAATACAGTACTTTGTTTAGAAAGGAAACAAATTAGAAGAGTAAGGTAATAATGGTATAAATAATAAAGGTCTGAGAATAGCAACATAAAGTTTACTACAACACAGGAGGCAAATTTGAAGGGTGAAATTGTCAGTTCACCTCACAACAGCACAATAAATATTCTCTGTATTAATTTGCAAAAGAGAACCATACATAATGAATGTATGTTTCCTTAATTCCATTTTCCAGCCATAGGCTATGCATACGATTTACATAATAAGAAACGGAAAACAATCATGCATCTGCAGGTGTTCATCTGGATTAAGATCACACTAATGTCACACGAACAGCAGCAGTCCACTGTGACATTTTGTGGAAAATTGCGTTTGGAAGGAAACGCACACCTCAGAGGAGTAACCCGGAGGAGATGACAACAATGGGCCGCCCGCTGACCGTTTATCTCGTGTGTAACAAAACAACAGTCACAGTCGGTGATAGCATTTGTTTGGATGCATTTGGATGAGAAGCCAGAAAATTGCTTTCTTAGATACATTTGCTTCGCTTAGGTGAGTTAAATGGCATTTTGGAAAATGTCCAATATTGCCTCCAATAGCAATAAAAAGTCCATCAGGATCAAAATGGTGCTTTTGATTTTCTGAGCAAGGACGACAAAATATCACTTGCTTGTGTCGTGTTTATTAAAACGTTTGACTTTTTCTAACAAAGGAAAATGTGACTTTTTTGAAATAGCTCATAGCAATGGAAGATAATTGTTGCGATGCGGATGAGAAGTTGTGGCCCAAAGGAAGTTGGAAAATTTGGCTTATTTATTTATTTATTTGTGCTATGCAGTGTTTTCTTTTCCTCTCTGTATCACAATAAGTCAACAAATCAGTGCTAACAATAAAAGTGAAATGTGAATCTTGCCCGATTTCTTGCAATCAATCTTCGACATACATGAAAGGTGTAAAACTCTCAATTTAGAAATACTGACATCGAAGCTTAAGCGACAGTTTGCGTCAGTACAGTTATATTGAAAACATGACTAAGCAATTTGTCTGTGTTATCCTTTCACAGACACTCGGATGGTACTAACATGTTTAACTCATTCACTGCCATGGACGGCTATGGACGTCAAAAATTCATTTTAACTATTTATATATATGTTTAACATTTTTTTCCACTTTTGTTAACAAGAGTATGAAAACCTAGATTTTTTTTTATTGCACATTTAGAACAGATATACAATTTGTGATTAATTGTGAGTTAACTAGTGAAGTAATGCGATTAATTATGTTTACAAATTTTAATCGCCTGACGCCCCAAATTTTTTATAATGTTTTCTTCTTCATTTTTTTTTATTGATTCATTGCCATTGATGGATATAGACGTCAAAAAAATTAACTTTAACTATTTCTATTAGTTTAACATTGTTTTCCACTTTTGTTAACAAGAGTAGGAAAACCTAGATTTTTTTATTGTTCATTTAGAACAGATATACAATTTGTGATTAATTGTGAGATAACTAGTGAAGTAATGCGATTAATTATGTTTACAAATTTTAATCGCCTGACGCCCCAAATTTTTTATAATGTTTTCTTCTTCATTTTTTTTTATTGATTCATTGCCATTGACGGCTATAGACGTAAAAAAAAAATCTTTTTAACTATTTCTATTAGTTTAACATTGTTTTCCACTTTTGTTAACAAGAGTATGAAAACCTTTTTTTTTTTTTATTGTACATTTGGAACAAATATAGAATTAAAGTCATGCGATTAATTACAATAAAAAATGTTAACCGCCTGTCGTTCCTAATTCTTAATAATCTTCTTTTTTTTAATGAATTCATGGCAGTGAATGAGTTGATAATGACACAAATATTTATTTTTGAGAAGGCAAACCATCATGTTTTGCTATTTGGACAAATAGTTTTCTGGAAATAATAAATGTTTGCTGTTTTGCAAATTTCAATTCAATTTCAAAATCACACTTGCTAAATGAACAAAGTTGCTCCTTTTGAGCATAACTTAAGTACAATTCTTTCTCTCTCTCTTTGGGCCGCCATGACATCATTGTGAACCTTTGGAGAGGAGCGTGAGGTGCTCAGCGTTGCAAAACACGCCCGTTCAACTGTGAGGTGACGTCTGAGAACATCGAGGCTGCGATGCCGTGACGCCTCATCCCACCAGAGACATCTTTATGCACCACTGACTTATAATGCTGATGAGATGTGAGACAAGTCTGAAGTGAGGAGCAACCCACTACTTCGAGGCTCCGTGGTCATTAAGTATATCGCAGAACTTTTTTTTTAATTTAACATCTAACAACAACAAAACTTTTCAACACTCCAGATTGCCGGGTTTTTGAAATAACCTACGTGTGGTCTCCGCTCATATTCCCAAAAAACATGCATGATAGATTCATTGAAGGCCCTGAATAGATGTCAAACTCAACTAATTGCGGCTATTTTTTGTGTGCATTTAACATCAAGAGACCAGAGGAAGGACTAAAGGAAGGAAGGAAGGATATATGAAGCAAAGTGAGATCCACCAATGACAACCTATTATTATTCTATTTTTATTGTGTTTAAACATGAAAAGTTACATCTACATGCCAAGGGGCTACACATGGAAATTAGCCCATGGCCATAGTCTGGCATACAGTATATGCAAATGTTCAATTAATATGCACTTAAATAAATACATAAATAAAAAAAAAAGGTTTCACTTGTAAATTAATTTGTTCTTTTTATTTTTGGCAGGAAATTCCATTTTTAACATAAAATGAATACAGTAGGTGTAGGCTTACAATTATTATAGATTTGCATTTTTCATTTTCTATGACTTTCTGATTTCCAATTCAGTTTGTTGATAAAATATATAAATAAACAATGTTATTATTATTATTATTATTATTAAGCGCGCCACTTTATTTTACTCCGTTCCAAGTGTAAATATTACTCTAAAACTGTCTCTATTTGGTCCCACTCTAAATAGAGTCAAATTTACTCCGAATTTACTGTGTATGAAAGCGTGGAACTGCCAATGTGAAGTAAACATTTTTGAGGTACGTTGCATTTAAATATGTTTGAATATATTTCCAGGAACGTTCAAACGTAATTGCAAATATGTAAGTATTTGCAATTACGTTCAAATGTAATTGTAGGCTAAATGCTAACTAATAAATTAGCATTAAAAAAAAGCATCTGGTCTACATTATACCAATACATTAAAAAATGAAGTAAGCAAAATTCTTCATTCAGAATTTTTGTGCTTTATATTACGTTTGTGGTGTAAGATTTCTGTCCATCGTTTTTTTCCAAATGGGGTTTGCCCATGCCCATGGCCTTATGGGGAAAAAAAGGTTTTAGCATTTAGACCATAAGTACTTCAACCTTACTTGCAAATGTATTTAAATGCATTTAAGCGTATTTGCATATACATTTGAATGAATTTGCCAGCAAAAATGTCGACCCGATATGCTGGGTATAAATAAGACAGGTTGCAATGTCTGTGTCCCTTTGTGCTGGGCTAATTTGGGTTACTTTTAACCCAGCAATTTTAACAGTGTTTAAATTACAATAGGCTCCAGCTATGTAAATGAATGGATGTAATATTGCATGGCTTTCCTCACTGACAACCATTGTTATGCTATTTGCAGATATCTACACGGGTATTGCTGGTATTGATCACAATATAGAATAATTTTACAAATGAGGCAGCTGGTGTCAGTGTGTGCATATCAACAAGTGCACACAGAGCACACTTGATGCAAAATGACCCCCCCCTAAGGACAGCCTTTGCCTCCCAATTGGGTTTTTGAAGTGTTTCTGGGCTTAAGAGATCGACCCAGGCTTCTTTGCACTGGCTAGTTAACAAGCAAGCAGAATAAAACGGCAGCTGCTCAAATTGTATGTAACTTTTTTTTTTTTTAGTTGCATCGCTCTAATAGTGTGACCTTTATTGATTTCTTGTCGCCGCCTTGGGCCCGGCCGGCAAAGCACTAATGACATTGGTCAATAAAAACCATGAAGTGGAAGTTCTTTCCCGCCCGCGCCCCAGAACACCTCCCTAAAAATAGTCGAGAGAGAGAGAGAGAGAGAGAGCTTGCGCGGCCAATGACAGCTCAGGGCTCTTGTTCAACCGCAGGGCCTCGGCTCGCTCTCGACACATGTAAGCGGGCCAACGTGCTGAGCCGTCCGCTTTAGCGCATTTCACTTTCATCCCGACCCAGCCAGCTCCCATTCACAAAGGGGCCTGACACATCCGAGCGAGTAGCCTGCCTCCTTTAATCAATACGTTTGGAACATTCGGCCCGCGCGTCTGGCGTGGCGCTCTCTGGGAATGTGCTGTTTAAAGGAATTCCTATTTAAAGAGAAGACATTTACAATTGAAGTTACCCCCCCCCCCCCACCCCTTCGTACACAACTAAGACCACCACTTGTGTATCGACTGTACTGTCAATGTCGGCCTGCTGACGTCTTTCTACAATCCGTTCAATGGAGCAGAAAAACATTCTTCAAACTGACTGAGACTTTGTTGTATAGGACAACTTTGGCATACTAGCAGGACAACTATGTCACTATAGAGGCCAAACTGTGCGCTAGTTGACACATGAGCACTACACTGTAAAAAACACAACTTGTATTTTTTGGGGGGTTGAAAACAAGCAATTTGTCCACTGAGTCGGTTGCGTCACCATTTCATACACAGGTTTGCCGACATATATTATTAGGGGTGTCGAAATTAGTGAGTTAATTTTGAGTTAATTTAAAGCTTTTTTTAACACCACCAATTTTTTTTTAACTGCCCCTTATTGGAAAGCCTGTACTGGGGGAATTCCGGTCTCGACGCAGCAGACGTAAAAAAAATTACCAATAATAAATTTCATAATAATGCATATATTTGTGGACACTGGGGTCAAGTTGTATTTTAAAAATGTGCAGAATTCCACAATGTACTTCATGTTAAAGACTAGATAGCTCCTAATATGAAAAGAAAAATGCACTGAGCTGTCACTGTCTTACAAATGCAATTATGCCACCTAGTGACAGAAAAATGACAAACACAAATCAATATCACACTTCTTTTGAATTTTAACAACATTTGATGAATTATTATGAAAATACTGTACTATCAATGACTAAAAGATGCAGCCATATTTCTATTAGTTCAGCATTTTTCCAAGAGTATGAAAAATAATATTTTGTTGTACATTTTATTGTACAATTAGAACAGATATAAAATGTGCGATTAATCATGAGTTAACTATTAAAGTCATGCGATTAAAAATTTTAATCACCTGACACCCCAATATAATATACATTGTTTTAATTGAATTGTTTGCCTCACTAGGAACATGTAAATGTGCAACCGACATGGGCACACTAGTAACAAAACTGTGTCTTACCCGCAATGTTTTCTTCTACCTCTATATGTCATTTCTTCATACTAGAAGGACAATCACATGTAATCAGTGAGACAAAATGGTACACGGTGTGCTACTAATAAAACTAGTCCAGCGGTAGATGCTAACTAGTAGAAAATTACAATGTCGCTAGGAGCACTAGTAGCACAATTTTACTTGTAACATGTAATGTGCTACTAGTGAGTATAGTGAGGACAATGTGCCTAGTATAAAGTCCATGTAATGTACTAGGATGTTCACGAGTAAAAAAAAACAAAAACAGTATGTTATTGGCATACTATAGTGAGACAACTACATGTTACTAGTCAGCCAAAACGGCACACTACTTTAAATGACTGTACACTACTAGAATGGAAAGTTGTCTGAGCATTTGCTCAGTCAATATCCTTGGTATCCAGCTTGATGTTAATGTTAATGCGAATATCTTCTTTGTTCTTACCAGTAAGACAAATTAGTGAACTAAAAGAACAACATATAGTGTGTGTATGTGTGTGTGTGTGTGTGTGTGTGTGTGTGTGTGTGTGTGTGTTGTACTAGTAAGACAGTCGTTCTACTTTTGTGCTTAATTAGTGAGAGCATACTACTGTAGTACATGTACCCTAAGTTAAATATACCAATAAATGCCATAATGGAACAATAGTTGATAACATAAATCTCTCTATCCAAATTTGTAGTATAAGTGATGACCACTGGGTGTCGCCCAAGAGCGTCTAATATCGCTTCGGTGCGTATCTCTTCCACCATTCTGCTCCTCTTTGCTTTCTTCTGTATATGTGTGTGCTGTGTGCGCGCGCGCGCGCGTGTGTGTGCCGGATAGAAAGTCAGCCTGGTTTCCAGCTGAGTGCTTGCTCTCTCACACAGTTCGTGCGCGTTTGTGCGTGCGTCTATGTGTGTGTGTGTTGTCATTATTATCCACTCTGCTCCCAGCTCGAGAATGGCCAGATTCACTCATACTGAAACTAGAAGGCAGCAGCAGCAGCAGCAGCAGCAGCAGCAGCATCCTCCTCCTCTTCCTCCTCCTCCTCCTCAGCAGCATCCCGCTCCACACTCCTCCAGCCTGCTCCTCAGCGGACCGAGCCCGGCACCACTGCTCCTGATCCCGCACCACCAGTCCCAGTACCAGCAACAGTACGTCCAGATCACAGTGCCCAAACCCATGAACGGCTCGGAACCCATTTCACTTCATCCGGAGAGCGGCGCCATGAAGGACCAGGATGCCATTAAGCTGTTTATCGGGCAGATTCCGCGCAACTTGGAGGAGAAGGACCTGAAGCCCCTCTTTGAACAGTTTGGGAAGATCCACGAACTGACAGTTCTCAAGGACCGCTACACCGGCATGCACAAAGGTACCGTGGGCGACTCTCTAGCTCTTTTTGCTTGTTAAATGTCTTTTTAAACCACATTGATATCACTTTTACACATTTTTTTTTAAAGCGAGATGTTTCCGTTTAATCACGTGACGTACGTGGCGTGTTACGCACCGTTTGCACAATTTACGCGCACGCTCTTCCCGGTTCCTTTATATCTTTTATATCCTTTTGAGGGCGATGAGTGGTGTTATTTTATTGACCCCCCCACCCCCCACCCCACCCCTCTCACCCCAAACCCCCTTTGAACACGCTCTTAAGTGGGGCAGAGGCGCTTGGAAAGGATACATTTTTAAAGAGCCAGTGCCATCTTTTCATCATTTATTCATCCATTTGCGTTCTTTAGCATCATCGAGCCCGCCATATAGTGGAGTTCTAAATTCAGTTCAGAAGCATATAGCACATAGTAGGGTGCCCTCCACCCCTCAAAGTGTGACAACATGACTGATGTCTCCACGGAGAATGGGACCCCCCCCCCCCCCCTTCCCCCCCATGCTGCTGATGCGGGAGTGGGAGGCAGCACGGGTGTAAATCCACGCGGGTCTGCACTGTACGCACACCTGACAATTTCCACCTTCCATAATGAAGTTGGTTACCAAGGGTAGGCCTCGGCGTGTAAATCAACAAAGGGGGGCTTTGAGTACGGGTGGGGGTTCTTTTCATTAAACGACTTCACCCCCTTTTGTAGTCTATCACATCACGGTAGCTGTCATCTTCTCCATCACCGCAACCATCATCATCATTTTTTTTTTTTGTATGAGGTGCCAACATTAAAAAGACAATTTACTGTATGTGCAGGATATTCAAATCTGCAAATAATGACTGGGAGGCGTTTTTTCTTTCCTTTCTCAACTCAACTTCAGATGGGGCATGCTTTTACTTGTACAAAGCACTTACATATAATTACTTATTGACACTTTTCATCACCTGTGAAACTGTTTGCACATGTTGGTTGGTGCTGGTGTTTTGGTTAGCAACAGAGCTGAAATAAACAGTTAAATGTCTGAGTTGTGAACAGTCATTACCATTTTCTCTTTTCTTCCCCCCCCCCCCTTTAAAAAAAGTTTTTTAGTGTTGGGGAAATTACTTGGATTGAAAAAAATAATAATAATATTAAAATAATAATAATAACACTTTTTGTAATGACTTAATAGCAACATGATACAGTAAATATTATATTTAGTCATGTTTGACAACTTTTTTTTTCCAGACCGATACCGTACAAGTACACGATTCTTGAGTAGTCACCGATACTGATACTAAGTACCGATACCACCAGCACTTTTGGTACATACAATTTCACACACAAAAAAACAATGAGAGATCATTTTGAAGAAAGGTCTATTTATCTATAGATCGTACTTTGAAGTTGAAGCTGAAATGAACGGCAATTTTATATTATTCTTATTTATAATTTCTTTTTACTGATGGTAAAATGGCCACAACAATGGCTGTCGCGGGTACCGATACCTTGAAATAAGGCCGGGTATCGGTACTTGCCCATCCCTAAATCCATATATTTTTTAAATCATCTGTCTCTGGCCGCATTTTTCTGCCTCTAATTTGATATGCAAGAAACCAACATGTCTGAGAAAAAACAACCAAGATCTGATTTACAAGGCCTCGGGTTAACATTTTATGTTATAGTAGTAAAATTCCAGTATGAATACAGTGCTTTTCTGGGGTAACAAGCTTAAATATCATAATGACTGTTTTAAAATAAATTAACAAATTCAATTTTGGAGAGGGGAGGAGAATGCAAATGCCCCTTTAAGTGGGATGTTTAAGTGATACAGCAATTATCGGGCTTTTGCTTCGGAAAAATGTTCGAATCAGGCCCACTTGTCGGTACGTCTGCTTACGTCACATAACTTCCTGCGTACAGTATATTGTTGTTTTCTCACGTTCTGGTTGAGGCCCGAGGAGAAGCCACTCAAATCTAAAGCAAAAACGGAAGCAGACTCCAATTCCGTGCCTTATATCTCATTAAGTTCTTAGATGACACGAGGACCTCGTTCTGCATTTGCTATTCCACGCACACGCACTCACACACTTTTCATTTATTCATTCATCGCTGTGTGATTGCGCGCCGGCGTGTGTGCAAACACGTACAGAAGTGTCATTGCCCCGCGTTGCGTAATGATTGCACTATTTAGCTGTCGAGTGATTGTGGCTCCATTGCCAGCCAACTTCAGCTTCTTAAGTGTGATTGGATGGAGAGGAGAGGAAATAGAGCTTTGAAAAGCAAACCTCTAAGGGTTGGACATTATTTGGATATAACGACATATTGTGTTGTTTTTTTTACATCTAACAGCACATACTACCTATGTCAATTTGATAATGATGTTTTTAGACTTAGTGTGCCCAAATTTGTTCAAACTAACTGGAAATACTCCATACTCGTCAATACTTATTAATTTTACTAATTTTTATGGTCACACTCTTACTCAAAAACCTTCCTGTTATGTTGCGGGTCAAATTGACCCGTTTGGAAAATCTAGCAAAAAAAAAAAAAGGTTTAACTTTGCCTGCTTTTTAAATACTAAAAACATTGCATTGTGATATTTTTTGATGATTAAACATTTGAACGTAACCCATAAACATTGTAAAACAAACACAACAGGAGGTCCACATTGGTTTCAAGCAACTTTTGGGATTAAGGTGGCTCATGTAGGCCCTTTTTTACTAGGGCATTCTCCTCTTTACAATTTCTCACCTTCCTTGCAAGGAATACACTAGAAAGTCAACTCTTGGTGTTTCTCAGAGTTTATTACAGTAATATAGCGTGACCGTGACCACTATAAATTGCTGCAATTCCTTGAAAATTCCAGCCCTGAAGCCAGTTCCACCTCGCACAATTAAATTTGGAAGGCATGTCTATCGCGAGTAGACCCACAACAAAGCCTTAAAAAGCCATGGTCAAAAAGACACAGGAAGTCTGCCATGTTAGCTTGAAGCGACAATTTTGGGCTCATTTTGATCATTTCTTTTGACCCCACAGATTTTGTCTGAACACTACGAAATTTGAACCGCATAGAATAGGCAGCTAAGCGATGCTAAATTGCGAAGAATTAGACCCCCCACCCCCTTTCCATTGTTGCATAACTCAAATCTACAAGGTCAGAGACATATCTTGCATGTGTACAAATAGTCTTACACATTCCTACAAGTCTGAGTTGCGAAAATACATCCACTCCATCCACGCATCTGGTGGTTAAAATATATCCCACTGGCCTTTCAGTGGCTTAACTAGAGACGCTAGCGCTAGCCATTAGCTAGCTTGTGCGCTAACAGGCTTCCAGGACTGTTCTCAGCCGGCATTCTGGTTGCGGACTCAGGAACCGCCAATTAAATAACACCACCAAGCTGTTGTATAAATTGTGGCATTCAGGGAATATGCGTTTTGAGGGCGCAGGTGTAGCTAGCTAGCTAGCTAGCTGCACACCGTAGTGGTAGAAATAGACCCAGTCTTAATAACTTGAGTAACTTGAAACAGCGCCAAACATTTACAGGGTCTTTAAGAGAGTTGTTGAATTGCATTGTCCAGTAACCAGGAGGTCGCGGGGTCGAATCCCACCTCCCACTCTACATTGCAAATATATGCATAGAGCCATTATGCTAAGGGTTATACATGTATACCAACTGACTATCATAGTTCCAGTTTTCCATCTAAATGAATGGAAGGTACTGCATGCCTAGGTGGCGCTACTGTGTGATTTATTTATTTTTTTTGCATTTTTCCATTGGATATCATTAGTTCCACTTTTCCATCTTAATGAATGGCGGGTACTTTCGAATAACACTTTTCCATATAAATTTCAACTTGCTTCTTTGTGTGTTCTTTTTATTCGTTTATCTTTCAACTACAATTAATACTTAGTAATTTTCCCATAATTTATCTTTCAATTTACTTCATAAGCATTTCATCTTAGCATTCAGCTATTAGCATTCAGCTTTCTGCATTCCCACTTAGTGTAGTTATTCTAAAGTAATTCGGGGGTAGATTTTTTTTTTAAAAAGTTTGTCTTTTAAAAACTTAAATGACAGCAACCTTTGATATTGTTTTATTATATTATTCTGGATATATATTTTGGATAATATAATCGAAGTACAATAGATAATCGCTCTAATTGAAGTTAATCGTGCACAATAAGGTCCTTCTGAATGCAAATCAAAGTGACTTTCTATTGTTACAGGCTTACATTTCCTGATGTAATTAATGATGCACAATCAATCCTTCATGTCGCTGTCCATCTCTTACATTGTGTTTTTGTGCAGTAAATGTTATTATGCAAAATGGATTATACGGTATGGATCCTGATGAAAATAATGGCTATCACCCTCACAAGGACACACACGCGCACACGCACGCATCAGCAAATTTGCAGTAGTTCTGCACTTCTGATTGCAATTTGGTCCAACTTGTCCTTTTGTCTGTGATTTTCTTGCGTGTATTTTGCCGGCGGTAATCCACGAGGGAGAACACGGAATTAGTTTGTAAAGCGCGATAATAATGCATGGCCATAATAAGTTGACTCGGGAGGATTAGCAAATGTGCATTGTCTGAAGCGGCGCTCCCTTGGGTGTTCAGCTGGTTGCCTCCCTAAACAGTGGCTGCCTCTGCCAATTAAATATTCCGTCTAGTCTGCCTCCTCCTCCTCCGATGAATAATTCTGCCCGCGACGTCCGAGGCCTGCCAATTATTGTTGCCCAATTGGTATTAATAGGTAAAGGCTTTCCTCATGTAGAATAAATCATAGACGGGGAGAAAACCTCTCCCTTCGGCTCCAATTATAATTGTCGGAATGTAGTGGATCTGCGCACATGCTAAACGCAGGAGATTAATTACGATAAACATGCATGTGTACACATCTTAGTAACATATAATTCATATGTAGCAGGCAGGCCAGGGTGTGCGACGGGTACGGCGTGTAGCTAGGCAGGCAGTTAGGCAGAAGAAGATGGGCAGGCAGGAAGCCGGGGAAGCAAGGTGGGCAGACAAGCAAGGGTGGATAGACAGGCAGTTAGGAAGCCAGACGGGTCTACTGTCAGACAGGAAGATGAGCAAAAAGGGTTGATAGACAGGCTTTGATAAGCAGCAGCAGAAGAAGTGAGACCAAAAAGATAGACAGGTAGGTAGCCAAGGTGGCAGATAGAAAAGCAGGGAGCTGGCTACAAAAAGACTGAAAGGGAACAGGTTTGAAGGAAGAGTCAATAAACAGGGTGAGATAGGAAAGCTACAGACAACAGAAAGACAGACAGGAAGCTAGACAGGCACTGGTAGTGAGACAAGCAGCTGAAAGGACGACATATAGGCCGATAGCAAGGCACATAGGCACGAGGTTTTCCTGAGAGGGACAAACTACTCTTGATCAACGATAAGACAGACAGGCAGTTAGCTAGATAAGCAGGCTCGTGTGCAGACCGGGGGACAAACAGACAAACAGGTAGGGCACCAGGTGGGTAGGTTGGCCGGTGCGCAGGCAGACAGACATAAGGGTAGTTATATACGGTAGATGGAGAATCAGTGGGGACCCCAAGTTCACTGCCAGCGAAGCATGAAAGAGAATTACATGTTGGGTATTTACAAGTGAAGAACAGCCACATAGCCACATTTACGCCCCTTTAGCCGAATGCTAACAAACACGGCAAATTAATTGCATCGGTGTCGCCGTGTTAAAAAACAAAAACAAAACTAACGATAAACAAAACGATATTTGAACGCAAATATTGACAGATAAAACCAATATAAAAATATATACATTAAAAAACATTAACAAATAAAAAATAATAAAAATAATAAAAATAATAAAAATAATAAAAATAATAAAAATAATAAAAATAATAAAATATAAATAAATAGATATCAACCGATTAGATATGCCGGCCAAGGCAAAGTCATTTTGTCAGGTACACGTGCCCCATTTCAGACGGTCGGGTAGAAAGACAGGCTGACAATGGGCCAGGCTGTCACTCAGGCAGGCAGCACGGGTCCAATGGACCGAGCGAAAATGAAGCGCTATCAATATACGGCCACGATGGCCGTGGTTGTTTTAATGCATTAGGGAAAGCCAGCAGAGATATTGCCTTAGACTGCAGCCAAGATGGAGCATATGAAATCATAGAATAATCTAATGAAATATTTATTCAAGTTTTTTATTTTGTCCCCCCTCTGAGCCAGTGCGATGGATAGCAGCTTTTCTGTGGGCTGCCACTCCCAATAAAACCAACACAAATAACAATGGAGGATGTAAACAGGAATGCACGGAAAGATTTATGCATGCCTGTTTTGTGACACGTTGATATGAAGCTGAATTTCATGTCGAAAATCAAGTTTGATATGATAGATGTATGCATGCATACACATGTACCATATTGCTTGCCTTATAAAAAAAGAAAAAGAAAAAGTAAAACTACAACAAATCTCCATGGGGGGCACAGCTCAGGTGACGTCACGGGGAGGGAACGTCGGATCCAAACCTAGATGCACTAGGCATATCGTCTCATTGCTGTGGAGACAGCCTCGATTTTTCTCGATTTTTTTCTCGGTGAAAATTAGGCAACCCAGCATCCCGCTGTAGTTTTCATCCAGGGGACAAGTCTGCAGCTTACTGAGCATGTGTGTCTACCTTGGTATAAATTTGCTATCTATTGATGTAATTGTAGCACTCATATTGACCATAGAAACCACACCCGTTCAAGTTCCATTTCCTATTTCTGTTCTTAGCAAAGCAACAGCAAGTTAAAGTCTCATAAGATTTGCTAATGTCACACGTGATGCTGTCAACTTCTTATTTTTTCCAGAACATTTTCTTTTAACTGCATAGTGTTCCAAACATAATCGTTGTCTTGTCTTTAAACATTTGCAAAACAACTTGCCAGTGAATATTTGGCACTAGCAACATGTTCAATAATGAATTTTCTCCGGCTCATTCATCAATGTCTCGTGTCACTTGGGCTCATCTATGCGCATGCCCCTTTTTTTGAATTCAGCCCGCTTGATGTATTTTTTATGCGACAATCGCGTGCAAACGAGAGAGTACTCACAGTTAGACTCATTTCCCAGCTTGTGCCTTTTTGTCATTTACAGTGTGGTGAGCAGCGCGTGAAAAATAACCTTCTGCAATGTATTCACAGTGTCTTATTAAAGGACAGCAAATTAATTCCACCATAAAGGATGCCGGGTTGTCTTATTTTTGGCGGTTCACTTATCTCATCTGAAGGTGGACTTGGCAGAAGCGTGCTGCATTCTCATTCACGCTCAAAGGTCACCGCTGTTTTCTTTCGTCGACACAGAAGGGAAGCCTGTCTGTTTTGCATGGTTGGCCTATCAGAGAGGCCCATTGCCTTCAGAGCGGGAGGAGGATGGGTGGGGTGCTGCTTTTCCAGAACAGCGTGAGCTCTTTAATGTCATGTTGGAGCTTGGCTTGATTCATTTCGGAAGATGAAGCAACAAGGGGGAGTGGGGGATGATTTTAAATGCAATGTTTGGTGGTATACTTTTAAGTCATGCGATAAATCCTTGAAAAAAAAAAAAGCCTTGCCTTCTGAGGGCTCACTAACACTCGTGTTTGCCCAAAAAAGGGCTTCTTTTGGCTTCACTTCTATATTATCCATAGACGTGAATGTGAGTGACAGGTTGTATGGGCAATGTGATCAACTGGCGACCAGTCTAGGGTGAGCTGAGATAAACTCCAGGTTTACCCATGACCTCAGTGAGGGCAAACGCGGTTCAAAAGGGGATGCGGGTAATTATTAGTAAGTGGGTCTGGACAGGCGTCCATAGACAGCGATTCTGCACCGGATGAAAACTGGCCGGCCAATTTGTCTATTTGCGTGATGTCGTCTTCGCTCACGCTGTTCAAATATCAAAACAGACTCATGACACCATGAATTTTCAAGTTTTCCCCGCAACAACCACATATGTCATTCACTACTGTCTCTCTTCGGCTAGTAGCCATGTTGAATTTTTACCCCAAAAAAAAAGACTTCGATTAGTCACTTTTCGCTCATTGGTTCATTCCACTGTTTGTTAGCTTATTTTCGTCTCAGAAATGCGGTTGATCAGACTCACTGTCCGGCAAAGCCACGAGTGAGTCTGGATTTCCAGGCTAAACTATTAGACATTAAATAAGAGCGGTTAGAAGATTAATGTTTGAAATCCTACATTTTGATAGAATCCTTACATATTATTGACACAAGAAAACTATTCTACATTGAGAATGTGCTTATTTTAAAGTAGTAATGTTGAAACTGATATGTAAATTAAAATAACGAAATTTAAAGTGAGTGTGCGTTTTCACATTAGCCAATCAGAACATTAAAATGTAGCAACAGCAAATCAGAGTGCAGCGTCTTGGCATTTCAGGACGTTGTTGGTACATTACATATCTGCTCAGTTCTTTTCCTTCTGATGACAGCTAGGGGTAAGTTAGCTACAGAAAAGAGAACGCAATGTTAGTCTAGAGATGGGAATTTGACAGAAGTTGAAACCGTAGCTTCTAGCTAGCAAGCTCGCTAGCTGTGTGCGAGCTATGCTAACGTCTTTGGCAAAGCTATATTCTTCAGTGCGCTTTGTGAATGTAAATTGTAAATTTCTGTTTTTGAATTAATATTAATGGAGTTGTACGGACAGTTCTCCAAATATAACTGACTTCAAAAGAGTAACTAAGGTAAGCAAGGCAAATTCCCAATTTGAGATGAGTGTCAGCTCTGTGTAAGGCTCCAAGCTACACAGTGCAGTTATAAATAGAAATTGTGTGGTATTTCTGAAAATGGGTTAAGCTGCCGTCCCTACACTGCTGCTGGCATGACATCACTGATTGGCTCCGAGCATTCCCCAAAACACTCTCCATCTAACACTATCCATCCATCCATCCATCCTTCTTAAATAATTGGCAGATCAGTGTTTATTTTGAGATCGCTCTTGTTAGAATGTGAAATATACGTCAATGCAATTAGCACCCTGAATTCTGCTTGTTAGAGCAACCGTTTGAGCTAATTAGTACTGCTCTCCAGCTCAATGATGAAATGAGATAAATAAAAGATTTTTTTATTTTTTTTGATACACAGTCAGGAGGATTAGTGACTTTTTTCTCTCCTCTTTGTCACAAGTCTTATTACTTCACTCCCCCCACGTCTATGCAATCTTTGAAGCGTCGTCTTTAAAAGGTAACTTTCAATTTGCGGAATCAAAGCGACTGAGCACCTGATCCGATTGTTAGCAGACAGCTTGACGCCCGCCGGTCATCCGCGATCGCGCCTCCTGCGCTCTGATCAATCGATCCTTCCTTGGAGGTTTAAACGGCTCAAAGGCGGCGAGCATCGGCAGGAGCGTCACATCTAATAAACCTACCTTGCAACTGAATACACTGTTGGCTCACTGCTTATGATGCACAGTTTGTTTTCACTGTCATCGCTGTGGTCATAGCATTTCGGGTGATAATATTTTACCGGGGAATATTAAGCGTGGTCTTGCTATCGTTTTCTTGTAATGATGAGGAGAGACTGTTTGGAAGAGTCACAAAGAATGCAGAATAACTTCTGACTGCATTGACTTTTCTTACATATATTACGCTCATGCACAAGCCACAAACCTGGACACTTCCTAGATTCTGGTTATGAATAATGAAAAATGACTTGCACGATAGAAATACAGAACTAAAAATATGTGTGTACACACACCAGATATTCAAATCAATTCAATTGTTCATGCTGCTCTTTAAAGCTGCAGAATTTGCCCCAAAATATTTTTTACAATGGCCTTTTTTTATGTGACCATTTATGACATACATTTTTTAATGAGTAGATTAATACCTTAGTTGTTCATAATGGGAACTCCTGCAAGCCTCTGGCGGATAGCTTTCAGTCCGGATTCTGGTTCAAATTTCCCGCCCTCTGTCTGCGGATGTGACGTCATGTGCGCGTTGTGTATGTGAAGGAGGGAAAATGCATTTTCATTTATCCACCACAGGTGGCAGTAGCGGTTTGTAATTCAATTTTCTGCGTTCAGTAGCTTTGAGTGAACTATCTTTATTTATTCATAGCACACTGCTGGAAGGTTACCTGATTTTGAACATGTTAATTTTTGGGTTCATGTCACACTCCTGGACTTTTTTTTTTCTCGTGACAGTGAATAATATGTAGTCATTCTGCTTATTTCTGGTTATTGTGAATAACTGGCAAGGAACCATCATATTACAGTAAAGATATGACACATCTTTCGGAATTTCCATGCCAGGGTTAAAAGGAGGTGCGGTGTATTGATTTTTGTGCTAAAAAAAACAAAAACCTGCTCGTTTGCAGGAAGGGAGTGACACGTCAGGGTTGTAGACTTGGCAGGTTCACTCTCTTTGGCCTCCCAGAAGTAAAACAGCAGGAGGCGCTAAGTGGCAACCTCAACATTATTTACAGCTCTGTGAAAGTCCATCCATTAACGGTGTCAATTAGCTTCCTCATCGGGGATGCGGGTGGCTGGATTTATTTATAGTTCTGGCGCCGACTTTAATAGCAAAAGCAGGATAGCGCACCGGGAGAGTATACAAAAAAAAAAAAAAAAAGTTTTATTGAAAAAGCACAGAGCAGACGTTTCCAGCATGCTCTAAGGCCAACAGAGTCACCTATTGAAAGAATTCTGGCCCACTTGGGGATGGATGCCCACTTCAATCTGTCATGTCGACTCCCACAGCGGCGCCAATCCTCCGACAACTTTATTAGGAGCCTGTTGGAAATGGAATCCGACCGTCCTGTTATGTTGTTATCCCCGCAGTGTATAGTCTTAAGTATCGGGAGAATTACTCCCCGCCTTGTCGTGTCAGTTCATCCTTCTTTTTTATGATGGCTCCTTTACCCCAATATTGATCCTTCTTGGAGCGTACGCAGAGCATCTCAAAAAGAATTTATTGCCTTTGTCAGCCTTATTAGGCCACGCACGCTTCACCCCAACACGTGTATGGCGTGTAAGTACACGACACGGGCGCTCCTTTGGGATGCGCCGCCTATGGATCTGCTTGACTGCTCGTCGGAGGCAAGTGGAGTCCATGTGAGTGAGGAGCAACAAATCAATGGTACGGGTCTCCTGCTCGGGGGTCAGAGAGGAGAGCAGGGAGGGTCCCACGACTATTGCTGCATTCGAGGTTGCTCGGAAGTCAGACATACAGTAGGCTAATTGCCAGGTGGGATGTTCGGTGCCACTTTTTTTCCAGACTGATGCCAGTACTCAACTTTTGAGTAGTCACAGATAACGACACCAAGTACCACTAGTACTGATCCATAAAATTTCTCCCCCAAAAAAAGACATAATTTTAAAGGAAGCCCTACCTTACGTATCTTAAAATAATATTTTTTTCTTAATACTGCATACAATTCATAGACATTTTCTATTATTCAAATTTCTAGTACCTGTTTGTAAAACAGCCACAAGTATCTGGTATCCTTACATATATGACATTATATTACAATATACCTTGTAATATTAGGTACTTGCCCATCCATACTATTAAGAGGTTACCTTAATTTTTACAAATGCAATTTTAACCATTTTAGGACAATGGAAGAGATCTATATAGTTAACGTTTTCAGATGAGCTGAGCTGAGTTAGATGGGCCCAAACTCCTACCTTAAAAATCCATAATTATTACAATTTTGTTTTGTAAAATTATGTAGTATATTAGGTTCAAATTTGATGGCGATGGAGTGAATTCCCAAGATGGAGGCACACACGAGCTACCTGCTGAGCAAAACGTTATCTGAGATGGGTTCCTCAGCAGATAGCTCACTGCTGGACGACAAATTTGGCGCACAATTCCGTGCTTTTTAATTATTTTTTGTTACACTGGCCCAGGAAGAAGAAAACATTTTGCACCCCCACCCCTTACCAACTCTTCGACTATAAATAATATAATTTGTCTATAGAATTGTTTTAAGTACATATCTGCAGAGGAGCTAATGCTCTTTGTGCACGCTACAACAATGAGAGCGCTACTGCCACCTATTGTAGTGGATGTACAATTACACTTTTATACTACATTTACTCTGGTACGGAAAAAAAAAAGGTTCCCTGGGGTCACACACCGCTATTTGAGAAAGACTGCACTAATATTTTTCTACATGAAGCTTTTCAATTCAATTATATTATAATAATAAATAATAATAATAATATATTTATTGTTTTGGCCTGAGACCAGCTAAATGCCAAATTGGTAAAATGCAGGGTTCACTTTACGTGTGCATTTTTGGGGAAATCAAGTCATATTTTGTGGTGTTTTTTATTTTTTTTTGCATGTCTATTTCAGTGGACAATGCCTTTTAGAGCGGAGGACACTATTGAAATAAAAATGCTATTCCACTTGGAGCGTTCCACGAGTGTGGAGCCCGCCATTCGCATTCATTAATTCCGACTGTAGCACAAGGTGAGGGGTGACGGGGAGGGGCAGTGAAAGGAGAAATGGGGGAGGATTTGGAAAGATGAGCGGCGCGCGAGTGATTGACGAGGGCCCGACGGAAGGATGCAGTCAGCTTTGCGATGAGGATGAGATGGTGACTGAGCACCCCCCCCCACTCCCATCCACCTCCTTTTAAGGTGGCTGTCTGACTTAATTAAGGTTTACAGGTTACGCTAGGCTACTGCTTATATTACGCCGCTCATTACAAGGCCATTAGGCCCGGGCAGAGAGAATATTGTTGTCAGAACGATGATGAGTCAAAGCATTTTATTACGCCTCCCTTAACTCCTTCTTTCGCTCTGAGAATTTGAATGACGTTCTTGGGAGCAGATTGGGAATCTTTATTTTTCCAGGGTAAGGGGGTGCTTCTAAGCGTTTCTTGGAGACCACACTGATTACCCCCCTCATGGTCAATTTGCGCCTCAGAGCCTTCCCTCCAGCCAATGATTCAGGTCATAATCACATTGTATCAGTGCTGATGTTGTGTGTTTCGGTTTCACCAACCTCGCTCACATCCCTCGACTGTCCATCGCCCCCAGATCCCCCCCATCCCCCCCACTACATGAAGAGGGGTGGGAGTAAATGAAGTAAGCAAGTAATCTAGCCTCACTGATAGCATTCACAAAAGACGTGTGAGGGGAGCGAGCGGGACTTTTTCTGCTAGCTTCACACTTTCCCCAGTGAGCTCACACTTTTTCATTACTCCGGGGCAGCTTGGTACTCAGGAGGGGCAAAGGAAGACCGAGAAGGAAACGGTCAAAGAAGTGAGTGAAATCTGCTCGGCAGTATATATAATTGATGTGCTCACCTTTATATTGATCCACTGCAATGCTAACCGCCGGTTGCCTAAATGGCGTGGAGTAATCTCTTCTTCATGGTCATGCTATGCTAATATTAGTAAAAGCACTAGAGAAGAGTTTTTCTTGTTATGTATGATGGTAACATGTGGTGATAATACTTCAAAAGAAACCTTAACATACCAAATAATATATAGATAAATGCTTTGGTACGCTTTGATTTTGAAGTTGGCACTGACATTGTGTTATACTGTTGCCAGCGTTTAGCGGCGGCTCCAGCGTTAGCGGCTAGCAGCGTTAGCCGCTAAGCAAGCGCGAGAGCTATCGGATTACTTTTCAAAGGCGTCAATAACTGTGCCCACTTTAATGCTGACAGCCTGACTCAGTTGCTGTGCTGATCACATTTTAACAATGCAGGCTTAGTCAAATGTGCTGTTTTTGCCGGCAAAATCGCTACTGTGGTTCTGACGTCACTTGGCCTCATAGACCAAAATCTATGTGGGGAAATTTCACTAATATTTTTAGAGAGGAAATTAGTGTGCTACTAAGTAAAAATGTTGATGATCTAAAAATGAAAAGTAGTGGAGTTGTTCTTTATTAAAGGGACATTCAGTGATCCCCAGCGCCATCTAGTGGTGAACTAATAATTCATTCATTTTAAAAACAGCAACAAAAAAAAGTATCGCATTAACATTTTTTTTTTTTTATAATCGTAGGTCTAGTAATCACTAATATTACATGGCTTATAGTCTCACCTTACTAGAGCTGCCACATTTTTCGCCGCCATCTTCCTGCTACGGAAGGACAACGTCACAAATGTAGTTATTGCATCGAGTGTCAGACCCAATGGGTTGACCGCAGCTTACCTTTCACAGCTGGGGCCTGCAGGTGGTCGGCACTAACTCCCGCTCTCGCAAGCTTTTACTAGCTTTATTTATTACTAGCTACTCCCGCTAGCCGCTCTTGTTAGCTGCTCCGGCTAATTCCGGCTCGCTCGGTCTTTTGTTGTCGCTCGCCGGGCTTCACAACGGCTGCCAAGTCACCGTCGCTCACCCGAGATGCTCGTTTGTTCACGCAAAATAAGAATTGGTGGTAGGCTTGTGAAATGTGGTCTTTCTGAGCCACCGTAGTGTGCGTGCTCATGTGGAAATGTGTTTTTATGTCTTCTGTATTTATAATTGTTAAACCAAGCAAAAACAAAACAAAACTGTTGTGCTATTTCCTTCTTAGATATATCTCTCCAATAAAAGATGATTTGATACGTATCTTGATTTGTTCAGTGCACTCGTATCTTTCACATTAAAAAAACAATTTTCCAGTTCAAACTGGTTTTTGTTACACCTATAGCTGTAGCCCTACACTGGTATTACATCTTTCAATGACTTAGCAACAGCAAACTTTTCCCCCCCCATAAAATTTATCGCACAATGAATTAAATTCTTGTCGATTTTCGTACATATTAACTGTATCTGAAATGGAATTACCAGAATATTCCAGGTGCGAAAGTGCAGCGACGCCAAGCTGTAAACCATCCTCAGCTGCTCCCTCCCGTCTCACTCAGTTATTCACATTTTAATTACACGGCAATTCAACACAGTGCAGATGAAGCGACTCGGCCCTATTTCCCAGTACACACACGGCGCACACTTGAAAATATATCATTAGGAAATGGGAGCCGGGGCGCTGGAAAAAGAAGAGAACAAGATAGATTTGGCAGCCACAAAGAGAAAGCAGAGGAGGTATTTCTTTCTCTTTGGAGGTGAAATCAATGTGGCAGATAAGGCTGCTTAAAGGTTTCTATCAGATGATGCACAGGATCATCTCTTCACAATAGGACGGCTTGCCCCATTGCTTTGTCAGCAGGCTGCCGTTGCTGTGGCTTTTCTTTTTTTGTCGGGTTTCAAACTATTTCATCATTTTCCTCTCTCGCACAATTGGTATGCAGCGCGGCGCTGGCAATTTGCGCCTGTTTGGGTTCCCAATTATGCAGTCGTTAAAGCACTTTCGCCTGTCGCCCGCAAATTCTTATCAAGCCATACATTAAAAGCGCACAGAATCTCGTGTAAATGGAGTTCGTGTTCCCGCCCCCTCCTTTGTTTGCCGTTGTTTTTAATTTATTCTCACGTTGACAAATATGTTGAGATTGTAATGCAAAACACATTTGTTTCTTATCCAAGATACGGCCGGCGTCAGCAGCAAAAGAACATATTAGTAAATTCTCATTCCTTTCACCCCGTAGCCATTGGGGAAACAAAAAGATAAAAAAACAACGCGAATTTGAACATTTGCAGACCACAGAGTGCAAGTGGGGAGTGAGTGATTGAGTGATTTGCATGGCGGCCATTGGAAATCATTACATTAGCGTTGCAGTGACACTGTGGAGGCCACCCGCCATGAGTTTTATAGGCAGTCACCTGAAAGGTTATGACACGCACACACATCGAGGTGGGGGTGATAGAGGAAATAGAGTGTGTAGCAAACCAAAGGCTCGTGGACCATAATATGACCCACCAGCGCGTGTGACGCGGACTGCCACACAATTCTCACAACAATGAAATTAAACAATTAAAAATGTTGTCGTACATGTAGTATAGTATTTTAAAACTGAAATGACCCCCGATATAAAACAATATTCACCTAGCTCTGAAATATAAAATTGCATTTATTTTATACCTGATCTAATTGATGGGATTTCCCAATCAATTGAAGGGTTGATTATTATTATTATTATTTTGGGAGGGTGACAAAAAATTCAGATAAAAAATTAAAAAAAATTATTATCCTAATGTTAGAATTAGAATGTTAGCATTGCATTTGTCTGAGTAAAGACTACTTTTTTCTTTTTCTTTTTTTTTTTAATAAAAAACGCAATTCTAATGACAGAAAATTGTACAACAAGATGATGATGATATTTATGAAAGTTTGATGCACTTTATTCTTTATTTACTTAATTAAATTTTTTCCACATATTTTGCATTTTTTACACTACTTTTAACATGAAATTTCTAAAATATGTTACCAGCATTACATATTTTATCCAAACCTACATTACTTAAACCAACCCTAAAATAGTTTTACAAATAAAACAACTCATTAAGGCTATGCATTGTTTTATTTTTTACATTTTAAAAACTATACATGTCAATCCCAGAAAATGATATAGCATGTAGTATAGTGATAAAGATCATGATGATAATTATAGATTCTCTTTTAAAAGTTATGCATTTTATTTCGTTTTTTTATTGGGGGGGAGAGTTCTTTTTTTCAAAACTTTAGTGTTATAGTACCTCTTAAGCCACACCTTCTCCATCTGATTGGTTGTTTCCCCCCATCAACCCCCCGCCGGGTTCTGTCAGTTATTGTATATCAAATGACAGGCACAAGACAGGTCCAAAAAATGATTTATTTTTCACATATCGTGGTGTCACTCCCCAAAAAATGGCATATGTCATTTTTTTTCAGAAAAAACTAAATACTGAACCAAAGACTGACTTGATTATATGCATTAATAAATAAATTCAGGAGCAGAATTGAATGATATGTTTAACTAAGGCTGTAGCCAACATCCTGAGGAGATGAATCAAAACTACACATTATTATTATGCAGCATTTGTAAGGGCAGAATGTTAAATATAGATTTTGTATCTCATTGAATTGATTGTAGATGAAAGTGATGAAATGCATAATAAGTATACCAAAGAGGGAAGAGAGAGAATTAAAGCAGAGAAGGGCAGACCATACATGGCTTCATGTTAAACAATGGAGTGACACCCTACTCAGATTGGGTGACAGGGGTCAAAGTTGACAGGGCCAATGCTGTGGCACACTAGCAGTCGCTGGAGAGAAAGTTTGGTATAAAAGGAACATGGAGACACAATATTATCTACTACAACAATACATCACTAGCAGCTTTGAATACATTTGGATGTTGAAATGAGATCCAAAACGCACTAAACCGCCGTCGGAGTGTCGCAAAAAATGATGTACGGTAACCCGTGTGAACCCCATTAATAGAACACAAGCAAATCTATTTATTCAGACAGTGGCGGGGAAAATGATTGCCTCAATACTCCGTCTGCTTTCTCTTCATCCCTCGTCTCTCCTCTGACAGATGTTGTGTGGAAGTGCGCGCCCCGCACCCGAGTGCGGCGGCCATTTGCGAATGCACACACACACACTCCACAGTCAGGAGTGATTTTCTTTTTTTAACATCCCCCTTGCTGTTTACTAGGTATTCTTTGCCTTTTTTTTTTTTTGGATAGTTTTTTTACTGGCATGTTCCTTTTGGGTCCACTCATGTCCCAAGCTTCTATATTATTTCGATAGCAAAACATTAGAACAAGTTTTCCTTGAAGAAATATTGACTATGATAAATAATTAAATCTTTCCACCCTTTTCACACAAATCTGTCAAGTCATTGTTTAACTGTGCTTGGCCACATTATGCCTCCGCTACACTAGGTGGCGCTACAGCGCCTTTCAGCTTGTTTAGTGGCAGACATTCAACAAATGCTACTTGCTAACTGGTCCTAGCGAAGTGTTCCAAGGGACAACTTCACAGCTGAATTTCAGTCATGTATGCAGGTTTTAATATTTCTTTAATCTTATAGTATGATAAGTCAAGGGACAACTTCATAGCTGAATGTGAGTCATATATGCAGGTTTTAATATTTCTTTAGTCTAATAGTATGATAAGTCATTTTTGAAAAACAAAAATACAACAAATTTAATATCCAAAAGAGTCTCGGTTTAACTTTTGTAAATGACTGACAGTGACTGAGAACCTACACAAAATTTTGATTTGTTTTTTTTAATTGAGATTGTGTCCGCAAATTAAAAATAACTTAAGCATTTATGCTATAGGCTAATAATAGTTTGGTATGACTTTAGAGAGCACATTTTGACAGCTTCACAGCTGAATGTGAGTCATATATGCAGGTTTTAATATTTCTTTAGTCTAATAGTATAAGTCATTTTTGGAAAACAAAAATACAACAAATTTAATATCCAAAAGAGTCTCGGTTTAACTTTTATAAATGACTGACAGTGACTGAGAACCTACACAAAAACAAAATTTTGATTTGTTTTTTTATTGCGATTGTGTCCCCAAATTAAAAATAACTTAAGCATTTATGCTATAGGCTAATAATAGTTTTGTATGACTTTAGAGAGCACATTTTGTTCAAATTCTAAATGGTACAACCATCGGCGCATTATTACCACTATTTTTTCACAATTTTGTGGCCTCTGTGTCTCTACTGAGTGCTCTTGTGTGAACCCTTGTTGCGTGCCTGCTTTTATTCCTAACGTTGCGTGCCTATTTTTACAGGTTGTGCGTTCCTCACCTACTGCGCCCGAGAGTCCGCCATCAAAGCCCAGAACGCCCTCCATGAACAGAAAACACTGCCAGGGGTAAGTGCTGCAGTATATGTGCATCCCACTCCTCGTAAAAAATATGTGAGATGATGGAAAAACACAGGAAAGCAATTCAATCAGCAGCTTCACACTCTGAAGGCTCAGCTTCACTCCGTCTTGCTCTCCACATTGATTGGACAGAGGCTACCTCATTCTTAGCGCTTATTAATATTGGTTGTACTTATTCTGCCATTGCTTTCAGATAAAACACATAAAATCTTTTTTTGTCTAAATCTCTTTTTTAATTGTTATCCTCACCAAACTATTTAGTTTTGTTGCGATTTGGTAGCTGTTGGGGTCTGCACTAAAATAAATACATAAAATAAATAGAAATAAATTTTACCTAGTTTATTTTATTTTCACATGTAGATGTAGGTGAACTTCCCTGTTGCCTGCTGTGATGTTTATTCTTTGTTATTTTCTTGTCCAGAACCTGCTTTTCCATTTCCCTCAATCATATAGGAAATTAACATATCTGTGTTTTCTCCGTGCTACATTAAATTCATATTTCAAACAGTTCGGTTGTGAGAACAAACTGTTCCCAGTGAAAAATCTCAACAAATTATGTAGAAAATACCCAATTATTCCGTTTCCTCTATTTACATTGCTATTTTGCTATATGTTAGCATAACAGTTGGTACCTCTGGCACGTTCTCCGCTCATGTCGCCGTATGCCGTTTGCATATAGGCTACCAAAAGTTAATATTTTAGCATTTGGCTTTTGTTTTTCAAACGACACATTGGGACACATTTTAACATTCTTATCATTTTTGCTTCAGTGCTTTTTGTACAGAGGTTGCTATCTTACTGTGTGTTAGCGTAACAAGTGTTAGCATATTGTCATTCAAATTGGAATACAATGCATGAACAAGCAAAAATTTAACAGTCTTACTATATGTATTTCAACCCTTATTCCACCCAGGTTGCTAACTTGCTAATTGTTAGCATGACAATGGAGTTAAATTCTTATCCTCAGTCTGGTTTCTGTATTCAGGATGCTATCTTGCTATATGTTAGCATACTAAATGCTAGCATTTTAACATTAGTACCTAACCATGGTATACAATGTAGAAACATCTTGTTTCTTGGACCATTGTAAGACTTTCTTTTTGTTGAGACCAACATTTAAAGTATTTCTATAAGACAAGCCCAAATACAAATAAAAACAAATTCAGGTTTCAGTATTGCAACAGTTATCAACCCCATCATTTTTTTTTTCTTTTTAGAAGGCTATGGTTCTTAAAGGCTTAATATCTGAAAAAGATAGCTTATATGAGAAGGATTCATCTTCATGTATTTGCTCTGATGAAGCATACCAATACTAAATTAAAGTCTTAAAAAAATATTTATTTAAGTCTACAGGTTTATACATGGCTTATGGCAAGACTGGTAAAAAATGATTTATTAAAGAAAAACACAAGTGGGATTTTACTCAGCGACATCTGTTTTAACTATATTTAGGAGTTGATACCCCCAATCATACAGAAACTACAAAATATAATCTCTTAAATGTTAAAATAAAAGTGTCACTTTTTCCATTGTAATATAATTTTAATTGTTTGTTGGCACTTCAAACTGGCAATTTAACCCCATTCTGTAATTTCCCCCCCCCATCCATTAAAGAAATTATTAATATTTATTTAGGCATGTCTGTAAAAATGTTGATGGGGCGACTTACAACTGCAGTATTTATTTTATTTTAATTAATAATGAATGTAATGTCATCATCCTGTAATGTAGTGTGTTGTAGCTCCTCCTGACAGTCTGTCCTGCTGTTTAAATAAAACATTTTTTGATGTGATATGTTATTCGCAACGTTAGCGCGATGGCATTTTTAGGTCGCCATGTTTTCAAACATATCTTTGCATGTTGCTTACACAAACGTCACTTCTAGTTGATGCCACGTTCCTTCCTTCATGCTGCCACTTGAGTCTGTAATAAAACCTTTTTCTTGTACCCTTTCAATCCTGCTTTATCACCACTTGCGCTGATTCCCCTCAACCTCCCTTGGTCATGTCCGCGCTACTAAAACCCCCCACGCCACTCCCACCTCCTTTTACCCGGCTCTTGCTGAGCGAGAGCATGTCATAGAAATGGAACAAGCAGACGTTGATGGCTGTTGGCCTCACGTATGAGGCGACTGTTACCTCCCCTTGGGCTTCACTTGTACATGAGCACGCGAGGACCAGTGGTCCGAGGAGGGGTGAGGTAGCCTGGGCACAAACATGTAACTGTTGACGGTTACTTAGAACTTATAGATATATAAACTTGGGGATAAATATATATAAATATATAAAATGAAATCTGTGAGTAATGAGGCACATGCTGCTTCACCATGTGTAAAGAAACATGCATTTTCTGATCACATGTAGCAGCCTGTTCTGGTAAATGGTTCACCTTGTTCGTACTCTCATAATCAATATATACAGTATATATAATATATAGCATAGCATGTCACCTAGCCTAGTACAGGGGTCTGCAACCTATGGATCTGGAGCCACATGTGGCTCATTTAGTCCCCTTATTGTGGCTCCCTGTGGATTTTAATTAATATTTTTTTTTACCTTTTTTTTTTAGGTAAAATAATATTTAAATTAATTAATGATTAAATAAAAAATAATCATTAAATATTCAAAAAATGTGAGAGTCCAAAGTTGTCCAAAAAAAAAGACATAAGGTGGATGAAAAAGTAAAAAAAAAAAAAAGCTAAAATTGTCCAAAGAGTGACCATAAAATGTCCAAAAAGGAAGAAGAAAAGCCGAAAATTAGCACGAAATGTCCATGAAATTGTCAAAAATTGAATCATTAAATATTCAAAAAATGTGAGAGTCCAAAGTTGTCCGAAAAAAATACATAAGGTGGATGAAAAAGTAAAAAAAAAAAAAAAAAAACTAAGCTAAAGTTGTCCAAAGAGTGACCATAAAATGTCCAAAAAGGAAGAAGAAAAGCCGAAAATTAGCACGAAATGTCCATGAAATTGTCAAAAATGATAAAGAACTGAATAAAAAAGGGGGAAAAAAACATTCAAAAAGTAACCAGAAAATGTACAAAAACAAAAGAAAAAAATTGCCAAAAATTCCAGAAAATTGATAGCAAAAAATACAGAAAAAATGCAAAAAAATATATTTTTTAAAGCCCTAAAATGTCCCAAAAATGAAAGAGAAGCAGAAAATGACTGCAATATGTCCCCAAAAAAATGCCAAAAATGTCAGAAATTTGACAGAAATTAAGAAAAGTCTAAAGATGTATGAAAATGAAGTGTGAAAAATTACCCCCCAAAATATAAAAATCCAAAAACAAAGGAAGAAAGATAAAAGAAAATGGATGTCTACATACTGGCTATTTTTGCGTTGTGGTGCATCTCTAACTAGCTCTTGGGCCCTCAGTACATTCGACTAACACTAACACACTGATTCCTTCATCACATTGTTCAAATGTTTTGATGCTCTAGACAAGTTTTTGGTTATTAATTTGGCCCAAAGGTTGCTGACCCCTGGCCTCGTAGGCGCCAACAAGGGAAGTCATCACGTCTCACACTTACTTATTGTCCTATGGTATATTTGCTGGATACCTGCTCGGTTCACTCCATATGGTAAACAGGAGGCGCAGATGGTTTGACGGCTTGATCCAAAACACGGAGAGGCCAGCCGCACTTTGCTGACGGGCAAGCTCGTACTCTGATTCCATGTTTGGACCCTGCTGGGAGTTCTTATTTATCTAACTTTAATCTCGTCGCACATTAGCCGCTGACAGGAGTGGCACGGCCTAATGAACACGCATCGGACTGGAATGTAGCCATGATGTCATGTGGAACCTCGGGGACGCCAAAAACGTCAAGCTCTGTCGTTCAGCCAGGTGTGCGCTGCTTGGATCTGTTTGCGGCCAATGTTGATTCCTGGTAGCGGTGAAAAATGTGCACATGGTAGCCTGCTGTGATCCACACCACCCATGGTTGTGAATGCATTAATTCTTCATTTGCAGTAATTTTTCGTAATACACAATTTATGACAAGAGGCCGCTACATGTGATCGGATGTCTTTGTCTTTATACTTGGTGAAGCAGCATGCTGCTTACTGCCTGAGGTTACAATTAAATGTTAGTCAGAAGGCGGCTCATCTTTGGTAGATTAGAGTTGAGAGAGGAGGATTAAATGACTTTTATTGGATTTATTTCATGTCACTGATGGCGTAGTGGTGCATTCACCTGACTTTTGTGCATATGATGATCCACAGCAACGTGTTTCCAACCTCTGGTCTTCAGGATCCCATTCCTAAGAGACCAGTCCTGCCACTTTGTGTATGAAACTGCACGGAAATAGTACGACACCATATTTACATAGAAACATTGCAAGGTAGAGCGCATGGCGAAAACCAGGCTTATCTCACCCACACATCCCCTGCTTTCCCTCACCGCCACTCCCGCAAATCCTGGCCATCCAACACCGACGTAATCTCGCTGCAGCATGCATGTGCCACATCGCGCAGGATATAACATGGCCCTGAGCGTTACGCTTAACGCTTCTGCTCCGTACAGTTAGTATTAGCGGGTTTGTACTTGACCCGGGGTGTGGGGGTGCAAGCGTGAGAGGGTTGCAGTGATGTAGGAGGCAGGTTTATGGAAATGGGAAATAGCACCCGCATTAAAACCCCAATGAGAGCAGCGAGGGGATTATGTTCTGACGCACACACATATACAGTCACACACACGGACTCCTGCAGTGTCAACACTCTAAGCAGAATCCCCTCCCTCTCAATTGCCTTCTCCATTTCAGTTTTTACTCCATTTTTTTATTTGCTGTTTTTCGTGTGTAAAGTGTGGTACTGTGTACAGATACATGTGAAAAAGTAAAACTTTGGTAAAGCACTGATTCAACATCTTTATTTAAGTAAAAAAAGAAAAGAAAGAAAGTACAGTACAGTTGCTGAAATTTTGTGTTTAAATGCCAAAAAGTAATGTATTAAAGGGGAAGTCAACACAAAATCTTTCTTTACAATTATATGTTTTATGCAGCCCTACTAGTAAACATTGTATTTTGATTAATATTGTGCTTTCAGAATATGCATTAAGTAGCCAAATTCACCCATTTTTTATCCATCACAGTGGGCGGCCATTTTGTCACTGTCAATTGAGAATGATATCACAGTTCATCTGTGTCCTGAGTTTGGTTATGTGACATTCGCAAGCTGATTCGTGATTGGTTACCTGAGCCTTGTGCAACTGTGATGTCATTTTCAGTCGACAGCAAGTGGCAAAATGGCTGCCCCCTGTGATGGATAAAAACAGGTGGGTATTGCTCCTTAACTCATATTCTAAACACAATAATAAAGGGATACTTGACTCATTGAGCCATTTTCAGCAGCAAAAAGTTAATATTTTGTCCCTAATGAATTTGGTAACTTCATTATTTTACATGAACAATTAACAACTTAAAATACAATTTTTTCCACTTGCTGTCGACTGAAGATGACATCACCTGCGCTGAGTGGGTAATGACCAATCATGGCTCAAGTTTGCGGACCAAACCCAGAAAACAGGTGAGCCATGATTGGTCGTTACCTACTTCCTCAGCACAGGTGATGTCATCTTCAGTCGACAGCAAGTGGAATTTTTTTTATTTTAAGTTGTTAATTGTTCATGTAAAATAATGTATATAATATAATAATAATAATAAAAATAATAAAATAATTTTAGCTGCTGAAAATGGCTAAATGAGTCAAGTATCCCTTTAATATTGTGTTTAGAATATGAGTTAAGGAGCAATACCCAGTGTGCAAGTAGAAAAAAATTGTTTAAATTTATACATTTTTCAAGAAAAATAATAAAGTAATCAAATTCATTCGGAGTGGGGGTGCATATAACATATTCTTGACTTTTCCTTTAATAGTTTCAGTAAAGAGCTCAAGTTCATATTTGTTTGCCAATGCGTGATGTCATGTTAGCTTGTGCTAGCGTCTTATTTCAGCTCATATATGAGCTAATACTATTGATGAGGCTCATGTGAAGGTGTTTTGTTTGTATTAAATAATTTTGCTACTGAATACAGTTGTTTATGTAACATGGGTTCATTAGGTGCTTTGACACCATTTATAAGCAATTAAAAACACATTTGGGAGGACGCAAATTATTTCTTTTCACTATATTTGGGATTTATGGTGGAGGTTCACTGTATACAATACCTTGATCAAAAACATTAACTAATGATAACAACAGAAAAAATACACTTTATTCCTTGTGCAGAGTTTTTAATAGAATTAGAATTAGATTTTTTGAATGCTTGTGGGTTTTAGGCTGTAACATGACCCAACATATTCATCACAAATTATTCTTGAAGTCGAACGCATCAAGCAATTTGATCAAATAAGCCGATGGGTGGGGAACATCTTGAATGAAAAAAGCTATTTTTATGAAGTAAAACAATTAGTGGATTAAAATGTAAGGACCTAAAGTAATAAACTAATCAGAAAAATAAATACTCATGAAAAGGACAGATATGTTTATATGTATTTGTACTTTGTTACCTTCCACCAGTCGCTCGTGCGAGGCCATAATGGGTTGTGCGAAGAGCAGAACAAGACAGGGCAGCGTGGCCTTGCAGCCTCGCCGCCGAGCTGTTCCTCGACACGCCGTGGAGCTTTTTGCGCCCGCGCAAACTATAAAAACGCACGCCCGTGACCGTGCATGCGCGCCGCCATCCATCTGCCTCTCCGGCTCGTGAGCCAAGCTCGCCCGCGTGTCGTCCGATCTGCTGCAAAACGCTGAATTATTCAATGCTACACTGTGTGAAGGTTGTACGAGGTAGTACGTTTGGATTGTGTGTGTGTGTTGTGTTGAGTGGGGGTGGGAATAGAGCGGACTGGTCAGCATGAAGCCAATTGGTGCTGGCAGGATGTTGAGCCTTGTAGCTAGAGAGAGAACTCGTTAGAATTTAGCCTTTGGGAAGCAGGAGTGTGTGTGTTTGTGTCTGCGTGTGTTCGTAATCAGTAAAATGATTGTGGCAAAGGGGAACCTGGCAAGGTCTTTCTTTTTCTTTAAAATATTTATCTTTTGAATTCGCAGCAGTACATGTGTTTGGAATATAATGTTGCTTTTTAAACCACAAAGCCCCTCTTTAGTGCCCCAACGTTTTCATTTTTCATAACCGCCATGGTGATGTCTCTAGTTTTTTCATTTAAATATTTTATCCTTTTTACAAGCAGCCTAAAAACAGTGGAATAGTTGAAATATTTTTTTAAATCTAGTATCAGTAAAGTTACTTTCTAAAGCAAATGATCTTTAAAATAACTAAGTTACTTTTTAAACCAAGTAATCAGTAACGTGACTAAGTTACATTTTGAAAATAATTAATCATTGAAGTAACTCAGGTGCATATTAAATCAAGTAATCACCACTTTGGAGGTTCCACTGTATTACAAATAAAGTTCAGCAAAAAGCAAAAAATCTGTAAAGTAACTACGTAACTTTTAAAAGCAATTAATTAGTAAAGTAACTAAGTTACGTTTTAAAGCAAGTAATCCCAACTTTGAAGGTTCCACTATGTTGCAAATACCTTTCTGCAAAAATGAAGTAATCATAAAAGTAACTAAGTTACGTTTTAAAGCAAGTAATCACAACTTTGAAGGTTCCACTATGTTGCAAATACATTTCTGCAAAAATGAAGTAATCATGAAAGTAACTAAACGTTTTAAAGCAAGTAATCACTACTTTGGCGGTTTAATTGTGTTGCAAATAAAGTTCATGAAAGTAACTATAACTACGTTCCTTTTATAAGAAAGTAATCAGAAAAATAACGACTCTACTTTTTAAAGCAAGTAATCATTAAAGTAACTAGGTTACGTTTTAAAGCAAGTAATCACTATTTTTGAGGTTCCATTGTGTTGCAGATAAATTCCATGAAAGAAACTACATTACTTTTAAAAGAACGTAATCAGAAAAGTAACTAAGCTACTTTGGAGATTCCACTGTATTGCAAATAAAGTTCTGCTGCGTTGTTGTAACCTGACCTATATTCAACTTTAGTAGCCAGGGGGACCCAGTGATGTTAGCGAAGTCTGCAAGGGAGCCACTGTAACATTTCCTCTGTTCTATGTGATGTATGATTCTTATAGGTGGCTCTGTGTTGCTCTGTATGACAACGTGGCAACAGTGACAATGTGTAAACACAACCATTCTTCTATTGTATGTGTGTGTGTGTGTGTGTGTGTGTGTGTGTGGCATGACCGCGGCGTGTTGATGTAATGCGCTGCTGCTGTGCTCCTTGGAAAACAGATGAATCCACATGCACATGCATCCCCCCGGAGCGAAGAAACGGCTCGAAATAGACTACAACAGATATATGTTGAATCGTTGGTCCCGTCAAAATGTTGCAATATTTTCTGTCCGTCTCGCTAGTGCTCCTTTTGCTACCGTACTGTGGCAAACACACACACTATACACACAGCCATACACAGGAGAATAGCAACATATTTAGAGAAGCCCTCTCCTGGGATTGGGCTTCCTGGTGTTTTTGAGGGAAAAAAGGAAAGGATTTGTACTCAATGTCTGTCTTTGAAGAATAAACTACCTAATAATACATTCGACTAATAATTAGGAGTGTCAAAATTAGTGCGTTAATTTTCATCTAATTTAAAGTTCCCTTAACGCCACCATTTTTTTTTAATGCGATTAATGACCGCCCCTAATTTGGAAAGCCTGTACTGAGGAAATTTCCAGTCGCAACGCAGCAGACATGTCCATGTCAAAATTTAGCAGTAATAAATTTAACAATAATGCATATATTTGTGGAGACTGGGGTCAAGTTGTATTTTACTGTTTTAAAAATGTGCAGAATTCCACAAGTTACTATATAAATAAATATGGTATTCTGGTTAAAAATGCGTTAGTGGAATATGAGTTAAGCAGCAAAATCTAGCCGTTTTTATCTATTTAGGGGCGGCCGTTTTGCCACTTGCTGTCCACTGAAGATGACATCAATGTTGCTCAGCCAACCACCAATCACAGCTCACCTGTTATGCTTCAGAAAACAGGTGAGCTGTGATTGGTGGTTGCCTGAGCCCTGAGCAACATTGATGTCATCTTCAGTGGACAGCAAGTGGCAAAATGGCCGCCCAATGAGATGCATAAAAATGGCTGGACTTTGCTACATAACTCATATTCCTCAAATGTATTATTAATCAGAATGTCATATTTCTACTAGTGAGGTCATATATAACATATTTTTGTTAATAAATGTTTAAGGTTGACTTCCACTTTAAACTAAGATGCTCCACATTTGGAGGAAGACATTTTTTATAAACGCCGACATGATCTCCTCCACACCCTCCCCACACACGAAGCCACTTCACAGTGAGAAGTGTGCTATTTTTTCCGAGGTACAGGTTAGCAAAAGGGCTGAATTATTAATGTTTTTTGGTATTTTTAGCCCGTTTAACCTATTTCTGGTTGTGGCTGGAGACCGCTCGCCCATCTGTCTGTGAGATTCCATCATGTGACACCGCCGCGATCTGGGTTACGGAGTGGAACAGGCGCGGTGTGCGCTTTTTTGGACATGCACCTGCTACCTGTAGGATGAGTCCCCTTTTTTTGTTGCAGGGTCCTAATCAGCGGGTCCCTGCAGTGGCTTGTACAGGTGTGCCACTGCCCGGAGGCACAAGGAAGGAAAGAAAACAATAGAGGATTGTGGACATGCTTGATAAACTCTGGCCTTGAAGGGCAGCTTGTGCATGTGTCTCCCTTGCGCGGACGTGTGTGTCCTTGTGTGCGTAGGGAAAGAGAAATGATTAGCCTACAAAACACACACACAAACAGACAAGCCAGCAGATTAGCTGGCAGGCAAGCGTAACTCGGGAACAAGCAACTTCACGCAATAATGAAGGAAACATGTACACTTACAATCACGTGTCACCCATTCCGACTAATCGGAGCTGACATCTGACCTTGAGAGGAAGTAAAAAAAAAAAATCCGAGGAGGAGGGGGGCATGTGGTCATGTTGACAGCTCGAAGTCATATACCTTCAGAGCCAAAATAGCCGCCAGCGCGGCGTGCGTCGTCGATCTGAGCTTGACTGAAATGGCACACTTACTGTGCAACCAGAGGGGGCTCATTTGTAAGGCAGATGCGGGCGCCTTTAGTGGGGCGCCTGTCGAGAGTGTAAGGTATGCGTGCGCATGTTGGGGGGGGGGGGGTTTGCACAGCACGACAGCCAGCCGATTGTCAGCAAAAATCAAGACTAATGAAATACAGTACACATGGCTCGGGGGCACCAGAGGAGTGTGACTGACAGGAGGTGTGAGTGGAAAGAGCCTGAGGAGAAGCCTCCAATCTTGAAGCTCCAGCCCTCTTTCCCAACCCGGATAAAGGAAGCAGCATGAGGCATAGGGCGGAGGAGAGGGACAATGTGTGTGTGTGCGAGGGTCCCCGGGGGATATGACACGGAATACAAGTGCATGGGGAGTGCTACTGATGGGCCTGTTCATGTGGAAGTGGGTATTATCATTGCAGAGGAGGGCTGTCAGCAGCGCTCTCTCAGGGAGTCAGTGTCAGGGCCGTCGCTCGCGGTGAAGGCTTCTGTCGTCTGCCCCGCAGGAGACCGGGGACGCTGGCTTTTGCTGCTTCAGCTGAGATAGCAGCGAGCGTATCATGCACATTCAACATTTCCCTAACGCGACTCGGAAAGTTTTCACCTTTGTTTTTAGGAAATATTTTTCTTTCCCTAGCCAACCTTAACCCTTACCACTAAATCTAACTTTACTGGTGAACTAATCTGAACATTGAGAGTAGCCTTTTCATCAAGAGATGTTCTTGTATTATCAATCTTTATGCATCTTAACTCATTCGCTCCCAAGATAGCCGAGAGATAATTACACTGGGGAACAATTTGAACTGTTTAGTTTGAGTTTTATGCTGATTAAAATTAAAATTGCCGTGCTGGTTTCAAAATTGCAAGTTTTTTTTTTTCCACAAATAAGCAAAATTCCACTGATTAGCTGTAGAAAGACTGTAGTAAGAAGAGCTGATTACCATTGGACTCATCTACAGCTACGTCACAACTTAACCTTTCTAACCACGCTTTATGCTGTTTGTTTTTTTCTTTGTTTTTTTTTAGGTTTTTAAAGCTAGCAACAATTCCAACTCATTCACTGAAGCAACCGCTTCACCGATTCACTCCCGGCTGTTTTACTGGATTCTGACTGATTTTGCAAGGCCCACAGCAGGGATGTGATTTTTCCGCTAATTCGCGGAATTCCGCTTTTTTTATCTCCCCCCCAAAAAAAAAATCCGATTTTTTTTTTTTTTTGTATTTCATTGTGTATGCACATGACTCAGACAGATAACATCTTCTGCTATAACAAAGAAACAAAGTTTTTAAAAGCAAAGGCAGTCCAATGTTTTTGAATGTGACTGATTTTGAGTTGACTAAAACTGCCATTTTATATGGGATAGTTCGATATACATTGAAAATTTATGCTGTTGTTTTGTCTATTTCTTTGTCATGTGAGTGCATTGAAAGTACTTAAAAACACGGAAAACCCATGAGCTCCGGGGGGCTTCGCTGGACCTAGCTGGGTGCCAGCGGCCCCCAGACCCCCGGCTAAATTTTCAGATAATTTCACTTTGGTCAAATCACATCCCTGCCACAGAATATTGTGTTCTATTGATATAAAAACATGGAACGTACCAAAAGAAAGATTAGAGTCTCTTCTTTCACCATGAAAAAATGTTTGTTTGTATCTGTTTCTGTTTTGCAGCAATTAGCGTTAGAATATAGCTACGTTTCATCAATATTCACATTCGTGGTGAAAACGCTGACAAAAAGAGATATTATCTATACAAGGTTCCTCCTGAATGGTGTACAAAATGAATGTAAAAGCACATTGTGCTGTATCATAGAAAGGATGAGTCAAACCTGCATTCCAAAAAGATTGACCTTTAGACACAAATGTTAAAAAGTGACCCTGGCATTCAACACGGTTTATATGGTCGAAAAGGCCATATTGTGCAGAAAGAAAAAAAAACTGTGTTTGTATGGACATGGCCTCAGAGCTTTCAAATAGGAAAGCACGTCTTATGCCAACAGCTATAGCCCGAGGCCTTTAAACTATTCTCGTCTTGGCTGCATTGGGAAGCCGCTGTCAATAATTCAAACTAAAACAACATTCTTGCAGGCAGCGGGTTTACATTTGGGTAAAGTATCCGACTTCGGTGTTCTTGATCCTTATTGGCATTGCGTGTATACAAGCATGCTAATGCTCAGTTTTGAATGCCGTTGCCAGGGAGGCATTAACCTGACAATATACTTGCTATCTAAGAGGGATCTGTTGTGCCAGTTTTGAATGCGTCATATTGATGAAACTGGTTGATGGAAGTGCAATTCATCATCTTAAAAAGCTTGTGTTCGGGAAATATTGATCAAACTGAATGTGCAATGGGTGTGTTCGTGTTGCTTTGCAGATTTGGCTTTAGGTCGCACCGCCCTGTTGGGTTATTGCGCTTCCTCAAACCGGATGCTAGCTTGTATGAAGAGGCAAAATGGAAAAGAGGGAAGCTGTGGATTAGAAAAGGGGGTAGCAGATAGGAAAAAAAATAGATGAAATATATTTGAATCAATGAGTTGTGAAGATTAAAAAATGAGATGGAGACGGAGGGAAATGGAGAGTGGGAAGTATTGATGGAGGGCCCCACCGCTTCATCGGCACGTTTTTTTTTTCTCTCTCTCAACCTCTTCAATATGAATCAGGAGAAAAGTAGCACAGCTGCGCCCTGTCTTTCGGAGAATCCCACGGTGAAGTCCAAAGGCATCCCAGAGGTAATCATTATGTTGACAGTGTGGCGCTGACAAGCTGAATAGCATTCAAAGGCTGGCTGCAAAAAAAAAAAGGATTACAATCATATGGGGAGAATCAAAAAGAACAAAAGATTTGAGAAGCAATCATGCAGCTTTTATCTCTGCACGTCCTCGATAATACATGCTTTTTTTTTGGTGGTTTGTTTCTGTTTTTCATTAAGAACCACAGCTCCGGTTTTGTCACGACATTATTGCATAGTTTTGACGAAGGCTCCAAGACTTCATACTGTATGAAACGGTTAAATTACATCATCTTTTACATCTTTGTCTTTGTTGGCTGTGTATATTGTATAACCAAGGCAAACAATTCACACAGTATTATGTAACACTATGTGTTGCCTTTTTTTAAAAGACAGACACATGATATTCCTCTTAAAGCTAGAAAATACGGACCATAAAAGTAATTGCAATTATTCCCAATTTGTAAAAGAAGCAGTAATAAAACATTTTCAGACCAAATGTCACAAAGTATTTAAAAAAAAAGGATTATATATATATATATATATATATGTATATATATATAAATAAGCAGTGTTAATTTTGACAATAATTTTTTATTTAGTTTTAGTCTTTTGACTAAAATTAAAGTTTGAGTCATAATTTAGTCATCTGGTTGTATTAGAGTTTTAATCCAATTTTAGTCCACGAAATAAAGAGCAATTTGAGTCGACTAAATGACATAAAATTATAACACACCCTTGTAACTGTATAATACAATGGTGTCTTTATTAATTGTTTCAATGAAACATGTTGAACTGACAATAATCTGCCGTCTTCTAACTTAGTTTTCACCTACATGAAAAAAAGCGCATCACTTCTTGAGATTCATTCTTACGTCTCAATGAATGGCTTCTATTTTAGTTTTCGTTTAATTTTCGTCCGAAAAAAAGATTTTGTGGTGAAAAATAAGACAAAAATTTTTCGTTGACAAAATTATCACTGGTGAGAAGTATTTCTAATCAAATGGTGCCTTTATAAAAACACCTTGTACATTAATGACATAAATGAGCAGAATTTAACCTGTTACCATTTGCCAATTTTACTGCTCCGTGGGAATGTCCGTAGATAGAGCTGGTCAAAGCTCTACAGTAAGCAGTAGTGATATTAGTCGTTCTTTGCGGAGGATCAGGAATGCATGCCTATGGCTATTGTTATATTATCTATATAAATATGTTGCCCCATGGTTCGTGTTTATATATGCTTTTGAGTGTAATACCACTGCACCGATGCTATTTATTAGCCCGTCTTTGGCATTTAGCATTGCATGTTAGCATTAAGTAAATGGACTTCAAGGCAAAATCTATGCCATTTGTTTCAATCTACAACATGTAATTCTCTTGTTTTTTTACGCTTAGTTCGACTTCACTTGCTAACCAAAACAGCAGCACCTACCAGGGCACGTAGAAGTGTAAATAAAAGTATAAAGAGTCTGACATGCCACCACATTGGTTTGGGAGGCTTGACAACGGAAAAACAAGACTGTGGTATTCATTTGAATATTGATCATTTCTCTCACTTTTCATTCCACAATCTTATTTCTTTACTGTCATACTCGTCCAAGTTGCTAGTTTGTCTCTATGGACACAGAGCGCAAACGAATAGATGCTTTCTTGAAATAACCACCTGATCCTCCCTGCACTTGTGTAAATAAACGCCCTGGGCATTATTTATGCGCCGTTCCCGTTTTTCTGCCTGCCGGTTCTGCCGTTTTGTGTATGCCTTCACGGTCTACTTGGTGGGCGGAGTCTCATGTGTCACAGTTATCATCTGTGGGGTATTTAGATGAAGCTGAAGACGCAAAATTATTTCAGTGCTTGTCAGCATTTCGGCTACGTTTCATACCTGCCGTTTGTACTTACGGTTTGTTTTGTTACATGCTATTAGCATAAGCCTAATTTATAAAACGTTTATGTATAGTAAGTCTGATATGACTAAGCTGAAAGTCAAACAACAACATATTTTGTAATTCTGATTACAAAAAAATATTCTACTACTACTACTACTAATAATTATTATTTATAAATATTACTATCATTTATTATTTAGGCTGCTGTGTTTTTTTCTTAATGTTTGATCAACAATCCTATCAGACTGTGACAGCATAGTTGAGCTCATCTTAAATATTGACTTTCAAATGTATATCAGATTAATTAGAGGGGCTCAGCTTGCGCGGGCATGCTTTTATTGATATATTCCTGAAAGCGTACACTTTGGTGGCCTTCTTCCAATCCCGGTCAGTCCAGCCTCCTGCTCTCACAACCTTTTTTTTTTTTTTTTATCCTGCCAACTCCTTCCAAATCTTCACCGGTCTGACCGTTTGACAGGCTTAAAGGTACCCTGCGGACGTGCGGGTAACGAGTGCAGAGGTCTGTAAAGCAAAAAGGTCTGATAAGTGGACTCTGTATTGCTTGTATGGCATGTTCTGACATAGTGCGCACTAAGCCATGAGCAGGTACGCTCAAAATAGGAAACAATAATGGTTTCGGGGTTGGAAAGTAGGAGATTCTCACCGCGCATTTGTCGAGCGTTAAGGATGCACAATGCGTGTTTGTGAAAAATGTTGTGTATAAACAAAACCATGATTGTTGGCAGTTTCCAACCCTACTGGGAGCCATTAGCTGACTTTAGCCAAGATGAATAGGAAGTCATCAGTGGGCCAGTGGAAGTCTGTCATGTCCTCTGACACATCTAAAAGCACTTAGGCCGAGTTTGCTGAATGACCAGAATCTGGTAATGCCAGATTTATGATGGTGTCCATGTGCAGCGCACAGCCCTGTGGGTATTGGCCGCCCTGCTATAGTTACACTGCCTTCACTTGATTTGATATTGGGGCAAAAGAAGAGAAAATAAAAGCTCTTTTCTTTTGCTCTTTTGCTCTTTCCCTGACACTGCCGCACTCTTTTTCAACCTTATTGTAGATGCTCTAAGTGAACTTGCTATGGTTTCCAGAAGTGGGACATACTGTACCATATAGATGCAAAAGCTAAGGTTACATACAGTGCACTATAAAACTGGCTAGCTTAATATTATTTTTTTTTAATTGTTTGATGTTGTTGTGCTAACTAGGTGCTAATATTAAATATTTTCCTTAAATTGCCAGATCCCCACTTTACTCAACCCAACTCACAAAAGGAACGTTCCCTCATCCAAATTGTGCAAGAAACACTTACTTTAATGATACTGAAAATTAGAGCTGTCATAATAAATCGACAACTATTTTAACTTGTTCACTCCCAGCCATTTTCGCAGAAGCAACCCCCTTCACTCCCGGCTGTTTTACTAGATTTTGACTGATTTTGCAAGGTCCACAGAATATTGTGTTCTATTGCCATAAAAAGATGGAATCTACCAAAAGAAAGATTAGAGTCTCTTCTTTCATCAGGAAAAAAGTACGTTTGTATCTGTTTCAGTTCTGCAGCAATTAGCATTAGAATATAGCTATAGAATATAGCTAGTATCATCATTATTCACAAACTGTTGAAAACACTGGGAAAAAGTTATTGTTGCAACATGGCCCTGCTGCCACCTGCAGGCCGTTTTTTGTAATAACTGCCATTGCTTTAAGCGACCTCTTAATGTCAGAAGCTGTATCAAAGCCTTCTGTATGCTTTTGCCTAAAAAAAAACAACGTACAAATACGTTTTTAGGAGTGCAGGACAAAGTATTAAAAACGTTTTTGGTTTTGAATGAGTCAATAATCATGTTATGTAATGTTTTGGAGCCATTTTTTTTAATCTAAAATTGTTAAAAAATCCTCTGATTCCAGCATGTCAACAGTAATTGTTCACTTATTTCTGTAGTTCCTCATGAAAGAAGACTGATTATCTTATGTGTTTAATCAAAATAAGACATTTGCAAACATCTGTTTTTACTTTGGAAAACAATGACCGAACCGGTAACATAGTACATCAATCAACCCCCCCCCCCCCCCCTTCATTATTATTATTTTTTAAATCACTACACGGATACAAAGTACGAAATAAACACCGATCACTGGTTAATAAACAGTAATCAGGGAAAAAAATGCTTTTGTAATACACTTTAATGCAAAATTAATCGATTTAATAATTTATAGATTAATCGATTCTAAAAATATTGGTGACAGCACTACTGATAATAAAATAATTAATAAAAAAAGTGATTCAAGTCACATGTCTCACATTTTATGGACTTAATTTTTTTTTTTTTTCTTCTAAGGAGAATTTTTTATTTTTTAGAACATTTTATGGACTTACTTTTTTTTTTTTTCTTCTTCTAAGGAGAATTTTTTATTTTTTAGAACATTTTATGGACTTACAATATTTCCTGGTTTCTATTTTGTGCAATGTACTTCTTGGTGGGCCGCCATGCCTATAAAGCACTGGGAGAAACCCTGTTCATTTCAAATGTTATTTGTAACAATGAAACAGACATTTGTTTAAATGTGATAATAGGATGACAGTTGATAATCCGATAGTTGTATTATTTCCACAGGCATTACGGCCCTTTGAGTAGAAACAACTGAGATGTAGCCTGTGATACAAATAACATTTGACACAGGTGAGCCGGAGTCTTGCAAGATTTGCTGATTTGATGTTTCGAACTGGGACTGCGGAATACATGCCACAAACAGGCTATAAATGGGGACAATGACATATTGCGTGGCGCTTCCGTGTAGATCCGTCAGGCAGATAGAGTGATATCTCGCCACGTCAGATAAGACTCCGCAGCACAGCAGGTCAGCACATTTCACAAGAAATCACTCGCGAGCGAGCCGGCTACCGCAGCACAACACATCTTGAATAACGTGCTTTCCCCAATCCCATCTTTTGCCTCCCCAACGCTAAGTTGTGTTATTTCAGAGTGGCAGCACCCAGTGCTTGTAAGACAAATCCTTTCTAATAGGACGCCCGGAGGAGCGTTGGAGCGGCGTGGTCGATACGGAGGGCCTTTGAAGCTGGCCAATGTCTTTGTCTGCGTCCAACTAAAAAGACAAGCGAGGGGTCCCACGGGGGTCAAGCGTCGGGCTAAGTTTCTATTAACACTATCTGCGTCGCACCTAACGTGTCCCTGCGTTTGATGTGACAGCGTTCAGATTACGGGGAACAACAAAGCCGCAGGGGGAGGTGGGGGGTGGGCTGGTAGCCTGGCTCACAAAAGGTGTTGGATTTAGAAACATTCAAGCACACCAATTTAAAGATTTTAATAGAACTATGTTTACATGCTTTGTTCCATCTGTCAAAAAGATTTTAATCCTCTTTTTTTTTTTTTTTTTAAACTTGCATGTTTTTCATTTTCCCTCCAACCATAGAATAGGTTGTTTGTGCAATTTCCAAGACAGACAGGCGGCATTCTCCGTCTCCATTTGAATCCATCACACTGTTGTAAAAACAGATGATGTGCCGCATGTGTGTTTGACATCCTAAGTGCCGGCGTTTGGGTTCGACTAATGCATTTGCTCTGACAGCGCGCTGGATTGGATCGCTTAGTGTCACCATGTGAATTGCAAACGGAACAATGAGAAAATCACCCCCCACCAACCAGTGTCCTCTAAGTGAATGCTTTTCTCTCCATAGCACGCTTAACGATAGGTGGACGTGCATATATTATTTTTGCGTCGTAATGATATCTTTTGCTTGACGTATTATGCCAGTCATGTTCAAAACACAAATGCCTTGTTGATTATTCGCACAAAAACAACAGAGAGATCATTTATTCATCACACTTTGCTACATCTACATAAAGTATAAAAGAGTTAGAATTCCACTTACAGAGCAGAACATCCATTACTCTGACAGGACGGTGTAAACAAAACAAAATAAAGTGCCCATAAACAACTTGAAAATATTTGTCAGGCAAGTGGAAATGATTGACAGGTGAATAAATTCTAAGTCTCTATAAAGCAACAAGTTTGAAGTTTAAGTTGCAGTTTTAAAACTGCTAGCAAGGTTTGAATGTAGCCTTACTTGACCAAGCCGACGTTTGCTACGTTGATAGCATGACATATTCTTAATGAAATCTTACTGTCGCGGAGTGAGAGATGTGGACCTAAATGTGAGGAGGCTCAGTGATCAGACAAGAGTAATGAGTAAACACAGCGTCATTTATTGCCAAGACAAGTGGGCAGGAAAACCAACACTTTGACTAGACTTGACGTGACTGGACTGGACTGAGCGTGGCGTGGCAGGATCGGACGTGTCTTAACGGTGAGTGACTTGGCTTGACTTAACTGGCTGTGGAGTGGCTGTGGCTGTGGCTGTGGCTGTGGCTTGGCAATGGCTAGAAGTCGTGGCTAAGCTAACAAGACGTTAGCTTACTCGACGAGAACCACAACATGACCCCCACATATTTTTTAACACTTAAAACAAGTATTTATTTTTATTTTTTATGGAATGAAACGTTAAAACAAATATTGTCCTGTAAACAAAAATTGCCAGCCTCCAAAAACCTATTGTTAAAATATTACAACTTCATATTTTTCTTTTCCAGTTTACAGTTTAAAACTACTTCAGCCTGAAATATATGCATGGCAATCTGGTGATGTAAATATGAATGTCGGATATGATTAAGGATGAGCGAGTACCAATATCAGGTATCGGCTTCGGGCCGATACACGGCCATATTTTAATGTTGTAGCCGTTTTACGATCAGGATCTAGGAATTAGATGAATAGAAATTTGCCTATAATTTCATGCAATTAAAAAAAAAGCCTAGCTTTAAAATGATCGGCCATTGTTTTTGGGGAGGAAATTTTATGTATCAAAAGTACAATTGGTATTGGTACTTGGTATCGGTATCTGTGACAACTCAGAACTTGACTTCATACTGGTATCAATCTGAAAAAAAGTAGTATCGAACATCCCTGAAGTTGGACGGCAAACACCCCGTTATGCAACATCAACATCTTATAATTTCAGTAGCGTTTACAGAAAAGGGTGAAAAATGGGACATTGTGTGCTGCATGCTTTGAATAGGCTGAAAAAAGCAGCGCCGGTAATTACTCCTAGTCATTCATTATTCTCTTGAAGGGTTTGACAGTGACATCAATTACCAATCTATAATATTGCCCTTGTACAGCAAGTGTGAACCATCGCAGAGGTTCGCAAAGTGGACCCCGTGTGTTCTGGGTCTCTGAAGACCGCAGAGTTGCACCTCAGGGGCCCTTTTGTCCGTCACATCGGATCAAATTAAAGATCCTCGCCTCCAATGAAATGTCTTTGTTTGGCCGCAGAACACGGTGGAAGCGTTATTTGTGATGGCCATGGGTTACAGAATGAGGGTGGCTTTACTCTCATGTTGAGAAAGTGTCGAAATGGTTTTTCCCCCCTCGAATGGAATCTAATGCAATGCCTCTTGGCTTTGATGTGGACTATAAATATGAATGTACCAGAAGCTGCTGTTATTATTGTATAGATTTTTTTCCTCCCCCTTTCTGGGAGGTGTTTGTCAATGTTTATGGAGAGAAACACTGACACTGGGGCAATGGATGTTGGATTCAAGTTTCCTTCGGTTTGTTTAGCTTCTGTTACGCCATGTTTATCACGCTGGTTGGGAAGTTATACTTCCTGTTTTTGTTCCCTTTTCCTCTTGGCTTGATAGGAGCTCTTAGCTGAAAGTATCAACCAGTCATCGTCCCTTTGAGTCTCATCTGTGTGCGCAGTGTGAAGACCCAGACTGCTAGCTTAGCTTCTCGCTAGCTAGCTAGTTGAGAGTGTGTGTAATCTGTGCGTTGTTTTTACATTTTAAATTACAGTACTGGGTTTTCATTTTGTACTACCTACTAACTTAGCAAGAGTCAACTAGTTGCCCCACTATGGACTGCTTCTAAGTTTACTTTTCTTTTGTTTTCTTGTTTACCTCCATTTTACTAGGTTTGTCAATAAAAATCTGTCACGTCATTCACAGCTTGTCACTTTTACTCAATGCTCATCCTGCCACTTGATGTGGGCCTGCGTTGTCCCATTTGTCCTGTTTGGTGCAGTGGGTCCTGATACGTGATTGCCGTGGCTGCCAACATGCCACGTTTACTCTCAGTGTAAAACATAGCGTAATATTTGCAATATTAAATGGTTCTGGGATAATTTACATCAAAAGTCAAGAGTTTTGTTTCTTCTTTGGATTTTTTATTTTTATTTTTATTTTTATTTTTATTTTTATTTTTATTTTTATTTTTATTTTTATTTTTATTTTTATTTTTATTTTTATTTTTTATTTTTTTTTTATTTTTATTTTATTTTTATTTATTTTTATTTTTATTTTTATTTTTATTTTTATTTTTATTTTTATTTTTATTTTTATTTTTATTTTTATTTTTATTTTTTAAACCACGGAACCAACAATGGCATACATACTACACTCGTAAAACTGCTGGGTAAGAGGAACACAAATTGGGTCAAATAGCTTACCCAGTTTTTGGTCCAAAATGAACCAAGCCAATGTTGGGTTTTTTATACCCAACCAATATTTCGATCCAACAAGGGAAGGGGTACAAAGTACCCATACTGATGAGTTAAATCTACCAAGAAATTGTTACCAGATTATCAGTATAGAGGTGGTTAAAATGGCTACCAGGTTGAGCTCTTTAGCCTGCCCAAATCCAATCTTCAACCCAATCTGCTAGTTCAAAAATAATAATCATCCCATTTATTTATTTATTGTTGCAGTTAATCTTCCAAATCCAATCTTCAACCCAATCTGCTAGTTCAAAAATAATTGCTCAAAATCCACAGAGAGTGGGTTAGGAAAACAACCCAACATTTTTTATTTTGAGTGTGAAGTTATTTTGAAGGGCATATTACGCATATTTTTTTTGTGTGCAATTTAAAACAATTCCAAAGTGTCTCAATAACTGTCTGTGACAGTTTTTCGTAAAAGAAAAAAAAAAATCCCAATTACAGCACACTTTAACACCTTTTTTTTGGTCTCGCTGAAACTGTGAAACTGGGCTATTTTGAAGAGGCGGTCCTGTTTTATGCAAATGAGCCACTGCCGCCCCCCCTTTACTCTGAAACTATATGTTGCGCATGACTTTCGTTACATTGGATCGGGGGTGGAAACAGAGTCTTAAATCAATGAGCGAGTTGATTCAAAATTGAATTTTCCCTCATGGTGGCAGCACTTCATCACCAAGCCGCTGAATTACACTTACACAATGAGCACAGGTTCATTGAAGACGGTGTACATGGTACAGGGTGTACCATGCCTCTTGCCCATTACATTACCTGCTCTATTGTTCAACTGTTGTATCCATCTGTTGTATCGTGGGATTTCACTACGGTTTCATTAGGAATCTCTTTGTAGTGTTTGTCTTTTAAAAAGGAATGAAATCTATAAATTTCATCAGATTTCTCGGCGAGGTAGTAAAGCTTGTTGCGGGAACGTGCGAAGCTTTCCGAGCGAGGGGTAACATGATGAGAGACGCGGCTGTCTTAGCGCGGCGAAGCGGTGCGTCTTGAGCTTCTCACCAGCCCACGCGCTCCCACGTCAAGGCCGTATATTTAGAAAGCTTCATTTCTTCTTCCGTGCGCCACGGTGCGAGAGGTACACGGGGGTTCTGAAATGTTTGTCTTTGTTCTCCTGGCAGAGTCTTCTGTATGTGTGGGCGTTCACAGTTTCTAGGAGCACCTCGGGAATACATCTCGACAGATGGAGGCTTTAACTGGAGTTGCAAACACAGGCGCGTACGTGCCTTTGCGGCGTGCTATTTTAATTTGTTTGTTGGTTTGCTTAAGTTTGCAAATAAGATGTTGCTTCTTAAGCTTCTTGCTCAAATATCCGTGACACCCCTAACTCTGAAAATGTGATCGTTTGTGATTTTATGCCTCATTCACTTCAGTCTGGCGGTTTAACAAAAACAAATTCCACTCCCCATGTTAGCCTTGCTGTCACTGCTGCTGTCCGTGGTGCTGAAACTGCCAGCAGCTGTTTCTTTTACAGTGGGAGTCTAAGTTGTAATTAATATTATGAGGAAATATATGTCACGTGAGGTGTGGAGTTAGGACTAGTGGTGTACGATACTGACAATTTTGGTATCGATCCGATACCAAGTAAATACAGGGTCAGCATCGCAGATAAAGATATCAATATCGATACTTTTCATAAATGATGGGTAGCTGTTTCATCAAATTGCTTAATCACAATCAATTTTCAACATTTACTGTAAGTGTTTTTGTGTGGTTTCCTTTTTAAACAAATGACACATTTAGGAGAAAGTTTGTAGATAATAGAAAATACTTTATCAATGTTTTTTTTCCAGAAACATTACAACCATAACAAAATATTTGTTTTACCTTCTTAAACAAAGTGCACAAAGTGATCATAGGAAGAAAAAAAATTTGGGGGTGGGGAAACAAATTTAAACGAATTCTTTATGAAATACTGTTCAGAAACTACAAATACAAAAAAATAACAAAAAAATTCTGCCTTCATTGCACTTCTTTTGTGGATTTATTTCAACCTACGAAACAGCAGCAGTACATAAAAGAGCCAAACTGAAACTACTAGATCGATGTTATAGTGCCAGTATCAATTTGATCTCAATAATGACTTGGTTTCAATAATATCGATATTTGGATCAATCCGCCCACCACTAGTTAGGACCCAAACACAGACAAACAGGATTTGGGATACAGGAGAGCAGGGCTGGATTCCGAGGGCCTCGAAGTAAATGCTTGACGGAGAAACCTTGATTAATTAACAGCAATAAACAGCAATCCTGTCTGACAAAATTGCTGCCTGTTGTGAAGTTCGCCGCCACCATCTACCTCTCATATATCAAATATTTGCTTGCTCGGCAAAGCAAAAAAAAAAAAGACCATTGGACTACTAATATCATAAAAGCTAATGTTAGGTCACTAGTTCTTGACATGTTTTTGACATGGAGGCGTGGCCTGGTATTTGCTGCATCCATGAGTGAAAATGTTTATTTTGTCTTTTATGGGTGCTCGTTTTTTTCCCACGTTCACATTCTGGAATTTGATCTAGTCTCAAGACTTGGCATTGGCCACTGAAAATGGGCTAATTTCAGCAAAACAAATAATAGAGTATACAATAGCCCATCGGCATGGTGGCAATTTGACCCTGAAACAAATTAATTCAATCTAATTTTGTTTTATTTCCTATAGCAAACATTGCTTCCAATCAGATTGTGTTCAACCTAACAGGTTCCACTGTATGAATTTGTCTAGTGATTTAGCAGCTGGCCTTGTGCAGTCGTGACAAGTGTGAGCGAGAGAGAGCGAAAGCGAAACAATATGCAACAGAAGAGCAGTGGCCCCACAATTTAGTATTTGCGACCCTGCGTGATGAAAAATGCTAAAGAAATATTTTTTTTTGCAAGGTAAAACAATTCTCACCGCTTTGGGGCCAATTCCGCCGCGCGTGATGACAACCATCCAGTCGCCCGCTTTTCCGTCTTTTGTCTCCAAACACATTTATTATGTGCTTTGACAGCCCCAGAAAAGAGTAATTGCTTTTCTGACCTGTAATTTTAGCTCAGCAAAATGCATACTTTTTTGATTTATGTATTGCCTGGCTTCGGATTACCTCACGGGTTCGGCTTTAACACACTCTCGCGTGTCAACAGATGTGCTTTTAGGTGGCTTAATGAGTGGTATGATGATAAAACATCATGCAACCTCCCCATAGGACTGTAAACAGCAAGGGATCGACTGTTGGCAGTCTGAAGGCACAGTCCCATTTTCAAACTAAACATTCCTTCCCTGTCTTTTCTACATTGTTCCATCAGTCCCTCTATAAGCCATTTTTCTCCTCCGTCAGCAGCTCCTCTCGGGACAATGGGTGCTGGAGCGCCGCGGGCTTCCCTGGAGCCAAAGCGTAGCCTACAAACGCTCGCTCTTGCGCCACACAGGAAATAAAGTACAGTCGCGCAGTTGCGGGATTCTGTGTCACTGGCTTGTTCTGGAATGATCTTTTCCTCTATTCAGGACATGGGAGACAGTTAAGAAATGCAGTGGGCGATTATAGTATATGGTGGACAAAAGTATAGTGGAACCACCACAAAAGGGGTACAATTTGAAGTTCAAGTACATTGTTCTGAAAAAATATACACTCGCCTCCAAAAGTATTGGAACAACAAGGTCAATTATTTTGTTCTGTTGCATACTGAAGATAAATCTCCAGACCGTAACCCAATAGAGCATGCAGAGAAACCCCCCAGAAAAAAACAAAAACTGAAAGAGGCTGCAGTAAAGGCCTGGCAAATTATTCCAAATGAAGAATTCAACAATCTGGTGAAGTCAATGAGGCTCAGGCTTGACGCGGTTATTTCAAGTAAGGATTATGCAACCACATATTAAATGTTATACACTTTAAAGGTGGGGTCTTAAGGGGATATTTGACTCGTTGAACCATTTTCAACAGTAAGAAGAAAATATTTGGTCTAAAATGAATGTGATAACTTCATTATTTTTTATGAACAATTAATACCTTTAAAAACGAATTTAGCCACTTCATGTCGACTGAACAAGACGAAGTAGGTTACGACCAATCATGGATCAGTTAGTCAGTTAGATTAGTACTTGTTACCTATTTCCTCAGCACAGATGATGTCATCTCCAGTCAACAGAAAGTGGAAAATTTTGTTTTTAAAGGTATAAATTGTACATGAAAAATAATGAATTTATCACATTAATTCTGGACAAAATGTCAACTTCTTATAGCTGAAAATGGCTCAATGAGTCAAGTATCCCATTGAGTTTTCACTCAAAAATAAACTCTTCATAGACAATGGTTGTATACACATAAAAACCTTCTCAATCAACACCTCTGGACAAAATTTAAATTCTCTTAATTTTTTATTCAAATAAAAGTATCCCAACATAATAACTTATTTTATATCTGTTTGTTAGCAGCAGTTCAACTCAAGTAATCAAATAAAATATTTTATTCTTGAAAAGTCAAAAATCCGATCCTTCTTAGCCAATAAAATCAATCGATAATCATATGATGATATGATACGATTTACGATCACGATTGGATCAGGATAACTATATCAATGTTTTGTGGAAAACACTACTTCACCTTTATATTTTTATGCAGGATCGTGAGTGATCGGCGGTAACAATGAATACACAGAGATTGATATACTGTGCTAGAATAATTGTGCCTTTTATTCCCCGCAAACAGCAATCAACACACCTCACTTTGCTAGAATAATGGTGCCTTTTATTCCCCGCAAACAGCAATCAACACACTTCAACGCTAAGCAGCAAAACGGCTGGGCGATGGTACGTATTCCACAGCTGACTCTGCCCGGACCGTGTGCCGCTCCGTCTTTTATTCGTTAACAAAAAGTTGTGAGTGCGAGAAACCGGGCTGGCCAAGCCCTCTCCCAGGCACCCTCGAAAACCTGTTTGCGAAGCAGGGAAGACTGTAGTATAAACAAGGCATTCACTCCCAGGCTGATTCCGCCCTTTGTTTACAAGTTGTTGGGCAAATGGATTCGTACAACAGTTCAGGACAACAACAAATCCTTATATAAGAGGTTACATGAGGACATATCAAACAATGGTTATTTTCCCTTTATTAGAAAACCTTTTTTTTTTTTTGCCTTGCTGAAATTAGCCTTTTTCGACTCATCTCAGGCAAATGAGACGCTCGTCCCACCCACTCAACTGTGGAACCAATCCAGAGTACGGCTTTCATTACCATGGCAACTAGGGGTGGCTGCATGTTGAGCTGGGAGTCCAAAAAAGTCTGCAAACTCAAACGCAAAAACACATTTGGGATTATTTCTGTAGTTTTGTACTTGTTTGGTGTCCAAGCACTTCAGACACAACTATTTGTATACAAGCAATTAAAAAGTCTCCCCCCGCCCCCCCTCGAATGAAAGTTTTCGTCTTCTGTAAACTTTTTGTCCAGTGTGTGTCGAGGGGAATTTTTCTCCACTCATCCAGAAAATTGCTGAAGAATTGATTTTCAGAGGGGACACAAAATCAAACAAGAGGTGTTTCCTGATCTTTTTGTCCATTCCAAAGTGCCAGCTTGTGCTCAGAAGCCAAACAAATAGGTCACTGTTATGATAATGTGCTAAAAATAGTCATGCGTGGGTGGATGTGCGGGCTAGTGTGTTGCTCTGCTTGTGTGTGCGTGTCAGTCAGGGATGTTGCGTCTTATTTTAGGCTCTCGGGAGAAAGAGGAGAACAGGACAGGAGAGCGAAGGAGGAAAGAGATGATGGTTTAGTGTTTTTGCAATAACTTTCACTTGCATAGCTGCGCCGTCCGTGCATTACAGAAGAGAAAGCTGAATTCAGCATTTATTGGACAGTAAATGATTATTAAAATGTCAAGGCAGGAACGTAAGCATGTGCTTTAAGTAGTTTCTAAAAAGAATGGACAAAGCGAGGACAGCTAATTTATTAATGTACGTTTGCTAACCCTTTCCCATTTGCATAAATAGGACTGTGAGAAAAATAGCCGCATTTTGGATATGAAATATCCACCGTGGTTTCCAATTAAACTTGTTCCATATTACTAGCCAAAATGTCTCCTTTTTTAAAAAAAAAATTCTGCAGTGGCTTTTTTTAGTTTTTAGTTTGTGTCGCATTGGCTTCTGATGCGGAGAGACAGCGCTGTCCTTTTCAGTCACGCCGTGCCGCTGACACACAGACCCGCATGCTCTGCACAGCCAGTTGCTTTGCGCACAAACTTTACGCTCCATAAATGCCAGTATTCCTTTAGCTAAGTCGCGCCTTATGTCAAAGATTAGACCAAGCAAGAAATGTGCTTGCCTTGATACCTTTTGCTGGCAAGAACAACTTGAATGAATTTAGGTCAGAAAGCTTTTGATACGTTTTATTGGATGAATAAAGGACAAAGAATCTACTCAAATAACCTCAAAACTTCACCAAAATACTTAATGTGAAACAGAAAGAGTTGTCACTGATACCAAATAATCACAAGTTTTTCCAGTAGCATGAAACAGAACATACCAGGACACGCACAACTGATCACATAATAAATAATGTCTTTGACTTTACATTATGTGACTCATTTTCCAACTTTGTGGACCTTATTCCAAATATCTGCAAACAATTGCAAATTTGTCATAATGAGGTTGCTTCTTTTCATTATTATGCAGTTTCTCCGTTTTTGGCTGTACTTATGTTGTTTCTATCAATAAATTGAAAAAATGAATCTAAAAAGTAGGGCTGCGTTGAAAAGAAATCGAATAATCGATATCAAGTCGATTTTCCTTTTCGAGCCTGATATCGATTCATAAAACCGATTATTTTATCTCTTTTTCCAAGAAATTCATACGAAAATAGAATTTTCAAGGCCAATTTTTTTTATCTTACTGTTTTTTTTATATTTACTGTTCACATGAATTTAAAAGTATTTTCTCATATTTGCACTTTAAGATAATTCTGAATCTTTTTAATTTATATTTACAATTATTGAATTTGAATTATGAAAACATTTTCATCTCATCCTTGCTGATGTCAATGTTTGTGTAACACTTAATTGATTGCAATATGTTACTTTCATTAAGATACTAAATCATTTAACCTGTTACTGCCGCCACAAAATGTACTCAAAATTCTTAATGTTTGTTTGAGTTTTGATCATGCTCTTAATATTTAAGATGAACTGATGTTCCATAATTAATTAACTCATTTGCTCCCCAAAACGTATAAATACGTTCTATTTTAGATAGTACTATGCTCTCAAAGACGTACTTTTACGTTTTTTAAATTTATTTATGCTATAGCATACAGAAGGCTTTGATGCAGCCTCTGAACAGAAGAGAATGCATGAAGCAAAGGTAGCTATTACAAAAGCGGCCAGCAGATGGCAGCAGAGAGATCAACCAGGGCCATGTTGCAAAAAAAGCTGTTTTCCCAACGGTTTGTAACAGATTTGTGAATAATGATGAAACTTAGCTATATTCTAATGCTAATTGCTGCAAAATGGAAACAGATAGAAATATACTTTTTTTCTGATGAAAGAAGAGACTCGAATCTTTCTTTTGGTAAGTTCCATGTTTTTATAGCAATTAAACACAATATTCTGTGGGCCTTGCAAAATCAGTCCAAACATGTGAGAAGGTAAAACAGGCACAAACTATATTTTCCATTACTTAGTTCCCATGGACATCAAGTCTACAGTTGACTTTATTGCTCATCTTTAAGACATTCTGCATTGTCAGCATCAAACATTGCTTTAGCGCAAGAGTCTGACCAAGCATACATTAAGCTTTATCATCCTGTGGAGCGTCTGGGCTTTGTTCATGGCTGGTGAGTCGGGCCCGCATGTTTCTACACAGAGCTCATTGTATGAATAACGCCGGAAGGCTGCGTTCTTTGCTGCTAAAAGCCATTCCTCTCTTGACCCAGCAGAGACAGCCCACATAGATTTTTCCAAATACCTGCTCAGCTACCTTGTTTTTGCTGAAGCAAAGAACAAAACCATTCATATTGTATCACACGCTGATAATGCAGCCATTGCTCGGAGATGAAAAGGAAAAGTGCATTACTGTCACCGCGGCGGCTTTGAAAAGCAGCGGCGCTATTGAGACGTGGAAAATGGACGAGTAAGCAATGAAAGAGGCGGAAGGTAGTTTTATGAAAGTAGCAACGCCGGAAAAGCCAAAATGGAGATGCCAGACAGTCATAAATTCCACAATGTCCTGTAAAAAATGATACTATTACTTGGTCACAGCCCCCTTGGATATGCTATGGAGAAAATCAATGCGGAGAGACGTTTGTTGGTACAGACGATATGTTTTAAATCTGTGGACCTACGTGAACGTGGCACAGTCTTCAAAATACAATGTCTACAAGTAAAAGTGCTTCCTTTGAATCATTACTTGAAAATAGTTGTGAAAATGAAACCATCATCCACAAGGAATTTGAAGATAAACTGAATATGTAAGTTATAGGGGTGTAACAAAAAAACAATTTGAACCGGAAATCCGGTTTAGATTTTAACGATAGTGAGCCTGTACACAGACTAACGAATCCGTCTAAAAATAGCTTGAAACGGCCGATGGTTCGGTCAAAACGTTATAAATCGATTTTATGTTGCTGGTACAATTACAGGGCGCGCGCTCCCCATTTGCTACATCGCCAATGACAAGGAGGGTAAAAATACTTGGCCATATGTAATTTGCATACAGAAATCCCACAAGCCTCGATGCGGCCAGTGACTCACGTGATTGGTTACAATTATATTTGCCGGCGCGGCATGCTATTGCTAGCGAGTATTAGCAGTTTGTTTAATCGTTCTGTCGCGACCTGAAGAGGAATGAAAACGGGAATAATGTGTCAGTTTCTGCTAAAAAAAAATTAACTATATTGCCCCCGAGTCACATAAAACAACCTTGAATTACCCCCTGGGCTCGCTCGAAAGTTGCGTGGGGAAACGAAAGATGGCAGGACGTCCAGGACGCTTGTCAACCCTTGTCAGATCATAATGGATTGGCAGCGTCCCCTGGCTTTGACACGACGAGGAATACACAAACTTTATTTTAACTAAAGTGTGTAAAAGAAGGATAATCGGACGCTTTCACGAGCTGTAAATCAGCCAGGATCGCGGAGGGATAACAAGCACGAAGGTAGAACATCAACAGGTACGTGGTCATGAACTTCTTTGGAACCCGTTTAATTGTACAGTATTTTCTTGTGTCGTTGAGTACACATAGTTCACCATATAAACTCAGCACTGATTTACGTAACATAATTGTCATTGATTGTCGTATTAATGTTATTACAGTTGCAACTGCAGTTGCAATGCATTAATCATGACAAAACGTTATTGCTTTCATATGTATTCTTATAAAATTGCATGAGGAAAATACAGGGATAACTGCCTGTATACAGACACAAAAATAAATACATAAAAAGTCACTGTATCACCTTTTGGACCAGCATCATAATACAATAACATAGCGGAGCTGAGTGTTCTTAAAAATTAGGTAGAGGATGAATTCCTAAAATGAACTAGTATTTATTATTGTAGGCCACTGCAACAAACATTAACACTGTGCTTGAATGTAGGAAAATAAAAGTGTGATGATTACATTCGAAAGTATATGAAAAAATATTGAATTCAAATCATACTCAAATAAATGTTCAAAAAACAACATTGCCTAAACATTAAAAAACCTTAACATAAGGCTGGTATTGGCACAGATACCTGGTACTCGCCCATCAATACTTACAAGTGTTGCATTTTATGAGACACATGCATGTTAAAATAGCATTTTAAAAGACTGATGCTTACTAATTTGGTCTGTAACATGTCGGAGCATTACATATGCAAAAATGTTGATCGCTGTTTTCCAAAATAAAAGCAGATGTTTGCAAATGTGCAAGTTTTGAGATTTAGATCATTTAAAATTAAACAAGATATTCAAACGATTAATGGAGTATCAAAAATAATTATAAATGAATTTGGCAGTTGACTTGTTGTCAAGTAATAAAATAATCGTTGCACTGAATCGAACCGAATCGAATCGTAATCCTACTGAACCGAACCGAATCGTTCCATTTTAAAATCGAACCGTCCTTGTATGTATCAAGATGCGTATCGAATCGTCTTGATTGGAGAGATTTACACCCCTAGTAAATTATATTGTTAGTACATTGCACAATGCATTGAGGCACACACAAACTGATTTATTTTTCCCTTTAAATATATTCAAAGTTGACTATTTCCATTTTAGGTGTTGAACTACTGTCTGTCAGTGTAATTAGTTCTGGATGTTATAACCAGTAAGTCAGTTTTGTTTGCATTAAGTTTTACTGAGTATCGCACCAAACGTAGACCTCCACATCATCTATTGACAACTGCGTTTCCCATCATCCTTTGCTTAGACCCTAAGCCTCGCGCACACCTTTCAGCCTTCACATTGCTGATTGATTCTCATTAAGTCACCTCTGATTGGCTTTTACCGCCATCCCGCTTCTCTTTTTAATTACCAGCAAAGGTTGCTTTACTTAATATACTCCTTCCCTCAGCACAGTATGTCATCTCATTATACTGCACGTCGCTACAGCGTGCCAGTGTACAGCAGGACCTCTCGCTTTTTAACGACCTTTGAGGTAATGCCGCCTTTGTGGACAGTGTGTCTCCAGTGTGTTCTCACTTCCCCATGCTTCTAAAATAGATCTCCGTGTTCCTCCTCATGATTTGTTGTGTGCGTTTGCCTTTTCTGCTAAGTTGATGTCTTTGATAGCGCAGCCCGGCTGACGTATTTCATGATTAACTGCAATTTTTATGACAAGACATGCTCTTCAAATGCGTACTTTGTTGCTATGAATTAAGCAAATAGAGGCAGATCTGAGTGGATGTGTTGCCTTTATGTGCAATGTTTTAAGTAATATTCTTAACTTTCATGTACGGTAAGTGACACAGGTGAAGCATTTAAAGTAGTAAAACATTTAGGTTAGTGTAAAAAGCAGTATATTTTTTATAATGATACTTTTTTTTTTTTTTTTTTTTTTAAACAAGGGAGTCTTCGGAATAATTTTATTTCCCCTATTGTGGCGGATCTTCAAATTGTACAACTTCTGGGGCATTTAACAAAAGTGATTCACTAATAGAAGGTGCATAAAAACCACCAATACTTAGATGGACAGCTACAGTAGCTAGATGTCAGAATAGATAGACATAGCTAGCTAGCTAGCTACAGTGGCTAGGTGTCTGGATAGATAGGTAGGTAGGTAGGTAGGTGGATGGATGGATGGCTATTTACATTAGATAGCTGTCTCGATAGATAGCTTAGCTGGCTAGCTAGATAGCTACAGTGGCTAGCTGTCTGGATAGATAGATAGGTAGGTAGGTAGGTAGGTAGGTGGATGGATGGATGGCTATTTACATTAGAAAGCTGTCTCGATAAATAGCTTAGCTAGCTAGCTAGTTAGATAGCTACAGTGGCTAGCTGTCTGGATAGATAGATAGGTAGGTAGGTGGATGGATGGTTATTTACATTAGAAAACTGTCTCGATAGATAGCTTAGCTAGCTAGGTAGCTAGCTACGTATAGTAACTAGCTTTTTACAGTGGCTAGCTAGACAGACAGACAGACATGTAGGTAGGTTGGTACAGTAGGTAGATAGGTAGATAGGTAGGTGGATGTATGGATGGATGATGTATGGGTGGCTATCTACATTAAAAAGCTGTCTCAATAGATAGCTTTGCTAGCTACGTACAGTAACTAGCTATCTACAGTGGCTAGCTGTCTAGCTGTCTAGATAGGTAGGTAGGTAGATAGATAGATAGATAGATAGATAGATAGATACTTTGTGTGTGTGGATCATTGTGTTTTCACACCCTTCAAGTAGACTATATTTATCGTGTTTTTAGTGTTATGATCTCTTTTGCTCACTCTCCAGCTGTGTCCCTCTCTCTCCCTCTCGGGACTTATGACCTCACTGTGGGCTTGTGGAAAATGTAGTAATGCTGTTGAGCTAAAGGACTCCCTGGAGCCTTGAAGGAAACAGGAAGGAAGCATTCGAACAAGTAAAATATTGACGTGCCCATGCTTTAGTCAGTTTGACCTGGATTCATTCCAGACAGCATGGAGAAGTGTCACTGTATGGCTAAATAATTTGGGAAAATGATGCCTCAACAACGGTCAAATAAAACTTGGAGTTCAAACCAACATAATGTGAAATGGTACCAAATATCGTAAGATGTCCTCAAACTACATTTAGCTTTATCTTTGGATATTGTTTAATTTGTATTTGTATTTTTTTTAATTTTTGTGTAAGGCAACCCTAGAATTGCACTAGTAAGTCAAAAGTGGTTGACTTTGGCGTTTCCATGTAGTCTGGCTGAAGACCCGGCTTTTTCTAGCAAATTTTTGTATGGTTGCCAACATGTGCACAATCTCGTGCACGAACATACTCACGTGCACCAGTGCGCAATGTTTTCGCAAACCACCGCCCCTCCTCCACCCCTCCAGCTTTCTACCGCTTCACTTTCCCATCACTCCCTGCCTTCCATTCTCACTTTTGCCTCACTGGCAAAGCGAGTTTTATTTCCCTGGTGGAAATATTGGACTGCCACTCAGATCAATTGCCAGTGTCCAGGGCACTTCATGGTTCCTTTAATTATAAAGCCTGCGCGGCTGGCGCGGGCCCACGTAGCTGTGGGGCGGCCATTGTAATAGAGGCATCACTGGGAAAGAGTGGATCGAGTGAGGCGTGGGCCAAAGCCTCGCAGTCATTGCTTGCGTCGATGGAGAGGCTTTACTCCAGCAGTCGGAGCAGGGGCCAGGCTGTCTTATCTGGCTTCTCCATGCGGCTCATTGTAAGCTGGGGGAGTGCATTACCATTTTCTCTGCCCCCGCTCTCCTCTTCCTCCGCACTCCGCACAGCCAAGTGAGGAACCCAGGCACTCGGCCATGATTGCACAAGGAGAATGCTTGTGCCTTCTTCTGCTACTGCTTCATCAGAACAACAAAAAAGCAATCCGATTTTTTTTTCTGCAAGGAAGGGGATTTTGACTTACTTTAAAGTTGAAAAGTGGCCACTAGTTACATTTCCCAACCTTTAGTGAGCCCAAGGTAGTTTATTTATATAAAAAAATCGATATAATGGCACACCGCCAAACAAAAATGTCATAAAACAGTTTTAATGAAATAATGATAATCTTATCTCAATTTACTCAGATATTCACTGTACTATTTTACTACTCAGTAGGCATGGGATTGATAAAAAATGTCACCATTCCGATAATATTTTCGATGCCGCCTACCGATTTGATTCCTAATTGATTCTCTTGATGAGGGAGGAAAATAGTGGAAATGCATTTTCTTGATTTACCTCTTTAACATCTTCAACTTTGGACAGAAGATGCAGGGTATGCAGTACACACTCATTAACACAAGGTGGGTTTCCATCCACCTAGGCCTGCTTGATTATGAAGAAAATATTAATCACAATTAATTAGGTAATAATTGAAATCATGATTAGGGCGATTTGTTTTTTGTGCAAGAAAATGTTTAAACATAAAAAAATATTAAGACAAATATTTTTTGTTGTTGAAACTATAATTATTAAGCAAGCTTCTTTTTGGAACAACCAAGATTTTTCTTGAATGAGTTATTTAAAAAAAATGCAAATATATACATTTACATAACCCGAAATTAGTATTAATAATCTTTTATTTTGTTTACAAAAGTGCCAATTTTGTAAATGTGGAGTGTAATTGAAATTGTAATTGAATTTCGATTAATTGCACAGCCCTACATCCACCTATTTTGATTCAAATTGTCAAGAATTGCGAAAATAAATCAACTAGAATTGAAAGGCTAGAAATAAAAAAAAAAGGTCTAAAATTCACAAAACCTATTTACACTCAGAGGGTTGCGTATATATAAAAAAAAAAAGACAGAAAATGCGAATGATAGGACCGGATACCACATCTAATGTTTTGACCAGATATTATGCCACATGTAGATATTGTAGTCACAAAAAATGGCGGTGGATGATAAAGTAAGGTATGTTTGGTGGGACGAAGAAATTGAAATATTTCTGGAGTTAATTCTCGATTAGGAAATAGCAAAGATGTCCGTAGTTGAATACATGAACAGCAATGCCTTGGTTTGCTTTTATTTTGATGTTGTTCCCGGCAACGCGTGGTGGCGTAGCAGCTCTCTTAGCTCGTCTCTTTTACTCGTAGTTGAGGTCAGTTTGTCGTCGTCACAAACAGTTGCCACCAATATCAACACAACGCCATCCCCAAATCATGTTCAATTGCTAATTAAGGATGCCCAATAAAGTAAATAAAATAATGATCGCACTGACTGTCAGCCGAGTGTTGTGGCAGAGAGACACACTCAAGTAAGCATTTATTGAAATTCTCTTGTATCAGCAGTCATGGAAACACAAAGCTTGCGCGAGACCCTCGACCTCCATTTTTTGCTATTGTCCCGTTTGATTAGAGGCAATCAATGTGCTAGTGTTTGGAAGTCGTAGCATTATTGTTGCTCATTAAAACAATAAACTAGTGGCAGGCTCAGACTTTACCACAGTATTGCACATGCTAAACACTAACTCAACTGTTTATAACATGAAATAAACAATGTCTGACTAGTTTAGTGTACAACCAAGCTTTTACAAGCGCTGCACTAGCACTTTGTGAGAAGCTGACTTACCAATAATTTCCGGCATTAAAGTTGGTGATCCAGGGCTGTTCTGGCAATGAGGCGGCAGTCTCCTATTACAAGCTATTTTAAGGTTAAATGACCACATTGTTGGGTTAAAGTATGCGAGAGCTGCCTCATATTTGAAGATGTAAAGTAGCCTCTGAGCAACTTATATTTATTACAGTGAATAATCGCCCAGTGTGGTGACAAACACATTTGCATATTTTTCTCACCCGTAATGCAGCAGTTCTCTAATATTCTCAAACTATTGCGTAACCAAACCCTACACTCCCTCCCGCCACCGGCATTGTGCGATTCCCATCTTACATGCTGAGGGAGGGAAGGGAGGGAAAGAGAGTGCATCTGAAATGAAGGTGTAAAGATGAACGAGAGAACGAGAACGAGCGCAGACAGCAAAATAAGTGTGTTTGCGCGTTGACAAGACGAGGTGATAACAAAGAGGAAGAGACAGCCGTAATACAAAAAGATGCTGAAATGAGAGAAAGAGAGGAAGCGCCGACAAACAAATAGGGACAAATGTGGCGTGTATATGTCATGTGGGAACAGCTGAGACAGGGAAGCTCTGAAAGGGAAACAACAAACAAAACGAAATTAGGAATACCTGAAGCAAAGTAGCTGCTCAGATACACAAACTTGAGTTATTATACAATCACATGTTGCTGCTAGGGAACTGCAGGGAGAGGCTCTCTGTCAACAGAAGGGAGCTAGCGAAGACGCGCAGGAGGAGGAGGAGGAGGAGGAGGAGGAGGAGGAGGAGATGGATTTACTTACAGAAGCAAGGAAGCAATTACAAGTGGGTGAGGGAAGTTGAGCGTTAATGAGTTGAAATAGGGCTGGCAATATTTAAAGCGGACATATAAGAATAAGGCTTTCATATCTGTCACAGTTTGGAATGGGTCGTTTTAATTCATTGCTTATTATCAAAGCGAGTAGCTTCAGTAGCATATCCAACACAATAGCAGCGCAAACAATGCTAAGCTAGCGTTAGGACTGTACTGTAAACACGCCGACATCAGCCACAGCTAGCATGTTGGTAGCATGACTTCTTCATAATGAGTGTTACTATTACACTAAATGTTATGAGTTTGAAATGTTATTTTTTTTGGAATGTACAATCAATTAAAAATAAAAAAAATAAATGAGAAACGTATTTTCTTCTGTTAGCTAGTCTAGTTAGCTAGCACAGTTGTGTACAAACTTAAAACAAATTAGAGGCACAAGATGGAGAGGTCTAATTTTTACTTGTCAGTTTGACCAAAAATGACAAAAAAGTGGTTTAACGCTACTGCTCCCTGTAATGTTTGGTTTGCAACTGTAAAGTGTGTTTCCATGCGGGACGCTGTGCTGTGTATGTACACGTGTGAGTGTGTTTCCTTGTGTGCTTTGGCCTCGAACATGCTGCTGCTACTGCTGCTGAAGGGAGGATTTAAGCTGCATGGTTTGGCAAACCAAATAGACCATGAAAGGGAAAAAAATAACAAAATCTGCCCTCCCTTTAGCCTCACTCGCCTCTATCCACCTACTCTGAAATTCCCTGTGGATCACATATAGCAGCGGCACTGCTTACACCCCCCCCCCCCCACACCGTTTTGTTTCCCCCCTATTTTATTTAAGTTCAATTCTCTCTCTTCTCTTCTCGCTTGCACTCCATCTTCTATCCTCTCGCCTTGGCGGAGGCGTGTCACAGTTCGCTCTCTCACCATCCTGACCTTTTACGGCATTCCACAAAAACTGGGAATAGGAAATTCCAGCCCACTGACGAGGAACAAGTGCATTGGAATGGCACACGATGGGGCGAATCCATGTACCTCCCAATTCTACCAAGATGCAGCAGTCTGGCAAAGTAAAACGGTTTCGCACGCTGACATGCTAAAAGACTATGAAAGGCTGGGTATATTTTATCGCAATCAACACAACCACAGAAACGGCTGTGTAGATAAATCACCATATCATCTCTATGTTAAGAAATTAGGTCAAATATAAATGCATTCTACCACTGACAAAGCAATTTGCATTCTGATGCCTCCGTTAATCAGTATTGTTGTACATTTTGGCGTGCAATTTTTTAAAAATCATTTGACTATGAAAAATGCAGGAGTCTACCTAAATATTATTATAAATTCTATGTACCGGGTAAACGATAGAGTTCTCTTTTTTTTTTTTATAATGGCTTTAATCGTACTTGGGGAGGCATGACTTCTTGGGTTAGCCTTGGTTGGTCCCACTCTGCCTCACTATGGAGTTCCACAGGGTTCAATGTTAGGGCCCCTGCTGTTTTCATTATATTTGGTGTCCCTGGGTGCCAGATCTAGAAACTAAAAAACGTTTGGCTTTAGCAGGTCGAGTCGAGCTTGTTTACCTGCTAGTTGAGTAGAAGCACCTGTGGCTAAAGCCGATCTGTGGCAGGGTTTTTTCTTTCCTTTCCTGTCTTGTCTTGTCTTTGTATTTCTGATGTTTGTTTTATGTACAACAGTCTGTTTGAAGCTATGGTAGTTTTTAAAGTGCTCTAGGAATAAAGTTAAGTTAATTTGATAGTTAAGGCTTTAAATTATCCACAAAAAAAAGGGCAGCAACTGTATGTGACTATTCTTCTCATCAGTTATTCATGACTTCTATCTAGCACAATTGAGATAAACAGAACGAGAAGTAATCCACAGTCCAAAAATTCCACAGCATTTTTAGACCGCGTGGGCAGTGTTTGTGTTATGATCAAACATTCAAAAACAATCATTTTGTGCAATAGAAATAAATAAACTCTAGAAGACTCTCACACATTTACCTCCACACATTGGATTTATATGTCGTGATTAATTTGATTGTTCCTTTCCCCGGCTATTTATGACAGCCACCACCTTACACACTAGAAATAAACGCAACAACTAGAAATAAATTGAAAAATTGCGTAGCACACTCAAGTCACACACAGGCGCATATGTGGGCCTTGTACTTGTTAGATTAATGTGATGGTTCCGCTCACCAGTTTCTAATGGAAGCCACCATCCTGGCACTAGAGAAGTAAACTTCAGGAAAGTTACAACAGCCCTGTGCTGTATAATGAAGCGATAGCACATCTAAACAGACCTAAAGCCTTACATTTTTACCCCCGTAGAAACCCTTTGCATGTGGAATGGAGGTCCATTGCAAGAGAGGCAATGTGAAAAGTGTAAGGAATAGTCAAAGAGCAAGATGGTAAAGCTGCCTATAGAAGCCTCAACCGCCGTTTCTCGCAGTGTGAGCGGCGTATAATCACTCAGCCTTACCACAGTAATGACACCATCTGGGCCCGGGGAAGACGGCAGCTTCTCGCTGAAAAATGGATCGCATAGATCAGGGCGATTAGAGCAGCCGCAGTACACGCCGTCGAGCCACGCTCGCTCCAAATGAATCTTTGTAGTTAATAACTGCAGAAAGTACTGCTTGGGAGACTCACTACTATAAATAGTTTGAGCAGATTTGATTTCCATCATTATTCAATTAGTTTTACAAATGTGTTTTTGTTTGGCGTACAAACAAAAGGTGTCTTTAGGCGCTGTTGTGGGATTGGACATCTGCAGTAATCTCGTTAAGGTTTGACACATTGTTAGGAAATGTGTCAGCTTGTGTGCTTTGTGTTCTACATGTTTGTTTACCTGCTTTAAGGATTTGATTACGTAATTGCACTTTTGTTTGTTAGCAGGCAGGATTACGCTGAGAAACTATAAAACTTGGCGGAGGGTAAACTGCTAGGAATCCGGTTGTCTTTTCACCTTTAGGTTGCAAAACATGACACATTTTAGGCATTTATTTTAGCTTATCACAGGATTCTATCAACTCATCGCCATTTGTTAGCTAGCAGGACTGCGCCAGAAGTGCTTAATGTTTTTCTTCAAAACTTTATAAATATGAATGTTTTTGTCTTTTTAAATGTGTCAATTTTAGGAATTCCTTTAACCTTGCGTAGTAGTTTACTTTATGCTTACCATCTGCTACAATGGCCTTGTATTTGTTCGCGAGCAGGATTACACAAAATATGATTACTTTTCTTTTTTTTTTTAACCTTTTGAGGGTTTTAGCCATTTATTCACCTACAGATTTTTTTTTTTTAAACGGGGAATATGATGGACAATATACGTTTTAATTACTTGTATATATACAGTATATGCAACGTGCCTGCCCACCCATCACATGTAAAAATACAGTAGATCTCTGTTATTTGTGGGAGGATAGGGAACCAGCAAATAGCAAAAATCTGTGTATAATTGACGGCCATTGAAATGTATTAGGCAAAAAAAATGAATACAATAAAAAAAATGGGGATGAAATGGGCAACAAAACAACAACATTTTACAAATATTTAGAAATACTGGAAAAAAAATTGGAAAAAATTCTCAGACTATTCCAACCTGTGACTGCCGATCTACGATTATGCTGGGCCAACTGTAAATCATTTGTTGCCTCGTTTTCTAAATTTTGCCAGTTTGTGACAAAACAAAATGGATAATTTGCATAATATAGTGTTTGACCAAAGCAATTTTTTCACCCATGACTTGCCAGCTCGGATGGTTGAATATTCGTCATCTTCAAGCAATTGCTGGGCTGTTAAGAAAAAAGTCAAAGCCAAAAGCCTTGGCTAACAGTATTAGGTTTTGATTTATTGGTTTGGCAAACACCATTGTGGAGGTAGAAAGGTGAACAGTGGCTAATTGGCGAGTGATAGGACCATCACCTCAAACTATAATTCTTGGTGCTAGGGGAATTTTTGTCGAAAGCATGCGATAGGCATTCTGTTCAGACAGCTGGGAACTATTTAAAATGTGTATATTTCTGCTAATTATCAGAATCTTATTGTAGGTGAACATCTATGAAAATACACAATTCTCCAAAAAGATGGCTCTTCCTCAGAGCATCCCTGCCCTCTACCTATTTTTTTGTGGGAGGAAGAAGCTCGAGAATGATGGTCGTCGATGAGCTGCTGTCATGGCAACGTATTGATCCAGCCGGCCTCCTTTAAATTCTCTCTCTCCTTCACTTTGCTCCAACTTTTCCGCCTATATCAGTCTTTCCTTTCGCCACTCTCCCCATCTTCCATCAGTCTGCATGTGTTCCGTCGTGGAGATTGATGCCTTGTGGGCCGACGCTAACCTTCACCTGCTTCTTGCATATATTCTCTTGCAATCTGTCGGATCCGACGCGGCGCTATACCTGCCTCATTCACGCGCACATTTATTCAGAATTTAAATCCTCACCCCAGGCGATGATTCAGTAAATACTTTGAAGTGCAACTGCGCAGTGTGATTGCATTATTAAATGTTCTTACGCCCAAATATAGTCCGACTGCAGGCCAAGGAACAAAAATGAACTTCATGCTCATTTTCGAGCTCATTTGAATTCGCTCGGTAATCCGTGCAGTGCTTTGCCCCCTGACACACTGTTGATAACATGCCATGCACATTTTTTTTTTCTGTGCTCTTGCATCAAATTGCACACTCACTTTGAGAGCTATGAATAGCTTGGAGTGTTCGCAGCTATTCTATGCAAACCTCATGGCAACAAAAAAGTCAAACTTGAAGGTGAAACGGGAGTAACTTTACAGTCCACATGTTTTCTTGGTTTGACAATCACACTGGTACAGTATGACATTTTATCCCTTCCGCTTAGATGACACCAATTTATTTATTTTCTTTAACTCATTCACCCCCAACCATTTTCACTGAAGCAACACCCTTCCCTCCCAGCTCTTTTAACTGATTTTGAAAGGCCCACAGAATATTGTGTTCTATTTCTATAAAAACCTGAAACCTACCAAAGGAAAGATTAGAGTCTCTTCTTTCACCAGGAAAAAAAAAGGATATTTTTATCTGTTTCCGTTTTGCAGCAATTAACATTAAAGTATATTTAAGTTTCATCATTATTCACAAACCTGTTGAAAACACAGGGAAAAAGAGCTTGTTGCAACATAACCCTGTTTGATCTCTTATACTCTACTGCAACCTGCTGGCTGTTTTTTGCAATAACTACCATTTTTTTAGAGACCTCTTCAGATCAGAGGTTGTATCAAAGCCTTCTTTATTCTCTAGCATAAAAAAACATAAAAAAAAAAACATATAAATATGCTTTTGGGACCATGGCAATATCTAAAATAGAACGTATTTATACGTTTTGGGGAGCAAATGTGCTCTAAAATGGCCACTGAAAAGTTTTACACCAAAATACAATAATCAAAACGAAGGAAATTTTTTGCATACAACTCTTGAAGCAGTTTGGCATCATTAGTCACCAGTGCACTCTCCACCCATTACTGTTCGTCAGCCACGCGCACTTCTGCCAGTCAGTCAAGCCCACCTATTGAAGTCTCCCCTGATAACTGACTCAATGCCAGATTTTTGGTAGGAAATCCAGAATCTCTTCAGTCTTCTATTCCTGACCATGAGTTTAGCCTAGCATGTTTGCTTGCTGCTTGGTGTTTTGCTACAACGACAAAGAAGTGTAAGTTTCCAGGTTCTGCAACCTTTGGATTGCGGGACTCTGTCAGTACTCACCTGTTTGGCAACAAACTCTGAATATCGACCAATGGTCTAACCTCCTCATAAATCACATTTTAATGGAAAAAATATCTGCCTCAAATAAAAACCAAATATCAAAATTTATAGAAACATGGTCTACGTATATAGAATTTTTTAACCTAATTCCGGTTACTTAATTCTGTCTGTTAGCGAGAGCCACTACATCGTGATAACTTACATTGATGTTTCTGCATTTGGCAATTTATTATTATATTATATTATTAGTATGGGATTTTTTTTAATGGGCTTTAGGTGAACTGATGAATACACACACGCTCGCACGCACACACACACGCACACACACGCGCATACAAAAAAAAAGTGTATATATATATATGTGTGTATATGTATATATATATGTATATGTATTTAAAAAAAAAAAAAACATTTATTAAATTTTTTTTAATTGATTTGTTGTTTTTAAAAAAAAAAAAAAAAAAAGAGGAGAGCAATGATTATGTCAACTCGAATGAACAATACTGAGCTCTCCTGAAGAAAAAAAAAAAAAAAAAAAAAGTACTCACCTGTTTGTTGCTGAACACAGTCACAGTTGTCATTAAAAGTCAATTCCGACTATTCCTGGTCCAGTGCGCTACATTTGGATTCTACAGGCACCAATGCTATTTGCTTTGGATCTCATTACAGTATTGCTTTGTTGGAACACCCATTGAGCTGAATTTAAAGTACTGGACTGTGCCCATGATGAGTGTACATAAACATCTGACTACAGGTGTATGTATAGCTTTGTCTGTGCACTACCATACAGGTATGTACTTTCTCCACGTCCTTCTCTGCCAGCTTCCCTGCTCGCCTGCCTGCAGCCCCCGCCTTCAGCGTGACAGCCCACTAATGAAAGCAAGATAAGCACGCCAAGCAAACTGTTCATCTGAAATTAGAAAGAAAAAAAAGCACACACACGTACACAAAAAAAGAAAGAAATACAAGCTACCCTGACCTAATCGTTGCTGTGTTTGTCACAGCTCTGCTTTTCCCCTCACTCGCCGCAGCAAATTTGATTAGGTCCGGATAGCGGGAGAATGGCAACCGATAAGGGCCTCCAAAGTGTCGCCAAACGGGGCGCGATTCAGGGGTGGATAAGGGGCAAAAAAAACGCAATTATGCTGGCCGCATTCTCGTATCACACCGGTGGCGTTACGCCGCCAACACCTCCATTCCTAGCTTCCTGTGATTGTCTAATCTCCGTGGTGACAGATTGCTCTCTCTCTCTCGCGCTCGGGTCTTAACACCGCTGTTATCGCTCGGCTCCCTCCACTCAGATGGACCCATGCAGGCGCCACTGAAGAAACATTTTCTCCCCTCCCTAGCACTCCTGTCAGCTCAGAGATAGTTACAGCTGTTTTCTGTTTTCATTGTGTGAAGGCTGCGGCCTTCTCTCGCATATACGATATTCTACTTAAAATTAGTAAAACTATTTTATTCCTCACACTTTTTTGTCTTGCTACTACTTCCACATTGTTCAACCTAATTCCAACTTTAACACGTTCCAAAAATTCACGTCTTCCAAGCTTGTATTTTTCTTATTCCAAAAATTCACGTTTTTTCCAAAATGTTGCATTTTTCAACACCAAATTCCCCAATTCCGTTACAATGGCATAACATTACACATTTCCATCGTTCTTATTCGAAATTCAAAACATTCAGCTCATTTGATTTACCTTAGGAAGGATGTTAACGTTCCAAAAATTCCCACCAAAGAGAATCAACATTTTCACCCTTAAAATGCCCACAAATTGTATTATTTTTTTCTTCTTCTCTTCTAATTTCTACATTTTTCGACTGATTCAAATCATTCCGAACTTAAACTGTTTAGCTTATCCCGACCAATGCCAAATTACCATAAAATCAACAGTTTCACCATCAAAATACCCACCAAAAATTCCAAAACTCCTTCAGAAATGACTGTCTCTAGTTCTTTAATGCGATTCGCGCTTACTCTCATAATTTGTAATCTGTAATGTGATTGTGGAACTGGTATGCCATATTATCGAATCCTTCATTTTTAATTCAGGGATGTGATTTTTCCGCTAATTCGCGGAATTCCGCTTTTTTTTATCTCCCCCCCCCAAAAAAAAAAAAATTCAGATTTTTTTTTTTTTTTTTAGTAGTAGTTCATTGTGTATGCACATGACTCCGACAGATAACATCTTCTGCTATAACAAAGACATTTGTGGTATGCTCTAATATGAGTTACTTTTCATTTGGTCATGATACAATTATTTGTTCATGAAATTTGAACTCTTCAACATTATTTATGTGTTAACTTAGTAATCACATTAGTTAGATATGATGATATTCTCAGTGATAGTTTTTAAAAGCAAAGGCAGTCCAATGTTTTTGAATGTGACTGATTTTGAGTTGACTAAAACTGCCATTTTATATGGGATAGTTCAATATACATTGAAAATTTATGCTGTTGTTTTGTCTATTTCTTTGTCATGTGAGTGCATTGAAAGTACTTAAAAACACGGAAAACCCATGACACATACATACATACATGGCCCCCAGACCCCCGACTAAATTTTCAGATAATTTCACTTTGGTCAAATCACATCCCTGTTAATTCCATCAACCAAAATATAGCGTATGGTGCCATCTTCTATTCCCTTTCACATATTTATATTCCCTTGCTATATTCGCTATGTTAGAAAAGGCTTTAGGGAAGCCATGGTAACTCTTTTATTCTTTCTGTCAGATAGTCACGACCCTTTCAGGGAGGCAGTGGCTGGGGCCTGGAACATTTTCTGCTAATGACACAGGGATGCTTCCCCTCCACAAAGCCCGCTGTCATGGTAAATGGACTCTAATTATAATAAAAGGTGAAAGCCTGCCATTATCACAAACATGCAAGATCCCGTCCTGACTGTTTGTATGGTAATAAGAAAAAAAAGACGGTAGCGCCTCGGAACTGTTTTCATTCGGATGTATGGCGTTGTGTAGGGGATACGGTGGGGGGCGGGCGAGATGGCCAACATGCTGAATTGTGCTGTTTCCTGTCCTCCAGCTGCGAGGGCCACGACAGGCGCAGTGCTATTAGGGGTTTCGGGTCACCGCCTGCTGAGTGCTCCATTGTCAGCTGCCCGCTTAACAGGCACAGGGAGGTGGGGAGCTCACAGGCCTCTGTAGCGGCGCTGCTGCCAAACAGCAAAGGAGATGGGGGGGGGGGGGGTTATCTTATGACTGTATAATTGCATGGTGAATGCAGTCCCTTTCCTAACCAACATTTTGTCCTTTTTTCCCTCCTGTATTCATTCTTTTTTCCTCCCCCCCCCCCCTGTTTACTTCTTTTTTTAACGCTAGAGTGTCTGCTAATTAAGCGCTTCCATTAGGCAGCCTGTAATTGGCTTGAAAAGTAATGACATGCAAGTTTATTTGCAAGGTAATTAAAGTAAAGGCGGGCATTGTGCTGATAATAATCATTATAAGAAAAGAAAATGCTGAAAAGGAGCGAGCCAATGGAGAACTATTGTTGCTTGACGGACGGTGTTTTATTCTGTTTGTTCACAGGCTCCACACATGGGCCGCGCCATCACTTTTAATCCTTCTGCTGTCTTGTTTAGTGTGAAAATGGAAGATTTTCATAGTTGTGATATGTCACACAAATGCAAACAACATATGTTTACATACGTTTTGGCTTTTTGTCCACACAAACGCTATTGATTTCATATCCTTAGTCTTTTATTAGGCAGCACAGTCAAAGAGTGGTTCGCACAACTACCTCAGAGGGCGGAGGTCTGGGGGTTCGAATCCTGCCCTCAGTCTTGAATTCTTGTTCTCCCTGTACTTTGGTGGATTTTCTTACTCCCACATTCTAAAAACATGCATGTTAGGTTCATTGAAGACTCTCAATTGTCGCATAGGTGTGATTGTGAGTGTTAGTAATTTTTGTAAGTGTTTGGGTTAAAGTTAGGGCTAACCCTAATGACTAGATTTATACTTACCCTATTTTTACTCTAACTTACTCGCCACGGTCTTGCATCTTCCTATTATCTGCACTTTTCAACACACTTAGACCAGGACAATGGAGAAAAATAAAGACATTGTTTAGGTTATGCTTCTACCTGTGTGGGTGTGGCCAAGACAGCACAGGGAGTACTTGAGCTACGATGTACGCGACCTACAATGTTTTGACTTTACGACCCCCGTGCCTCGTCCGTATCACCTTCTTTTTCTTTAATTTCCTATAGTAAAGTTGTGTTGTTGTTGTTACCTCCAGCAACGGGCGTCCATGGAGTAGGTTGGCTCACCATCAAGCGCGTCACAGTTCCTTGTTTAAGTCTCCATTAGCTTCGCTTTGCTGTCTGTCAGCATTAAATGTCCGTGTGGAAACACAAAATATCGGTTCCGGCATTTTCTAGGTGGCGGAAGTATGTTTTTTTTTTTAATTACTGTACAAGCATTTTGATGTAAATTTCAACCTTAGCAGTAAAATCCGACTTATGCGGAAATTTGGGCTACGTCGCCAACGTGGTAAAGGGAATCATTTTGGACACATTAGACCTTCTTCAACACCTGTGTTGCTGAGAAGGCTACATGGGCCAGTGTACACAACTTTTCTGGTATTTTTCTCAACTGAGAATATATGGTCTTCTGGTCATTATTGTGAGTATAGCAGACTTAGAACAAAAAGATCCAGCAGAAGTTTGGATGGATCTAGACAGATGTGAAACATAAGATGCATAGAAAATTAAAGATTAGATGAATATCATTTTAGTTGTTTAGTAGAGAGTGATAGTCATGACTGGAACTACTCAAAATTTCCTGACATAGTTGCCTCTACTTTGATAGATGCCCTGCCTAAAAAAAACAAAAAAAAAACACGTTTGTGTCCTCTTGAATAAACTAATGGGCTCTTCGCACAAATCCACTACTTCCCAAACTCAATACAAGTCCTTCCTTTCCTGTCTTTCATGAGTGGACAAGCTGATTAATTCAGGTTTGCCTGACCTCCGTAACCACGACGACAATGGCCAGACACACCTGGATGAATCAATTTGTCCAATCGTGAAAGACGGGAAACAAAGGAGTGTTAAGTTCAGGAAGTTAAGTTGAGTTGTGCAAAGAGCCCATTCACCTCAAGGAGATACAAAGAAAACCTAAGGTGGTGCCATGAGGTATTACCTTTACTATGACATTGGATACACTAATGCTTGTGAATATTATAATTTGTGCAGGTCGTTTCATTCTCAGGGCATTGCATCAATCACAACTGGACTGCTTAGAGAGCATTCGGGTTCTCATCTGACTAGGGTTCATGCGTTCATGCAGCGGGGCTTGGTTAAGATTACACACTTAAGTTGATGTGGAAAACCCAACTATTTATGGTCCTGGTTGGAGCCTACGAATGGTATCATGGTATCGAGATGCCTTGCAGAGAAGCCTCTGTCTGTCAACAAGTCATTGGGTGTAAATTCCCTCATTAACTCTTTGACTGCCAGACGTTTTCAGAAAAGGGATGCCGTGGGTGCCAGCCGATTTAAGCATTTTGACTGATCTTTTGACTGATCTTTCAAGGTCCACAGAAAATTATGTGTTTGGACTATGGAAACACACATACTACCAAATGAAAGACTGGACTCTCATCTTTCATCGGAAAAAAAAGTTTGTTTCTACCTTATTCCGTTTTTGAGTAATCAACAATAGAAAATGGTTACCTCTGTTTTGAAACAAACGTCTTTTAACGTCTTTGGCACTCCTCCATAGGATTTTACTAAACGTTATTTAACGTTTTTGGCAGTCAAAGAGTTAATATTCCATAATACGTGTTGTGGTTGGTTTTTGATACCATAGCCGACTTAGCATCCTTAAAGCTGAAGTTTATAGTGTTCAAGAGGAATGCTTTCAGAGCTAAAGCTGCAAAAAAGGACAAGGGAAAGAACGTTACTGAGGAGTTGGACAGAAATATTTTAGAGTGCATCCAATTTATATGGGACAAATGAGTGGTGTCAAGAAATGCATTAAAGATTCACTTTTAACATAGCCTTAGTCGATACCATTGCTTTTATCTTCAAACGTGTTCTTGTTATATGAATGCAGCAGAGATGAAGGCGAAGGCTTTGCTGCCGTCTACGTACTTAGACATCCCTGCCCTTCACTTTCCAGGCAACAGATGGAAACAGTGTATTAAGGCACCCGGGGGCAGCAGAGGGCAGTCTGGCATCGCCAAGCCACGGCCAGGTTCAGGGGGAGCAGGTGGGCATCTGTTCCATGCCCTTAATCGCTTGCCACACCCACCACCCCTGCAGTGAACTTGGCTTTTTGTGTCGGATGGTGTATGTGTGCACAGGGATGTATTTATATCCGAGCAGTACGGGCCTCAGTTGGTCACCCCTTTGCTGCCTCCCATCAGAGGTTAGGGGGATTTACTGTGCTCGCAGGCTGCTTTTCACTCGCTGATGAGATCCTGGACACACACTCCAGACCAAAAAACACATTATTGTACCTTTAGGGTTACAAAGGCTTGTCACTGTCGTGGTCTTTTTAAAGTTACTGCTTTTGTACCCTTCACATATAGCCTTGAAGACATGTGCACTGTTTCAGGCTTGAAAAATGTACAGTAACTTTAGAAACCAATTATTGGGTTGCTGTCTGGGGTAAATTACGTGGAAACTGTACTTTGATGTGGAATGGTTCTTATTGGATCGCAAGCGTCGAGTTGATATGAAGTTTATTATAAGAAACTCCGCAGCGGACGATCAGCTGTTAGAAAACTACATTTGCTTGTTTACTTTCAAACTCAGATTGTAGCAAATGTGAGTGAGGGGCGTCATCCAGAAAGAAAGACTTGCTCCTAAAACGATGAAGGTTTTGGGACACAGACTTTCTGACAAACATTCCAGTCGTCCATAGTGGTCAGCTGTCCCAATGGTCCATCCAACTGTACGCCACAGATGGCTTTATGTTTTATCATCCTATTACTGACACAGTTTGCCATTTCAAACAGGCTCTATGGCATGGTAGGCAGAATGCAAACACAACCATAGTGACTTCTTCATGTGCCCCCGTTCCAGTCAATGCCGTTCCAGGCGATGCTCTTACAGCACCATTTGTCTCAAAACTCTGAATAGTACAAATTCAAACCATGGTCTTTTGGGTTTGGGGTTTTTATATACTTATCATGACGCAAGCTCTATGACCCTAAGGATAAATGTTACAAAATGAAAGAATGGATTCATTTTTAACAATAACTTTTCCTACCCGTTCTTACTGGCCAATTTTCTCGTGGATTTATAGCATCCCTAAACTTGCCAGCAAGCTGAATTCTCACGGTATTTGTGAGTTCACAAACTCTGGAGAATATATCTTGTACCGCTCCCGCTGATGTGTTTGCAACCAACCTTTTTTTTTAGGTCTGACCACTCAGGCAATGTTTAGGGCGGGACGAAACCAAGAAGCGCCGATGGCGGGGGGGGAAACAAACACACCTAACAGACAAATCAACGTCACAATTAATTCTGTTCTGGCAGAACTACTCACCGTTTCCTTGTTGAATGTTGAACAGCAAGAGGCACTTTGTGCATTTTTATCTGGTAAAGATGTTCGTGCTTCGACAGAACCCCCCCCCATGAGACCGAAGACGACATCCGTTGCCTAGATTGGTCAAAACAAACGTGCAAAGATGCCGCATTGTCCAATCAGCTAGAAGTATTGTACAGTAAGTCCCTCCTTCCCCGAACGGATCTGCCGAGTGAAGTTCCAGATTGATAATGTGAAGAACTCCCTTGAGTGAATCAAAATTATAAATCTGGCTTGTGATGTTATAGTATCCCAATATCCTTGAATTTGTTAAATATTCATTTAGAATGTATTCCATATGAGGTGAAGTGTTATTTACCAGCATTAAGTCTCTCAGATTGAGAATAACTTAAACCACACAAAGCTACTATAGAAAATGTTCCTATCTTGCTCCTGTTGCTTTGGAGGCAAATGAATACAGATGGCTGACGTTGTGTTAAAGTGAAGATTGTCAGCTTCTGTATATAGCCTTTTAAATACCGACTGCACCTCAATACTGCACGGAGCTTGCCGTGAATATGATTGGCAGTCATGTTTCAAAGGCAGGCTAATTCCATTAAGCTATTGATCGCTGCCTGCCTAAGCTTTGGCCGAGTATGGGCTATGAATACCTGTTTATTTTGCTCTGGCCTTGGGCTCTCGAGCTCGCTTGAATGCCGCCTGTCCATCTGAGCATTTCTCCTCCATTCTCACAGCAGCAGAATGACTCTGTTCTTGTGCAAACCAGATAGACAAAGAGGAGCAGCTTGCTCGCAGCACTTGCACAACACAACGGCAACGAGATGCTGACTGAGCTGGTTCATGCGGAAGAGGAGACTTGCATCTTGATGCAAATTGTATGTACAATATCTGTTATTGGGTTATACTTCGACTCGTACCGATGTTGGCTTTGCATTGCATGCGACTAATGTCATGAGGTTCGGCGGTAGATGGCTGATGGCTCAGGCTGCAATGAAAAGTTAGCTTCAGGGATGTGATTTTTCCGCTAATTTGCGGAATTCCGCTTTTTTTATCTCCCCCCCCCAAAAAAAAATCAGATTTTTTTTTTTTTTTTTTTAGTAGTTCATTGTGTATGCACATGACTCCGACAGATAACATCTTCTGCTATAACAAAGACATTTGTGGTATGCTCTAATATGAGTTACTTTTCATTTGGTCATGATACAATTATTTGTTCATGAAATTTGAACTCTTCAACATTATTTATGTGTTAACTTAGTAATCACATTAGTTAGATATGATGATATTCTCAGTGATAGTTTTTAAAAGCAAAGGCAGTCCAATGTTTTTGAATGTGACTGATTTTGAGTTGACTAAAACTGCCATTTTATATGGGATAGTTCAATATACATTGAAAATTTATGCTGTTGTTTTGTCTATTTTTTTGTCATGTGAGTGCATTGAAAGTACTTAAAAACACGGAAAACCCATGACACATACATACATACATGGCCCCCAGACCCCCGGCTAAATTTTCAGATAATTTCACTTTGGTCAAATCACATCCCTGTAGCTTATTCCACTTTTCCCTCCTCCTTGCCGGTCACAATCTGTCCTTTGCGGCCCTCTTCCATAAAGTCAGGAAGCTGGTCATGACCCTCGGTGCAGAAACAGAAAACAGAGGACAAATGAAGCCCATGTACTAGTCTTTACGGGTCAGAAAGGTTCCAGGACTGGAGTCACAAAAGATATGTTTCAAATTGGCTATAAAATATCTACATAGTACTAGTTTTCTAGTTTTTTCTCAGACTTCATTACCACTCCATTATGGACTTTTTTGCGGACGACCACTCTACCACTGAGCCACGCCGCCCCAAGCATGTATTTGTGTCTGTTAACTCATACACTCTCAGCCATTTTCACTGAAGTAATCCTCTTCGCTCCTAACTGTTTTACTGGATTTTGACAGATTTTGCATGGCCCACAGAATATTGTGTTCTATTGCTATAAAAACATGGAACCTACCAAAAGAAAGTTTCTGCTTTAATCAGGGGGAAAAAAAAAGTATATTTGCATCTGTTTCCGTTTTGCAACAATTAACATTAGAATATAGCTAAGTTGAATCATTATTCACAAACCTGTTGAAAACACTGGGAAAAACAGCTTGTTGCAACTTGGCTGATCTCTTATACTCTGCTGCCACCTGCTGGGCAGTTTTTGCAATAACTACCATTGCTTTAAGCAACCTCTTCAGGTTAGAAGCTGCATCAAAGCCAATCTGTATGTTCTAGCATAAAAAAACAACAACACATCAAACGTTATAAATACATTTTGGGGATGAAGGACAAAGTATTAAAAAACATATATTTATACGTTTTGGGGTTTGAATGAGTTAAAATTGGTACATCTGTACTCCACTTTAGGAATTTAGTCAACTCATTTCATCATTAATGCATCATGTTTTAGTTAGTTAAAAGCTGTGTCCCAAAACATTTGGCAGGCAGGAAAACCACAGAATATCCCCGCCTTATTTCCTCATCTTCACTCATTTACATACATTCACTGACAGGAATAAAAATAAAAATATGCAGACGCCACACACCAAGACCAGGAACTCCGAGGAGTAACGAAGCAAACAATGAGCTCCCCAAGTGCATTGTGGTTGTGCTGGCCTGCTTTAAATGTGAGCCCAGTCATCGGCACTTAAACACTTGATGGATGGCGTAGAAGTGAGGATGATTGTGGGATACGTCAGCTCCCAATGACAAGCAATTACTCATTTTTTTTGTGTAATGAAAACCTTAACACCAATCACGGAAGCTTTACACTTGGTGTAATGCTACACGTCGCCTTCACCCTGCCCGACTCCCGCCCCCGCTGCCGTTCCCTCAGGTCTCGCGGTAGACGTTTTCTAAATAACCTAATTTGTAAAGGCTCAAGTGATGGCAAAACAGGGCTACTAAGTGGATGAGCACAAGTGTTCACTGGCAGATGTGTGTTGTTTCCAAGATCTATGGCGGCATCGTGCTGAGATTCCTGGCTGCTCTACCACAAGGCATCCATGCCATTAGGTCTTCTGATTACCATTCTAAATGTTTGCCAAGAACTCGCTTCACACAGTTATCTGTCAGCAAACACGCTGCTGTAGCATCTACGGCTTAATTATGGTTTTTATGTAGATGTGCTCTTCATCTTTAGCCGCTGTTTGTTCCGCACGGGTCTCTCTTCTATACGGTTCTGTGGCACCAGATAGCGATATGAAAGCGCCGTCCGCCTGCTTCGCCGTGCCAGGACTTCAATTACCCCTGCACCCTTCTTCTGCACAAAATCATTGTAATTATCTCCGGCCTACATGGGCACACTGGCTGGCAACAGGTGCCATGTGAACGCTAATCCCCCAACCCCCCCCGCCTCCCCCACTCCCCCTCGCCGGCCGCATGCTATTCTTCTGGCCGGCCTCTGACGAGCCAACTGTCACAGGCAGAAGGGAAGGATGCTGCGTGGCAATAATTAGCCTGTCCGCTCGGTCCAAGTTGCAGGATGTCAAGTGTTGTTGAAATGTAGCGCTTTCGTGCGGGGGCAGGCACAGATGAATGTTTGTTTTGCAGTTGAACCTCAAAGTTTCTTAAGTTTTCGCATGAAAAATAATCCCTTGCTAGAGCCTCACCATCATAAATCTTTCATTTATGTTAGAAGGATTTTTTTAAGGAATACTTAAATGGTTATACACGTATAAAAATAAGTAGTGTTAAGGGAAGAGTTTGCATTGTTAAAACTGCTAGCAAGATTTGAATGTAGCCTCACTTCACTAATACCTCCTCCCCATTGAGTCTCCAACAAAGGTCACGCCTCTCATTAACAGGCACAAGTGCAATTCTCAAACATATTAGTGATAAATAGTCACTGAGAACGCACCGCCAGCATCAACAAAATAGCAGTGGCAGCAATGCTAAGCTAGCATTAGCACTGTAAACAAACATATGTTAGCCATAGCTTCTACATTGGTACATGTTGACAAAGTAGTTCCTGAAACAACCATGCCTCTTTTTGGCCGTAGCTTTCAAACCCCTGCTCCGATTGATCTAAAATTTGAGATTTAGTGTTGTGCAATCACTATTAACAAGTACACCAAGTTTCATTAAAATCAAATTCTGCTTTGTTAAACCACCGGGGTGATTTGGCATGGAATGAAATGACACAACTGATGCTGGCCCTTCTTTTGGAATAAGTGTCCTATTCCACAAAATAGGAGTCACAAAAAAATAAAGCCAAAGAAGAAAACCACATGTAAAGCTCATCTTTGCTTCCGACTTTGGATGTCGGCCCGCCTGTGTGAATTATGGCATGCTGACCCTCCCCTCTTTATGTTAATGTGTTTGCATGAGCCTGCTTTGCATAGACGGAAGCACAAGCGTGCAAAACCCACACACATTTGACATCAATCCATGGCATTAAATGAAGTGTGAAAAACAGGTCAGCGAGGACTTCCTGTCTTTATAAACAGCCCCGAACGCTCTCCAGATGTTCCGTGCCTCTGCTGTCCCCAACAAAATCTGCCCACATCAGCGCTAAATGGCAAAATATAGCCTCTTTAAAGTGATATACACCCACTGGGGGGGGAGGAGGGGTGCCTACCATTTTGACTGCTGCACTTTGACTATGGTCTGGAGTAAAAGTGTCAGCCTCCCTACCTGTATTTATAGTGCATTTCACTGTCTTTGCTTGAGTGCCATCCCAATGAAAATGGGCAATATCTCTTCATTTCTACCTTTGCCAGACCATCTGCGCCGGAGATGAGTTGCACTTTTTACCCAGCAGATCTGATGTGAATCCACACGAGGACCCACTCCGGTCCATTTACTATTGAGAAAATATGTACTGAGGAAAGGGGGGCCATACATTTGGGAATATAAGAGCCAATAGTAGCAGAGTTGGACAACTTTAAAGGGTGGATATTATGGGAAAGTGACTTTTTAGTTGTTTGTTCAGGGGCTTCTCGGTTTACGACGGTACTGACATACGATTTTCCGAGATTAGGGATGACAGGCAATGAACTATAAAGAATGCAGCACCATGCTGTGAAGTTTTATATGTGCGGGGTATAATTTTCAGACAAATATTTACTGTAATAATGACTTTAATACGGTGTTAGCGTAGTTTGGCGAAAGGTTTTAAAACATTCCATTTTGCATACAAATTGAGTTACGTCATCGCCATAGGCCCAGAAACAGAACACCATGTATACATGTATTTGCATCTCTGGAGTGCCTGCCCACTCATCAAGTGTGAACAGACACAACCAAATGCATCTTTCAGCAAGATGTTCAGATTCTGCCCTATTTCCTATCACAAGTGAGCTGATTTAAATAATACTGCCCTCACACAGTTTCTGCACCATTTGGCATGAACAACTACGAATGAACTTTTTTCCTTTATATACCAAAATGAAAGGCTAAGCACTTTTTGTTGTTAGCTAACCGTTAGGCTCTGATGATGATAAACGGCACATAAAACGGCACTTACTATAAAACGTTATATGGTAGCAGTCACATAAATTAAAATTGAGTTACTTGTTTGGTCTGTAGGAAACCTGTCATAAAACAGGAAACAGGTAAGGGCGGGGTAACCAGTGGTTCATTTCCATGAGACAAGATACTTCCTCCATATCAATTCGTTCTTAACTAATTCACTCCCAGCTATTTTCACTGAAGCAACCCCCTTTGCTCCCTGCTGTTTTACTGGATTTTGACAGATTTTGCAAGGGCCACAGAATATTCCGTTTTATTGCTATAAAAACATGGAACCTACCAAAAAAAGATTAAAGTCTCTTCTTTCATCAGGAAAAATAGTATATTTTTTATCTTTTTGCAGCAATTAGCATTAGAATATAGCAAAGTTTCATCATTATTCACAAACTTGTTGAAAACACTGAGGAAATCAGCTTGTTGCAACATGGCCCTGGTTGATCTCTTATACTCTGCTGCCACCTGCTAGCCGTTTTTTTTGTAATAACTACCATTGATTTAAGCGTCTTTTTCATGTTAGACAATGTATCAAAAAACGTCTAAATATATTTTGGGGAGTGAAGGACAAAGTATTAAAAAACACATTTATACGTTTTTGGGTTTGAATGAATTAACAAGGCTGTTTAGAGATTGTTGGAATTACTGATATTTAGAGTATTTTGATAGATGCTTGGCAGTTGGCACACTCACAGACAAAAACATCTATGAAATATTTTGATTTGGGAAAAATGGATGCACAGATATACCCATCCAAGCAGGACATAAACAACTGAGGCCACAAGCCAATTTATTTTTAAAAGCATGTATCCACCCAGCGTTATTAACGATGAAAAGTTTACACATAGCAAAACTGAAGAAAAGTCTGTATTTGTGCTGACATGACTTGAATTTTCTCTTTCAAAATTCAGGCTAATCTAAGTTAAGGGAACAAAACAAGTGATGGTAAACTATCAAATCAGGAATAAATAAATCATGGAGACTTTTACTGTGTCGGAAGGCAGGTCCGACATGGCGCTCCCTGGATCTGCCTCTAATGGTCGCTCGGCCCACGGGCCTGACCTTTTCCCATCCCTGCACAGCAGCACAAATGGCGTGGACGATTGAGTTTTCACTTTCCTTTCTTTTGGCCCCCTCTCCCCCGTTAGCGCAACCATTATTCTGCACATTATCTTTCTGACACGGGGGCCACGTTCAATGTTTAATGCTGTTTGTTTTATATTCCTGCCTCATTTCCTTGTATCAAAATTTATGATGACATTCTCTACCGTTCATAAAATATTCATAAATGTCATTACTAATAACTTTCATACATCATCTAAACTGATCCTTCTGTCCGCTTTTGGCAATGCTGCCCAGCATGGAGGCGCATGGAGTTTGGAGAAAGGCACACGTTGCTCTTGTGTAGTGTCGGAAAAGACCTGATGCAGCAGATTTTATAATGCAGGTGATGCATGCACATGTATAATTAATTGTGTAGTTAATTTGAGCCAATGTTTATGTTAACATCAAGTTACAGTGCAACCACAATCACCCCGCAAAAATCCCCTGAGAAATAATGGACGTTGACATGATCAGGTCCACTATACAAAACTGTACAGGGCATGCTTTAATTAAGTAAAATTCTTAGAACTAAGAAATCTAAAAATAAGTTATTTGTAGTGTTTGTTTAATATTTTATTTGTTGTCTGTTTAGCTATATCTGACTAGGGGAGACAGGCGGAGATGAGCTGTGTAACACTTTTGTTGCTACGCTTTTTCTAAGTAGCATTCATGCTAGTTTTATATGCCTAGCATCACATAGGCACGTGTACGGTCAATAGAGATGTAACAATATACAAAGATCATGATATGATATTATCACAATATGAAGGTCACGATACGATAATTATCCCGATATTGTGGGAAGGTTGTCAATACAAAAAAGGTCACAATATTGTAAAAAAAAAAAAAAAAAAAAAAAGAGCTCATACTAAAAAACACACACAATATTGTGCTTTTGTACAGCAATGAAAAATATAAAAATATTATATATATATATATATATATATATATATTGAGGCACTTACTTGCTAATGCAAGCACACATTGAGTTCCTACACATATTGACTCTGTTCACAAGCATATTACGTTCCTTTTTTTACATTTATTTATTTTTCTTTTTTTCTGGAGAGCTCAGTATTGTTCATTCGGTAATTTTACCGATTTGACATGTCATCATCATTGTATATTACGTTCCTCTTCATCTGACCATTAGCGTGGATTGTAAACATAGAAGGGCCAAAACATGCCTTGTAAAAATTAAACTGCTCTAAAAAAAAAAACTAGCCACCAGAGGGTGCTAGAAATCAACCGGACTTTTTTTAACAGATGTGCTGCTTTTAATATCGTGACATGACGACGACGATATATTGTGGCAGCTTTAATATCGCAATATCACGATAATACCAATATCGTTTCATCCCTAACGGTAAATAATCAATGTTTGAGAGATTTTCTTAGGTATCGTGCGGTTTGAACGCTTGGCAAAGCAGCTCCGTCTGTTTTCTAATGTTACACGATTCAACTTATTAATACAAACGAGCACCTTGTGGTGTGACAGAAAGGTGGCAAAAAAAATAAAAAATAGACTTGCCTGCTTTTTAGTATCGGAAAGTGCGTTACATATTGCATGATATAAGCTGCCAATCACAGGTCAGTTGGCCCGAGGGCATTCAACCTAGCTCACATCAATGCTAGCGAGAAAAAATAACCTAACACTGATTGAAATGAAAGATGTAGAAATAGTAAATCAGTAGATTCCCGTACATGCAGCATAGCGTAGTGATTAGCAAATTTTTCACATTTTTTTGCATTCTCATTGAACTCATAAGCTACATAAGCAGGAGTTTCCATTCTCTTTTTAAGTCAGACTTCAATGATGATTTTTTTTTTTCTTTTCCTGGAGCTTGATCTAATTAATAATTAGCATATTGGCAAATTCTCTATAGATGAGGAGGAAACAGCTTATAGAGCCAGGCATGAATCCTCATCTTATGAACTTTAATAGATTCCCTCTCAGTGCCTCGTGTTCCCCGTGAAATTTGATTAATGGCCCATTTAATCACTCAGGTCAGTTTCTTGTACATGACATATGCATTAGCCTACATGCAAAATATCTAAGGTGGAGAACAGCAGGGGTAAGTCATAATTTCCATGTCTTTCCTCCTTCACTTCTTTTTCCGTTTTTTTTGCAGTATGAGGTGACTTTTGAATGTCCAAGAATACTATACTTCTTCTAAAAATAAATGTCAAATTGACACTTCCTGGTGGTTCCAGCATACTGCACTGTTTCGAAATTTGCATTTGTGCCATTGTGGGACTGAACACAGCCAGCTGGATTCCCGGCCAATCAAAGCGGCTCCCCTCTTTGCCTTTAAATTCAGTGTAGGAGAGACGCACCATCTGCATGGTGAAAGCATAAAGGACTCACTGGAGTCCATGCAGTAGATCTGTGCAAGCAAACTACGTTTAAAAGGAACTACACACCCCAGTTATCCTGCAGTAGAGGTGTGCTATTAAAAATAAATTATAATAATAATGAATTCAATTAATTTATTTCTACAATGATTCACAGGGTTCGATGTACGCTGTTGTCTTATTTATGAATGAAATACAATGACATTTATCAAACATATCACCTGCGCCACAACTTAGACTTAGTTTCACCTGGTCTGAAGTCTAGTCTACAGCACTTTCTGTCACCAAATTGTCAGGTAAGTCGGCCTGCAAAATTCCCAAACAGGGTAAACTATTATACATTCACTTTACTATATAATGCACATTATTTTCTAAGTTTTGTATAATTTTCTGTCGAAACATGAACAAATAGTGTATAAAAGGAATTAATTATAAATTAATACTTCCCGCCCGATGGTACAATTGAGTAGTGCTGTCACTATCAAATATTTTTAGAATCGATTATTCAATCGACTCATCCGACCCAATTTAATTTTGCATTAAAGTGTGTTACAAAAGCAAGTTTTTTTACTTGATTACTGTTTATTAACCAGTGATTGGTGGTTATTTCATATTTGTATAGTGATTTAAAAAAAAAAAAGGGGGGGATTGATGATGTACTACATTACCGGTTTGGTCATTGTTTTCCAAATTAAAAACAGATGTTTGCAAATGTCTTATTTTGATAATTTGATTATTTCGTGGAGGACTACAATAATCAGTGAACAATTACTGTTGATATGCTGAAATCAGAGGATTTGGACAATTTAAATAAAATAAAAAAAGGCTCCAAACGATTACTCAATTATAAAAAATTGTTGTCGATTGATTATCAAATCAATGACTTGTCAATTAATCAATTCATTTTGACAGATCTGCAATTGAGTAAACGATGAATAAATGCTCCATACTGTAATTTAAACCGTACAATTTGTCCTTAAAGCTGTTCTATAAACATGGGCTGCCAGTATCTGCAAAGTGTCCCTAAACAAGTTTCCCGTATCACGGGCACTAACATTACAGCGTGAAACAAATTGTAATGTAATCTAAATGCTACCATGCTGAGAAGTAAAACAAGTGCCACCTTGATGAAGGATGCCAAATTGGACTTATTTAAATGTCAACAATTTTATTCTTGTTCTCCATGCCTGCTTTGTCTGGATATGCTGCCAGTCCGTTTCAATGAAAGCTTTGGTCATCAGTGTGCCCTTCCATCATGAGTTGACCCCCCCCCCCACATGCCTCCCCTGCCCCCCCCCCACATGCCTCCCCTGCCCCCCCCCCAAACCCCGAAGCAGAGATGAAAGATGAAATGGAGATTGTGACTGATGCAATTACGGTGCAGCTGATTGAAGGAGAGGCCAAATTATCACCGCCCTGATTGGGCTTTGTCTGGACTGCGAGCATGCCACGCTCTGATTAAAGTGTCGCACAAGGGGATGTGTTCCTGTGTGTGTTTCTCTGTGTATGTGTGTGCAAAGAAGAAAGACTGTTGGATTGTACAAGTGGGAGGGGGAAAAAAAACACTGTCATCTCTGACCTTCCCACCTGAGGGTCCATCTCGAGCAGAACCAATGCGATTCTAGTGAATCCAATGTCTTTGGATTAATGTGTTTTAAATGCTTCTCTTGTCTTCACAAAGTCATTTTGTGCAGTGTCCGCTCACGCATTTTTAAACTAGCCTTTGTTACTTGCTAAGAAACTTACCTATTTGCTGTTTTCTAAAACTCTGCTAAAATGTAGTAATGATAAGTAGTCCCTTTCTATCAAACCCGCCACAGCGACGCGGCTGTAACTAATTCGGCAACTAGTTTTCATGAGTTTTATATGAATTAAAAAACATGTTTTAAGTTGGTATTAGATCTTATATTCTATGATATAGCACATCTCCACCCCGAAATCATGGTTCAATTGCTAAATTTATACATTAACATTAATTAATAAATTAATTCAAATGATTCAACAGATACAGTCTTTAATACTTCAACAAAAAAGTCAACGGTGTTTCACTCATCTTCCCGAAACTCTTTTCCAAAGGTCTTAGAACCATGAGCAGAGGTGGGTAGAGTAGCCAAAAATTGTACTCAAGTAAAGCAAAAATAATATTACTCAAGTAAAAGTAAAAAGTAGTCATAAAAAAATCACTCAAGTACAAGTAAAAAAGTATTCAGTGAAAAGAATACTCAAGTACTGAGTACCGTATTTTCACGACTATAAGGCGAACTTAACTGTAAACGTCGTAGTGCGACTTCGGTAAGCGGTCCGCTTGACTGTTTGGGAGCACGACCACTGATCTGTATCTATTACTGGATAGCCCATAGGCCCACTCAACAGCAACAATTGTAGCTTGGTATGTACCCGTTGCTTGAAAGTTTCCTCCTCTTCGTGCCCATTCGCTTCTTCCTTGACAATCGCGCCATGTTTTTGTGGTTCAGTAGAAAATACGATTTTCATTGCAGTGATTGTTATGCGATGGTCCACTTAAAAGACTTTCAGGAATATGATGGGTATTAGACACCGCTTTGGTGGCATATCAATGCCAATAAACTATATTTATAAAGAGCACAAAAACCTCTCTGACAATTTTTTATTATTATTTTTTTTTGCACCAAGTTACCACAAGATGGCACCAAAGCCCTGGCTAGCAGAAAAGTAGGACTGCTGTTTACTACGCAGATAGATCAACACAGATACATTGTTATAAATTGTAGTCGTGTAACTATCCATTGAAATCCACGTTATGTTACGTGAAATTCTAATGATTTTTCTCGTTACGCTAACATGCAGCGGCAGTGTTTGTGAATCACTATTATAGAGAGCTAAAATAGGTGATCTGACGTCGCCATGGCAACAACAAAAATGCTCTTCTCTTAGTAGTAAAATTATGACATTGTTGCTTTCATATTCATAAAACACAACAAACAAATGGTTTTAAATTTTCTGCAGCGCGCACCTTGTACCACAGGAGGCCACTTCTTTTCACGCGACCGAACCTTGTGTCCTTTTATTTCTCTCACTATAGCTGCCTCTCGCCTCATGGCTTCCCCCCCCCCCCCCCCCCCGCCTGCCCATCCCTGCTTCTCCCTCCCTCTCTCATCTCCCGCACTCCTCTTGCATCAGTCGTTTTCAAACAGCGCGTTCAGCCGAGCCCCAACTTCAAACATACATTTAAAAAGAACTGAAACGGAATCTCGTGTACAGGGTTGGGGGAAGGGGTTGGAATTAAAAAGAAAAAAAAAAGACAGTGAGTCTTATTTTCCCAGCATTCCTTTCCTCACAGCCCTCTATGCGTCCCTCCCCTATCCAAAATGTTGTTTGTTTATCATCATCGGAGCATTTTTAGCTCCAGGTTGTTGCATCAGAATTAGCAGCTGTTTAGTGTGTGTGCGTGCATGCTTGCGTACGTGCGTGTAGTGGTTGGTGTTGTCGGTTGAGGGAGCCCCTTCATCCTTCATCCAGGAGCCAACTGTTAGTTGTGGACGACTGCAACCTTGCAGCAAATACGGGAGTCGCACACATCATGGAGTTGCGTTGGCGCTTAAAATCAACCCCCAAAACCCTCCCCCACCACCCATTCCTGCCTTCTCTGCTCTATAATACAGGGCCTTTAAATAATTCGTTTTAACCCCTCCTTAGGGCCGGCTGGATAACGTATAGCGCCGATCATCTTGAGTGTGTATTCATGGCTGCTTTAAGCCTAATGTAATCTTTGGTAGGGGGTGGGGGATTCTTTTAGCAAACTGAGTATCTCTCTCGTGCAGGGGATCCCAAACATTTTGTTTCGCCCCTCCATAGACACAAACTCACTAATATACAAATTTCTGTAACTTGTCCACTGGGGGCAGTATAGCACATAAAATGGTAAAGTCAACCTAAAACATTTCTTGACAATAATATGTTATATGTGACCTCACTAGACTAAACATGACATTCTGATTAATATTACATTGGTGGAATATGAGTTATGAAGCAAAATCCAGCCATTTTTTTTTATTATCTATCTCAGGAGGCGGCCATTTTGCCATTTGCTGTTGACTGATGATGACATAATTGCTCAGGGCTCAGGCAACAACCAATCACAGCTCACCTGTTTTCTGAAGCTTAGCTGTGAGTGGTTGTTACCTGAGACCTGAGCAACTGTGATGTCATCTTCAGTCGACAGCAAGTGGCAAAATGGCCGCCCCCTGAGATGGATCAAAACGGCAGGATTTTGCTGCTTAACTCATATTCCACTAATGCAATATAAATAAAAATAGGCGGGGGGGGGGGGGGTCTGGTGGTTGAGGGTTGAGGGTTGACTTCCCCTTTTATAAAATAACTCAAATTCAACCTTAAATGGCATCAAAATAGCATAAAAGTTCTGCATCTGGGTAAGGAAAAAAAGCAAGGGAGAATCCGCTGAACTTGTCTCAATTCATCCAAAGTTGAGCCAATCAAGTTTCGAGCCAATGGTTATGTAACATTGGCACTGGAAGGCTATGTAGCCGGCTCCTACACTAAAAGTATTTACATAGAAGTTGCACCTTTCTGCAGCTAAATACGCTTTAAACTACATTTGTAAAGTGGAAGTCAACTTTAAACCTTTTTTGACAATAATATATGTGACCTCACTAGTCTAAACATTACATTTGTGGAATATGAGTTATGAAGCAAAATCCAGTCATTGTTGTCCATCTCAGGGGGCGGCCATTTTGCCACTTGCTATCGACTGAAGATGACATCACAGTTGCCCAGGGCTCAGGTAACAACCAATCACAGCTCAGCTTCAGAAAACAGGTGAGCTGTGATTGGCCGTTGCCTGAGACCTGAGCAACATTGTTGTCATCTTCAGTCGACAGCAAGTGGCAAAATGGCCGCCCCCTGAGGTGGATAATAACAGCTGGAATTTGCTGCGTAACGTATATTCCAATAACACAAAATTAACATATTTAGACTAGTGGGGCTGCATAGAACATATTGTCAAAAATTGGGGGGTCAAAAATTGGGATATGAATACAGTTCCTCTTTTTGTTGACCACACCTTTTATATGTAAGGTATTTAGCCCGCGCTTGGCTAGCACTCAAGAAGCAGCAGTTTGGTCAATAAAGACATCTTTGAATTTGAGGGCATGCTGTGCCCGTTTTACTTACGTGGCACAGCGAAAACGGCTCCCATTAATTATTGAAATGCGAGGCTCAGTAACTGGAACTGATGTTCTGCACATGTTGTTTTTCCGCGCACCAGACTGGACAGTTGTAATATTGTGAGTCATTTCTGCATGAAATCATATTCAGGATATCAAGAGGTAAACATTAACCTTGAAATAGACAACACTATTTCCCAGAAGACTCAAACTTGGGAGAACAATATATGTATTGTTTGGGGCATGGCAATGGTGGCATGACATCACCGGTAATTAACTGATTTGAAACTGATTTTGTGTAATTTTTCGGTTAAAGAGCAGCAAAACACAAGCAATCCCCCTGACTATAAAACGTGCGGAGGCATCGCTAACAACTAGCATAAAAGTCACACGCCCACTAAACCTTCCACATTCAGAAAAAAAAAAGCCACTGTATGTCGAGCTTTGCTTTTCCGCCATATCAGCTGCCAAGTGTAGGTTGCTCTTGCTCGGATTGGGCTCGGGCCGGACTCCCACTTATGTATACGAAGTAGAAGGTCGGTGGGGATGGCGCTTCGCTCTCAGGCTCCAATTCAGCCAATGCAGATGGTTGCTTGACATCCAGTATGGGAAGTGTTTTCACGTGCAACGCCAGTGAATATTGATGTGTTTAAAGCGTACTCGCGCTCCCGCGGATCGGCCGGCAAGGCTCGGACTCGGAGCCTTAGTGAGTGTCAGGGGTTATTGGAGTGTGGCTTATAGGGATGAGGGTTTCTATTCAGATGGCTTTATGGCTTAAAATGTCTTTGTCTTCATCACCGCAACTGGAGCATGATTAAACAGCGCACATTTAATGTAAAACTGAGCAGGCAGTCAACCTTTATTTTATTCATTTTTTTTTTTAAAGGAACATTTTAATGGAAATTTACCAGAGCAGGCTGCTACATGTGATCATATAATGTCTTTGTCTTAACTAAGTGGTGCAATATATATATATATAGGAGTGTGTGTGTATTATTTATTTTTTATATATTTATTTTATTTATTATTTATTTTAATTATCTCTCTATTCTGTTGTTTTTCTTACTGTAAACTACTGCTGCACTTCTTATTTAATTTTGATTTTATCTCTTTCTATTCTGTTGTTTTTTCCTTGCTGTAAACTGCAGCTGGACGCAGTCCAGGAAAAAGTTCCCCACGGGGAAAATAAAAGTATATCGTATCGTATCGTAAGACATGGTCAAGCGTCATGGCTAATTAGCCATGATTCATTTAGATAAATCACAGCAAAAATTTTTGGGGAAATGGATATAAAAAGTTTACACACCCCTGTACAAATGCCAGGTTTTGCTGATGTAAAAAAAAAAAAAAGAAGAAAACCTAATCTCCCATTATTGTAATTTATAATCTGTACTCTGATTACGACCAAAATTCAGATGTTCTAGTAGGCTTTGCCTGCCTTTTTCATTTATGCTTTCTAGCAGAAGCCTGAATGGTTTATGCCAACACTGACTGCTATTTCGAACTGTTGAGATTTCCTTCGCTTTTTTTCGAAGGGCCCAGCTCTCGCTGAATTCATATAGCGCCAAAACATGTTGCTGCCAACACCACCATCCTACACTGTACGTATGGCGTTCTTTAGGCGATGAATTTGCCACAAAAGACTTCTTCAAAAATTCATTCATACATTTATATTGTAGGGTTCTCTCACATAATATTCTCACAAAAGTAAGTACGAGGCAGTGCTGGAAAATAATGATGGCTGCTCAAAATATTGACATTTTCCCATAGTGGTTGCCTTTTAACTATTTATAGCTGTATTTCGAATGAAAAATACATTTACACTTTTGTATTAACTGTACACTGGCTACTTTTCATTATATAAGTGCCATTTGTTTTCGTGTTTCTCCATGAGATGATATTTCAAGGGTGCCCTCACTTTTGTGCGTACCATATTGGATAGAGCTCAACTTGCAAAAGTTGTTCACATGCCATCCTTCTTTAGGCAGAAAACAATTTTAGACTAAACCTACTGCTGGTTGCAGTCAAATAGTGGACGATGAATCAATTCCACATAATCATCCACACAAGATGTGCAAGAAAGTAGCCTACAGAGGCCCCTTTTTTTAAACCACATCATGTTGTGTACAATTTACCTCCTAAGGTAAACTTGACATGCAAACACTAAGCCATCACCGCCTGTGTCATTTTGTGCTCGTGGTAAATGTTTTTCAATCACTTCGCCAATTAGGTGAAACCACAGAGAAAATGTTGAATTGATTTTCAGGGTGGCGTTTGCTGCACTTCGATTGCCGCCATGTAATGACACAGTGCGTCTCGCCTCAGTATTTCCCTACTGAGCGCGTTGTGTGTACAGTACACTAATCAAATTCTCTCTCCTTTTTCTCTCTCTCTCTCTCTCTGCATGCCGCTGTCTCTGATGCATCTCCAACATCAGGTAAGAAATTGTTCTATCATTCCTCCAATCAATAGCAATATGGCCTGTAGCTAGCAGCACACTGACACCGTCTCCACTCAGAGATTTAGATGTGTGCAAATAGCGGCTGTGATATTTCACGCCCGGCGCCGACAATATTATCAGAGCCCCGCCGGAGCGCCGCACTAAATCCACCTCGCGTGCTTTTTTGTTTGGATCTTTCATCAAGAGCGATACTTCCTGTGTAATGAAGGACGTTTGGCGAGAGCAAGCCCGGGCAGGTGTGGCGCGTTCCCCTCGCGACACCTCGCCTCCCTCCCTCTCGCACTTTATGACAAATGGTGGGGCATTGGGCGGGCTAACAGGGAGGTAACGCCTGTTGGTTCGTTAGTAGGCCAGGTCACATGGGCGCAACGCTGTACATATACATCTCAATGCTTAGGACATAATGGGCACGTATGCGCTAATGTTTTTTATATAGAGTGCTACCGCTAACGTTGAACACAATTCCTTCTGGGACCCATTTTGACAACAGGAAATAATGGTCATTAAATTCATATGTTCCAGGTTGACGCTCTTGTCATCATAGAACCTCTATTAAGACACAGGTAAATTAAGTTACAGGGTTTTTGCAGGTTATTGAAAGTAAGGAAATGGATTTGGTTGAAATTAAGACCTTAAATGGCATTAAAAAAAACATTAAATAAAATGTATAGAGGCACTAACGAGTTAAATAAAGTTGATATAATAAGTAACATTGATGTTCATGCTATATTTTACATACAAAGTTATACAAAAGAGTCATTATAACACAATTTAGCAATAATAATGTGATAAAAATATGTATTTGCGGGGGCTGGTGACTAGTTATAATTTACAATAAACAAAATGGCCTGGAGTCCATGTTCCAAATACGTACCAATTTCTCTGAATTTGAAAAGAAAAATGTACTGCTCTTGTCAGCAATGTCCAACATGAAACACCAATGCCACCTAGTGGCAGAAAATTACCTCAACATAAATCTATGACTCATCTTCCATACTCCTTTAACTGTTTATTATATATTATTATTATATTTGATCTTTAGAAAATTACTTACTACTGTATCTGTAACTAAAAGATACAACCACATGTGTATTATGTATTTGGTAACCATGTTTGCCCACTTGTATTTTAACAAGAGAATGAAAATCTTGAAAAAAAAGCTTTTGTACTCCCTTCTTAAAATCTTCATCTGACCTTTTTTGTAATTTTTTTTTTTCCTGGTTTGCGGGTTACTTCCCCCCCCCCCCTCCCCAACCACACACACATACGTGACCCAGATGAGGTTTTTGATATTCAGAGAGAGGGCGATCAATTATTTTTTTTCTTTTGGCGCTCTATGTAGCCCGGTACCAGCCTCATAGATGTCTGCGGCCTGCTGGTTTGGGACTCCTTAACCTTGTAGCAAAATACCTACTTTGGTAGTTCAACACAGATGCATGAATGGCAACATGTGGATACACAGGTTAATTGTTCCTTCTGCCCTCTAGTGGAAGACCACTTAACTGTTTTGCCTGTCACTATAAGTATCTGGCATAGATTGTATTATATAATTTATTAATAATATCTAATGAATTGCTGTAGAATTATTGGGAACGACTTCTTGTATTTTCACTGAGCGGAAACCTTGCACTGATCATGCCAGTTGAGCCTCTCTTGATTACTTATTAATGGAAAAAAAACAAATGCTTGAAGCTAATCTCAGAGTTCCTAATACTGTTCTCGCTGAATCTTGCAATCAATAGACTCAACATAATCGCTGCTCTTTCTTTCATTAGCTCAGTCACAGACACCCGCCACCCCACCACCATTGTTCTTTTTACCTCCCCGTCACTGACACACACACACTCTCTCGCTCTCCATCCTGACTAAAGGCTCTCCGAGGGCCACGGCCCAAACTGCTGGCCCTGTCTGTCTATTAATAAATGGCATTAACCACCTGGTCCATCGGGGACTATTCATTTTCAAGATGAAGTGCCCAAAAGTACAACACAATGCCGTCTCCTCCTCGCCCCCTTTCCTTTTTCTTTTACGGCTTCCTCATTACTGCTCGGGGCAGCTCAAGGCTCATCAGCTGGCCGCCTCCCCCGTTTGCCCACCGTCCCGCTGCCTTGAACCACTTTGCTTGCTTTTACCACACTCATCAGCAAAGAAGAAAAACTAATAGTAGAGCAAGACAAATGATTATCATCACAATGGGAAGAAAGTTACATTTTTTTCCTAAGATTAATTTTGTTCACTAACCGTGACGTTGGCTGACTTCCAAGTTGTTCTTATTTCATATAAAAAAAAAAGTGAATTAATTTGTTCCAGGCTGAAAATGTCACAATAATAATACCTTTTTAAACTGCAATTTTTTTTTTAGGAAAAGATTCATTCAACCACTGTATAACCATACCAAAAAAAACTACTCATAATGTACTGTCAACTAGCGACGTTTGCATTTACTCGAGTATAAAACTAGATCGCTTTCTTCATTCATAAATATTTGACGCTTCACACAACACAACGGACGTAACAGTATGCCGCTATCACCCTGCTTGACATTATACAGTGAACTACTGAACTGCATGGAATGCTTATGAAAAAAGATAAAAACAATAAATGAAGCAACATTGAGAGAAGGCACATTTCCTGGAGGTCAAAATGATTTTTCAGAACCTAAATAAAAAATTTATCACTATCCGTCCGCTATTTGGTTGTTTACTTTCGTCTCGAACGCTTTCAGGTTGGAACTGGTAAAAAACTACTCAGATATATCCGATTTCCAACCATCCTCCAATGCAGCAATAGGCTGGAGCGGCTAGCGAAAAAAAAAAGCTAATAAAATCTTGCGAAACAGAAAGTGCCCGAATCAGCGTAGTTAATGACGACCACCTACAGGCCCCATCTGTGAAATGTAACCTGCGGTTGACCCATTGGGTCCGACACTCGATCTAATAACTACATTCGCGAAGTTGTCCTTTGGGCATCCGTAGCAGGAAGATGGCGGCGAAACATGGCAGCTCTAGTGAGGCGAGACTACAGCCATGTACCGGTCATATAATTAGTGATTACTAGACCTACGATTATATAAAAAAATATATGTTTATGCGATACAACATATATTTTTTGCATACTATTGGCATTTTTTAAAAATGAATAAATTATTAGTTCACCCATAGATGGCGCTAGGGATCACTAAATGTCCCTTTAAAGTTGTATTTTTCCTGCAACAAGATTAGAGATTTCATAGCTCAGACACACCGAATGCAGTACACAAGGTGTTTTGAAAGACACCACATTAGCAAATCGTGTAATCTAATTAGTTTAAGTTACTTTGAACAGAGCGTACAAAAATAACCTTGGGCAAAGAGCCACATGCTGCTTCACCACAAGAACACCTTAAGGCATCATTATCTGATCATACATGTAGCATCTGCAAAATTCCTACCTGCCTTTCAGTGCAACGCTTTCAACAGGCAATAATAGCATTTGCGATACTGAGCACGGGCTTTTTACACTGATCTAATCAGCGTCATCATCAACTTTACATGCGATGTGGTACCAGGGGTGTTTCATTTGGAGCAATTTCAGTCCCCCAACATGCTACATTGACTCTGGAGCTACACAATAAGCTGCCCACACCAATTTACTGTGATACATGACAACACTAAGTCGTTTAGAGCATCACGTTTAAGGCCTGTGCTTGGCTTTAATGACTTTCACTGTAAATAACTTGACAATCACGCTTACTAACGCCACAGTGGGCAGACAATATCGGAGTTTTAAAAACAAGACAAAAGAACTACACAGATTTGATTGGCTTCTCATTTAGTCTAGAACATTTTTGGGAGGATTTTCTCTTTTTTCGGAGAGGGTAAGTGATGAATCAAATAGTAGGAACTCGTCGTTGCCTGTGTCTGAATGTCAAAATATTTGTTCCGAATATGCTTTTCCAGGCCCCGGCAAACGGGTGATGCGGACGTTTTGAAGTTGGTAGAGAAAGCGCCTCATTATACTCACCCAGTTGCACAGTTATTCCGTATGAAGTGCAGATAAAAGCTAGGAGAGAGAGAGAGAGAGAGAGGGGGAGAGAGAAAGCTGAGAGCAAGAAGAAAAAAAGAACACTAGAAAAAGAATGGCGGGAAAAAAACAAGAGAAGGCTTTTAAGAAGGAGAAATGTGGAAACAAAAGGGTGCGCATCAAAAGGATATGGCGTAGGAAGGAAAGCACCGTGTGTTTTTTTTTCCTGCCATTTTTTTAAGAAGCAAAATACAGAGCAAAAGAGATGAAATTATTGCGAGATAGCAACGCCTCTGACTGGTTTATCAGCTGAGCTTATTGCTTTAAAGTCTCCAGCTCGCCTTCTGTAGTCTGAAGACAATTTCAAATGACTGCACGCTGATATGGCTAATGCTAATTAAAAGCTCAGCGCTTTTTGCCCCTTTATTGTCTTCGTATGTTTGAAGCATCAGGGTCTTTTTTGCATCCTAGCATCAATTCCTTCCATTCAATCCCACATGCAAATACTGTACTGTGCATGCTTATTTTTTTTAAAAATAATAATATAAGTGTTCTGTATATGAAATATATTTATCTTTTAGCATCTGATAGATAAATATTTACATCTAAACTGGACAATATAAAAATTTTAAATTTTATTGTTCGTATGCAAATTTGTAAGTCAGTGAAAGTTGTTGCGTAACAAATTTGAGGCTAATTTACATAACCACTACACACCAACCAACAAATTAGTTTAAAACTGTGGGGAAAACAGCCTTTTCTGCAATATGGCCCTAGTTGATCTCTTATACTCTGCTGCCACCAGCTGGCCGTTTTTGTAATAACTACCATTACTTCAACCGTTCTCTTCAGTTGAGAGGCTGCATCAAAGCCTTTTGTATGCTCTAGCATAGAAAACATTTAAAAAAGTATAAATATGTTTTTGGGACACTGGTAATATTTAAAATAGAATGTATTTATACGTTCTTGGGAGCAAATGATTTAATTGCTCAATGTGTTGGTGATGATGGGAGGGAGCCGGTATTTTTGAAGAGCTGGGCAAGTACCAACACCAGCAATCGGGATCGGGCCGATACCTGGCCTTATATCAAGGTATGGGTACTTGAAATGGTTACTTGTATCACCCTCTTGTGACCATTTTACCATCAGATTCAAGATTAGAAAATTGCCATTGGTTGAAATATATAGGGTCTTTAAAATTATCTGTACTTTTTTTTTTTTATTATTATTTTTTTAATGTTATGTATCAAAAGTACTAGTGGTATTCGGGACTTGGTATCGGTGACTACTCTAGCGTTGAGTAATAAAAAAGTGGTATCGAACAATATTTTTTGATTTTATTGGCTGTAGTATGCTAAATTGCATGAGAAAAAAAATATGACTTTATAGTGTAAAATACATCATAATTCTGATATTTGGTTTACAACTCAGAGCTCATTTACATTGTTAAAAAAAAATAATCAAATTTTCCACCATATTCCCCTTGACAACATACACAATTGCAAACGCATACTAAAACAGTGACCTCAAACAGTAACCTCACTTTACAATGTGCGTATTTGTGTTTATTAATGGCAACGTACAGTCACTCTCAATCCAGAGAGGCGGACACATACACGTGTTTCCATCTCGCTAACCATCAATCCCTTCAGTGCCCACGCAGTCGTTTTGTTTTTTTATGCATTGCACAAAGCTAACAAGACTCTAATACAAACACGCTCAAATGTACAGTTTCTGAACACACACACAAGTACTGTAGGTGGTTTCAAATGTTTCAAAGGACAGATCTATATTTCTTTTTTTTTGTGTACAATCACGATCCCTTAATCAACCATCTGGTATTCTATTGCTAGACGCCAGCATCTATGAAGGCCGTGATTATAGACAATGACAAATGTTTGTGGGGATCTGCTTTGTCTTTCCAAAAGAATTGCATGGTAACTTGCTTTATGATAATGAAAATATGCTGCAAGACATCGTAGTATCGGAGTAAGAGAAAAAGGCAAAACTTGTAAAAAACTAGAAACACGGGAAACATACATTGATTGAGATGATAGTGGTGACGTGAAAAGCCTGTAAAACATCGAGAACAAAGGGGGTTGTTTCAGTGAAAATGACTGAGAGTGAATGAGTTAAAATGGAATTGTTGCTAGCTTTGAAAACCTTAAAAAAACAGCATAAAGCGTCGTTAGAAGGATAAGTTGCGACGTAGCTGTTGATGAGTCCAATGGTAATCAGCTCTTCTTGCTACAGTCTTTCTACAGCTAATCAGTGGAATTTTGCTTATTTGTAAAAAAAAAAAAAAACTCGACATGCTAGGGCGGAAAAAATGATTGCAATTTTGAAATCAGCATGCCAATTTTTGTTTTAGCCAGCATACAACTCAAACTAAACAGTTTTTTTTTTCAAATTGTTCCCCAGTGCAATCATCCCTTGGATATCTTATTGTGAGTTTTTCCTCCCGCCCCAAATTTAGAAGTGTGCGTCTTCTCCCAAGCGCCACCATATGTGAGCCGCCACTTGTCAACTGCATTTCAAGCGTTCCACTTTGGCCACATGTGACACCTCCAAAAGCCGCCTGCGACACACCGAGGTGGCGACTGCGGCTCCGATTACTGCCTCGCTTGACATTCTATCATGTTTGCTTCCACCCACTTTGAATATGCAATCACATGGCTCCCCCAGCAGATGAAATGGCATCCAGTTGACTCGTATATTCCGGCGCACGCATGATGCGAGGCCTGCTCGTATGTATGTGTGATGAGCAACCCCTGGGATCTGCTCTTGTGATGAAACATTCAGGAAGAGTTGCCAGAGGAGCCCGTTGGAACGGCCGGCTGGCTGTAAAATGAAGCTCCGCAGAAGCAATCTACACTCACAGAGACCTATTGCTTTCATTACCGAGGAAGCGCCGTGCATCAAAGGCTGTATTTTAAGATAAACGCTACGCCGGCGTTCTCGGACAGTGGGCGGGTCTTAAGGCTCATTTGCATACCCTAGGCGCGCACAAAAGCGCCAGATGAAAACATGCAATCGTTCAAGTTCACATTGAACCGGGGATAAATGCATTACTGAGGTGTTTGCCGACCATACGTTACAATGCTCACCCCATGTATATACATTAAATGAAGATAAATAGATTACATTAATCGTACAGTATCTGCGCAAAAAGCAAGTGATTAATGCAACCGTTTGCTGATTCAGAGCCAGCGATGATTTACGAGCACTTTTATTGCTGATTACGTTCTAGCGTGCACATTGTTCATCCCGAGCGGGAACAGTCCACGTGAGCACAGAGCACAAGGTTCATGCGGGCAAGTTTGTTTAGCTAATCAGGCAAACAAGGAAACAAGGTCCAGCTACGGGAGGTCCCAGCACCTCCCTCGTCCCACCACCGAATGGACCGACCCATCCCACCCCCTGTCCTGCACATAAAATTTGAGCAATTAAACACTGACTGATGTCCTGACTGATCAAGGATACTGGGCCAAGGTGAAGCCCAGTGAACAGTGTCACATTGCTTTATGGTTCCTCCCTACCGCAGACAGAAAAAATGTCAACATTGATCTTGCTCAAATAATGAAAAAAAAAACAAGACTTTTTCTATATTTCTCAGAGTCATCTTCAGACAAGCACCAAAAATGAGTTTGGTGTGAATAGAACAGAAAACTGATAGCTAGGTTGTAAATGCTAGTAAAAAATAAATAAATAACGACCTCCAAGATTAAATGCTGTCCAATCAGGAATGCAGGTTGACCTTTGAAGTGTTTGCATTCTGAATCCATTTTTTGGAAACGATGGACAGCTCCATCTTGCAGGGTTTTTAATTGTCAACATTCAATCAAATGTCCAAGCCAATCTCCAGACTTAAAATTTATAGAACATGCTTTTTTCTTTTTTTTTTTTTTCTTTTTAAAGAGTGTTTTATGCTGTAACTAGCTATGGTATAGATTACATTATCTAATAGGTAAAAGAAATAAATAAATAAATTCATCCTACCTTCCTACCCATCGTAGGGCAGTGGTGGCCGGTCAGCTGACGTGTGTACGTTCCCTTGTTCCCATGACTCCCGACTCCAAGCGACCCCAGCTTTGCAGTAATGACATGTACATGTGACATGACAACTGTGCCCTGTGCATTAGCATTAGTATTAGCATGTCGCCGGAAGCGGGCCAAACATTCATTCTAGGCATTGCAAATATTATTTTAAAATGATTAATTATAGTTTTGAGTCATAATTTTATGTCGACCATTTTTTTGTGGTTGAATTAACCGAGTTAGCCGACTTTTTTTCACCAGCCCTGCTTTGTTGTTTTTTTCACTTGGATTGACACCGTTTACAATATTTCCGGCATTAATTTTGCAGGTAAATGATGGTAAACTAGAGTGACCAAATGTCCTCTTTTGCCCAGACATGTGCATGTTATTATTGTTATATTTTAAAAAGTACTTTAAAAAAAGAAAAAAGGTCATCTTTTTATGAACGGTGCCTCACATCCTGAGAGTTAAAATAAGTTGTGTTGGCGGTCCAGAATTTTAGCTCCCTGGTAGCGTTTTACGCTCCCAAACTGGATATGTGGTCGCCGCTGGGGTTCAATCCACATAGCCTCCATTTAAAAAAAAAAAAAAAAAAAAAAAAAAAAAAGCAGATAGCAGGAGTAAAAAAGGTTGAGCATAGAACATTATCATTATTTATTTATTTATCAAGTAAGACTTCAAAAGACTTAGGTTTTCCATTTTATTTTTTACCTTCGCAGAGGATGCATTCATTCAAATAGTTATAATGTATGGCATCATCAGGGGCAGCATGGCTCAATGGCAGAGTGGTATCCCATCTGTGAGGATGTGGGTTCGATCCTTACCCCCTGGTAACCATGTCCAAGTGTCCTTGAGCAAGACGCTGAACCCCGAAGGGTGAATGTGAGGCATCGTAAAGCGCAGAACAGTCCATTTGCCATTTCCCATCTTTGAGTTTCATTTAAGCTAAAACTCACTTAACTGCTCATTTAGGAGTCCAAAAGCATAATGTGGATCCCGAATGAGACTTTGGCACCATCACCACCCTTACTGATTTCCTTTAGTCCTGCTATCTGCCTCTCAGACGCCAAGTTTCAGGGCACTAATAGAGATAACTGCAATGTAATGGACTTTTTTTTTTTGATGTCAAGGTAGCACGGGTGCCTTGTGACATGGCTATTGATTCCTGATTGGGCCTGAATGTATAGGGTGGCCCCAGGGCTAATGGGCCAAAGGGGCAACGCTGAAGGGTACGGCCGGGCCAGGATAGATAGTTCTCTCGGACCTACGCCGTCCTCTAGGTAAATGACTCATTTCATTAAAATGATTTAATGGAAACCTCTTCCTGGGTTGCTGTCATTGCATGACTTTTTAACAGTCTCTCGCTATCAGCAAGCCACGCCGCCTCAGCCCCTCCCACCCCTCTCCATCACAGGGAGGACCATAACTCAGGTCAGGTCCATAAAAGCGTCAGGACGGCAACGTGCGTGGACCTTGCATTATCCGGGTCAGCCTGGACTTCATTACCACAATTAGACCGAGGTGCCGGTGGCCGGCTTAATGGGCGACCGCGCAACCAATTTCCTACTCGGCCGTGTCTCTCTTTGACCGGGGAGTGATTGCGAACCCGCAAAATGCGGCACGCCTCCATTAGACGCAGTGTTCAAAAAGCACTCTGCAAAAACTGGCACCAAAGAATGATTGCAGGCCAGCGCACAAGTGCCAAATTGGTATGTGACGCCGTGTTGGTTCCGAGGGACAGCAAAAAGCGCCAAATTACGGTCAGGAGCTTTTTCGGGTTGGAGAAGATCAAGTTGGCAAAAGTTTCAGAGACAATAGTTTGGAGTAAATAAATAAATAAGCAAATATGAGAAAACCTGTCAGAGGACTGGAGGGGTGGGAGGGCTCCGAAGGAAATATTGTGCATGTGAAAGGCCTTTGGAGGATTAGAGTGAAAGGCCAGACAGGGAGAGGGAGCCTAACATAATAAAGGCAGAGCAGCTGTTCAAAAGAGGACAAATGGGGAAATGAAATGAAAGCGGGTAAAAGTGTGAGGGAGAGATTGTAGAAAGACGAGAGGCTGTATTTTTAGGAATTAAAGATTTATTGAGAGGCGAAAGAGCAGAAATGATGGGAAAGAAAGTGGATGTGAGGAGGGGAGGAAGCATTGGATGTACATATATAGAGCTTTTGTTCTTTTATTTAAAAAAAGAAAATCCTCAAAAAGAATTCCGTCTTTGTCATGTTCACATGCGCTTGGACAACATCCCTCAATCAAGAAGATGGATCGAGAAAGACGGCGCAATATATGAGATTTGCTGGGCCATGTGACGCCTGCGAATGCAAAGCGTGAATCGGAGATGGACTGAGCAGGATCCTTCATTAATTCATAAAGCGGTTGACATGGTTGGTTTCAGCACATTGAGGGTGGCCTTGCAGGGTGCCTGTCAAAAAAGAATGGAAAAAAACTCATTTGCATTCCGGTGATGTTGCGCACGTGCCAGGCCCTTGAGTGCAGTGTGAAGCGGGACGGAGCCACCATGACTCACGAGAGGATGTCCACTATATGACCTCCCTACCCTTTGAGTGTCTCTGGCACTATAGGCTTGAAAGTAAAGCTCAAGTCAATATGAATTCGATGTTTTAAACTGCCAATTCCAACATTTCTTCAAGTACAAAAATGATTGTTAAGAGGCACATTTTTAATTTGGTAGGCAGTCACTCTAGAAACCCAACCATTTATATTCGAACCATTAAAAAGTGTCCTTTTTTTCCTTTACAACATTGCCAGTACAAGTTACAAATGTATTCAATTTAAATTAAGTATCAAATTTCCCATCGTGCAGCTAATAAAAGTTATATTATAAAAGGTAATGGTGACTGTTTGACCCCAAAACTGATATTATTTCCTATGGGGAGCATTCATTCTAAATTCTAACAATTTTTTATTGTTGTTGTTGAAAGTATGACCCGAGTTTGCAAAATAAAAACAAACTCCCCCTTTTTATGGCGGCATTAATATGCGCCAGCAGTACAGTATTTCCTCAATCCTCTCAAGTGTTTGCACCGGATCAGAATTTATTCAAATTTGCACAGCTGTACTTCATGTATTATGCAGCATTAATTGTTATTTCAATAGTCATTAATAAAGATTTGGCTCTGAATCAGCGATGATGCGTGGCGGGAGGATGCTAAGGTGAGAAAGCATGTCTTTCAAAAGATTATTTATTCACCGATTGTGTTCTGCCGAGTAAAACTGTGGGGATAATGGCAGACTAATAATTGTGTATTAGGTAGCTGAGAGGAGTTGCCTTTCACTTTTCAATGAGACTTATTATGCCATTTTGCCACAAATTGTCTTTAATACAAAATATTAGATTTCATATTTTGAAAGTGTGTTGAGAGCAGGCTGTTTTTTTTTTTTTGCATTCGGGATGTTGATCTCTCTAATGGCTGCCACAGAAAAGTTCATACAGGTTTTTCTTACATGGCTATGCTAGTTACCGCAAACGCCGTTAGCTAGTACTAATCTATGCCTTCGTTTTTGTATCGAAATACTGAAAATGTGCAAAGACAGAACTATGTGGTACCATAATTTTTCAAGTGAAATGCACAAATCTAATATGCACCCCTAAAATCGCCCTCTCATAGCAGGATTATCCTTTCACCTACATATAATGCGGCTTTCAAAATTGCGGCTATCCAAGCTAAAAAAAATGGAGTACTGTATCATCTAGGCTACACAGTAATTTGTATTTCCTTTAAAAAAATAAAATAGAAATTGGTAATGAAAAACAAAAAACACAGTCATGGTCGTGGCAACGGTAGAAGTCCAGTAGTAGGTATTGTTTTGACGGCTGAATCTGGCAACTGGGAGCGCTAGTAGCATTAGCTAGTTTCTGGTAGTGATGCACCGTAGCAATGCAAGAAGGAGTACGTTTCCCAAACAAATTGTTTTAAATTTAGACAATTGGAGACAGTGTTGTGATGGAAAGTAGGCAGAATATATCAGATAAAACAGGAACGTTTAGCTTCGATAGTATACGCTAGTATAATAGCAGAGACGTAGCACATCTGTGACCTGGAAGTCAAGCCATTTCTTTGGAAAGGGAACAATTTATTTGATCTCTTTTTTTATAAATAAAGTTGTAACATAATAAAGTCGTAACATTAAGACATTAGATATCATACCCTCCCCCAGTACATAAGATCATAAGTGCCTTTGTTCGGATCAACATCGCGACATGGAGTTAGCTAGCTAGCTATGACCACACCGTGAAACCGCATCATCCCTTCGGATAGTCTGCTGTAATGGCCGTTTCAGAGTGCCTCTGTGTTTGCTGTGAGTGCACGCACGTCACCCAGAGAAAGGCAGAAGATCGAGCAAGTATGAATTTTTATTTTTAAAAAGTACAATATAACCAGAACTTCATATGCTGGCGTGGCTAGCTTTTGAGCGCTTTAAGTTAGTATGACGGTAGGGCCAAAATTGTAGTGGCTTGCTTCAAAAAGACTATTTTAACAGCTTGTTCACAAAAAATAAAATACTAGTTTTACTTGCCTGACTCTTGTTGGTTGAGCAAGTACCCAAGAGACTAAATATGTGTAAAATAAGCTATTAAAAAGTCATTTTTTGATATGTCCCCGTTGAAAAGTTTGTGAAGGAGCCCTGAGTGCCCTCTGTTGCAAGCACTATTGAAATATTTGTTTGCACACCCCAGTGGCATTTAATCTCCTGTTGTTCATCAGTTTCCGCTTGATTTATTTCTTCACCTTCGCCTATTTATTGAATTTAATTACAGCTCAAATCCCAATGCAAACCTGCTGCTTTTAGAGGCTGAGGGGAGGCGGGAGGGACGAGAAAGCGTGGTGGTGTTGGGGGGGGGGGACGGGGAGTATAAACAATGATCCAGACAAATAGCCCGCTCC